>NC_058406.1:137646537-137680558 GCF_002201575.2 Neomonachus schauinslandi | reverse complement strand
TATATATATATATATATATATATATATATATATATATATATATACACCACCTATTCTTTATCTATTCATTAGTCAATGGACACTTGGGCTGTTACCATTACTTGGTTATTTTTTATAATGTGTTATAAACATCGGGGTGCCTGTGCCCTTCAAACCAGTATTTTTGTATCCTTTGGGTAAATATCTAGTAGTGCAATTTCTGGGTCCTGGGTAGTTCTATTTTCAACTTTTTGAGGAAGCTCCATACTGTTTCACAGAGTGGGTGCACCAGTTTGCATTTCCATCAGCAGTGTAAGAGGGTTCCCCTTTCTCTGCATCCTCACCAACATCTGTTCTTTCCTGTGTTGTTCATTTTAGACATTCTGACAGGTGTGAGGTGATATCTCATTGTAGTTTTGTTTTGTATTTCCCTGATGATGAGTGATGTTAAGCATCTTTTCATGTGTCCATTAGCCATTTGGATGTCTTCTTTGGAAAAATGTCTATTTGTGTCCTCTGCCCATTTCTTAATTGGATTATTTGTTTTTTGGGGTGTTGAGTCTTATAAGTTCTTTATATATTTTGAATATATAACCCCTTATCAGATATGCCATTTGAAAATATCTTATCCCATTCCATAGATTGCTTTTTAGTTTTGTTGATTGTTTGCTGTGCAGAAGCTTTTTACTTTATGAAGTCCCAATAGTTCATTTCTGCTTTTGTTTCCCTTGTCTTTGATGATGTGTCTAGTAAGAAGTTGCTATGGCCCAAGTCAAAGAGGTTGCTGCCATTTTGATGGTTTCCTGTCTCACATTTGGGTCTTTCATCCATTTTGAATTTATATTTGTATATGGTGTAACAAAGTGGTCCAGTTTCATTCTTTTGCTTGTTACTGTCCAGTTTTCCCAACATTTGTTGAAGAGACTGTCTTTTGCCCATTGGATATTCCTTCCTGCTTTGTTGAAGATCAGTTGACTATAGTTGTGGGTCCATTTCTGGGTTTACTATTCTGTTCCATTGATCTGTGTGTCTGTTTTGTGCGAGTACCGTACTGTCTTGATCACTACAACTTTGTAATAAAGCTTGAAGTCCAGAATTGTGATGTCTCCAGCTTTGCTATTCTTTTCCAAGATTGCTTTGACTATTCGGGGTCTTTTATGGTTTCATACAATTTTATGATTATTTGTTCTAGCTCTGTGAAAAATGCTGGTAGTATTTTGATTGCATTAAGTGTGTAGATTGCTTTGGGTAGTATGGACATTTTAACAATACTTGTTCTTCCATTCCATGAGCATGGGACATTTTCCATCTCTTCGTGTCATCTTCAATTTCTTTCATAAGTGTTTATAGTTTTCAGAGTACAGATCTTTTACCTCTTTGGTTGGGTTTATTCCTAGGTATCTTATGGTTTTGGTACAATTGTAAATGGGGTCACTCCTTGATTTTTCATTATTCATGTATAGAAATGCAACAGATTTCTGTACGTTTATTTTGTATCCTGCAACTTTGTTGAATTCATGTATCAGTTCTAGAAATTTTTTGGTGGAGTCTTTTGGGTTTTCTACAGTAAAAGGGCAATAATAAAGATTAGAGCAGAAATAAATGATATAGAAACAAACAAACAAAAAACCAGTAGATCAGATCAATGAAACTAGGAGCTGGTCCTTTAGAAGATGTAATGAAATTGATAACCCCCTAGCCAGACTTATCAAAAAGAAAAGAGAAAGGACTCAAATAAATAAAATCATGGGGCACCTGGGTGGCTCAGATGGTTAAGCATCTGCCTTTGGCTCAGGTCATGATCTCCAGGTCCTGGGATCGAGCCCCAGGTCAGGCTCCCAGCTCAGCAGGGAATCTGCTTCTCCATCCCCTCTGCGTCTCCCCATGCTTGTGCTCTCTCTGTCTCTCTCTCTTCCAAGTAAATAAATAAATCTTTGAAAAAAATAAAGAATAAATAAATAAAATCATGAATGAAAGAGGAGAGATCACAACCAACATCACAGAAATATAAACAATTTTAAGAGAATATTATGAATAATTATACACCAACAAATTGGACAATCTGGAAGAAATGGATAAATTCATAGAAACATATAAACTACCAAAACTGCAACAGGAAAAAATAAAAAATTTGAACAGACCCATAACCAGCAAAGAAATGGAATCAGAAATCAAAGATCTCCCAGCAAACAAAAGTCCAGGCAGGATAGCTTCCCAGGGGAATTCTACCAAACATTTAAAGAGTTAATACCAATTTTTTTCAAAGGCAGATGCTTAATCCACTGAACCACCCAGGCATCCCACCTTTCTATCTTTTTTATGTCCCTTTAAAAAGAAACAAAATTCGCTCCCACTTAGCTTTAATTATGGAAAGATAAGTGTTTAACACAATAGTCTTGAAGCAATTTAGACACTTGAAATTTCCTAGTATTTTTTTCTATTGGAAAAATACTGCCAATTTATCTCAGAAACAACTTTTGCTACTGATAATACAGATATAATAATTTCAATATCAACTTTAAAAATATATCAATTTCAGCTGTATCCTAGTCTTGAGCAAATAGACAATATTAATAGAAAAAATGTCTTGGAGGTTAGTAAACTTTTCTATTCTATAAATTTGTTTGATAAAAAGTATTTTACAATCTTTATTGACCTAGCTTAAATATGAAGAATCATAATACACTGGTGGGAATATAATGAAATTCTATACGAATTGACTTTTTTAATATATCAGGAGATTTAAAAACATCCAGAGGAATACTTAATACTAAATGGTAAAATGCAATATATACAATGTCAATTTTATTTATGTAAATAAATCACATATTTTATGCAGCAAGCATAGACTATGCACATATTCATCATTTTGCTTTTTTTCCTAAAAACAATAAAACAGTCTTGAAGTTCTTTTTATTTCCAACATTATATGATCTTTTTTTTAACTTAAAAGTGACAACATGTTATTTTCATATTGCTCGGGTAATGATAAAACGCATAATCTTTTACTTTCTGTTCATGAAATATTTTCATATCCTCTTTAATGTGAACTATTTGTTTATTCCAAAAGAAATAGTATTGAACACTGGCCAAAATATGTCTTTGAGATTGTGGTAGATTGTAATTTCTATATGTATAGTGTGGTATAGAGGGATTCTAACTCCTTTTATGTGAGTTTCAATATAATAAATAGCTGTTTTTATAAAGCAGAGATATTAGTGATTGCTGGCACATTTGTATTTTTTCTGTCCCTTAATTTTGCATATAATTTTTTATAGAACAAGTTTTATTTTTTATGAAGTCACATATATATGTATATTTACTTCCTTCTATGTATTTACAATAAAAATTTTAAAAACTCTCCCCTTGATAGCTGAAGAATCTTTGTGATCTTTTATCTTGTTGGTTTTACATTTTATGTTTAATTGTTTGATTACCTGAATCTAGTTGGTGTATCATAGGATGCATAGACTCAACTTTCTTGTTTTGCCAAATAGCTTATTTTAGAAAACACCATTCCATATAATACACATCTTACCCTGCTTATATGTCTCTATCATATATTAAACTTTTGAGCTAACCTTTTTCATTTTTCAATGTCACACTATATTAATTAAGATACTGTGTCATGTTTCAAAGGTCAAATAATAATGATTTTTAAAATAGAGATATTTATTGCTCACTTACATAATAGTTCTTACATATGCTGCTCAGAGCTGATATGACATCTCCATAATATTGGACATCCAAGCTCCTTATTTTATTGCTCTGCCATCCCAAGCAAACAGCTTCATACTGAAAGTCTAAGACAACTATTTCAAAGAAGAACTGTCAAGCTTTCAGCCTTTTAAGAGTATAACCCAGAACTGTACATTTCACTTCTGCTTAAAATTCATTGGCCAGAATCTAGTCACAGATACGGGTCTAGCCACTGAGAAAATGTGAAATGTAAATTAAACTGAACAACCATGTACCAAAGTAAAATTCTTAGCGCTAAAGAAGAATCAGAGATTAATTTTTGGAAGGAAAATAGTAATCTCTGCCACAGACCCAATTAACTATTGTGGCTTTGTGTTTTGACATCTGGCAGGAAAATCTTTGCTTAATTCTCTTCAATATCGTATTTATTTTGGCTATCCTGCCCTCCATTTCTTCTGCCAAAGAAAGTTTAATATCAGTTCAAAGTAAAATAAATGGATATCTTATTAGATTTTCACAAGCATACAAATTATTTTGGAAAGAATTTATATCTTTAAAATATCATGTATTCCCACTAAGGTATGACTTACTATTTATTGGAGACCTATCTGTAGCTCCTGGCAGTATTCTTTTCTTTTTAATTTTAGTTTCTTCACCAAAACTTCTTATAATTTCTCTAAATTCATTCTTATATATTAGTTTTTTTGTTACTTGAGGAATGAAAGCAGTTATTGTCAAAATTTAGAACAGCTATTGATATTTCCATATTTAATTTATATATACTACTACTGAATATTCATTTATCTTAAAATACCTCCATTATATTTCTTCATTATTTTATCCAAAAATAACCATAATTTTTCTCTATTTGGATCTAATTTTTTTTCTCTGGTTTATGTCTCTTCATTTATTTAGCTGGCAGCCATAACTAAGATTATGTTAAAGTATTTAAATGAGAAAAGAGGTATTTATTTCTCATTTTTGATATTATGGAAATGCCTCTATTCTTCCAACTTTTATTATGTAAGAAACATTCTGTTTGAGGTAAATGTCGTCTGTATTATCTAAGGAAGGAATCTTCTATTTCTAAGCTTAATAGCTTTATCAGGAAATATATGTCGAGTTTTATGTATTTCTGATGACTAACGATATAGTCAATTTTTAGTTTTCCCATTGATTTCATAATTGTAATAGATTTCCTTGTATGTAACCATCTTTTCAATATGGGAGAAATCTTACTGAAAACATTTGACAGATCTTTTGCTATATGACCAAGTTTTACTTTTGATAATTATATTTACGATTTTCCAAACAACGGTTTTAACTATTTCTGGTTTATTAAAGTGGAATTTTGTTTGATCGGTGCTTCACCGCTAGGGCATAATACACATGTATGGATAATGTTGTTTGGAGTCAGTACAGATCACACTTACTTATTGGCTTAGCCAGCAGCTTACATCCTGAAACTTAAAGTGGAAAATCAGAGGAGAAATAAGGAATTAAAAGGATAGTCTATATAAAGCATGCAGACCAGATAGGGATGAGGAGATGGAGAAGCTGGAGAAATTTGACAAAACCTGAGGAAATCTCTGATTTAGAGACAAATGCCTCTGAGGCATTGCTGTGCAATTGAAATATATTGAGAGTCATTTACATAATGTTAATGTGTCTGCTAACAACATTAAAAAGGTAAAATAAATAGGTAAAATTAATTTTAGTAATGTACTTTAACCTGATATAGCCAAAATATTATCATTTTAATATATAATCAGCATACAAATTATTAATGAAGTATTCTTTCCCTATCCCTCCCTCCCTGCCTCCCTCCCTTCCTCCCTTCCTACTTTCCTCCCTTCCTTCCTTCCTCCCTTCCTTCCTTCCTTCCTTCCTTCCTTCCTTCCTTCCTTCCTTCCTTCCATCCTTCCTCCTTTTCTCCCTCCCTCCTTCCCTCCTTTCTTAGTAAGCCTGAAAAATCAGGTGTGTATTTTAAACTTATTGCACATTTTAATGTGGACTACCTGCATTTTAAGTGCTCAATAACCACTTGGGGCTAATGGCAACTGTATTGTCTTAGGGTTTGATTCAATGGGATATTTATCAACATAATAATTTACTTCTGAGCCCATTCACATTGCTGTATATATTCAATCTCATTTATACCTATGGACATGTTCCTTTAGAGGTTCAGAGTCTGGGAATAACATCCACATGAACTCCCAGACCTATGAACTTTATTTAATCTATAGATCACCTAGAGTCTGGCAATCATTGTTGGTCTTGAAGGATATCTGTGGATTATTTTCACATTCCACTAAATATTTCAGAAATAATTCAGCCCTTGAGAAAGTGGATGTGAATTTCAATAACATTTTTACTTAAAAGCAGTTAGTTTCACTGAAGCTGTTTATTTACTACCTGTTTATCACAAAAATATCAGAGGGCAGCATCTAATAGGATCTTTCCTGGGACCTGCACCTCTGTAACAGGAAATACCAGTATACATTTACTCTGGCAAGATATTAATATTTTTATCCCCACCAGTCATAGTTATGAGTGTGTTTTTAAACAGCCATATACGTTTTTTAAAAGATAAGAGGAAAATTGGCTTTTATATTTACTCAGATATTTACTATTTCTATTCATTTCTAAATATCTGAGTCTCTGCTATTATTTGTCTTCTTCTGAATAATTTGCTTTACAACATCTATTGTTGTGGGTCTGGTAGTAAAAATATTTCACAATTTTTCTTTATATGAATTTTTTTTCATCTTTAAAATTTCAAGAATTTTTTTCTGGATAGCAAATTGTGCTTTACAAGGTTTTTTTTTTTATTTTTTACTTTCAGCATTTGAAATTTGTTATTCTGCTGTCTTCTAGTTTCCATTACTCCTGATGAAAAAATATGGATCAAATTGTTTACCTCCAAATGTAGAACAATTCTCTAGCTTTTATTGAGATATTTTCTTCATTTTTTAACAGTTTGTCTCTTCTTTATTTATACCTGGACTATATTTCATAATTACCCTGTATGAGGTTTGTTGAACTTTTTGAATCTTAAATTTCGTATCTGTCACCACATTTGGGAAGTTTAGAACCATTATTTCTCCCCATATTTTTTGGTCACAATCTCTCACCTCTCTTTCTAGGGTTTAAATAACCTATACATTTGACCTTTTGATACTGGTCCCATAGGTCCTGAGAGTCAGCTCATATTCTTTATCATATCTTGTACTTAATTTTTCTTAAAATTAGATAATTTTATTAATCTTTCTCCAAGTTCACTTACTCTTTATTCTGACACCTCTAGTTCTTTGGTGAGTTCATATGATTACTTTTAAAATTTCATATATTTGTATTTCTAATATTCATTTGTTTTGTGTGTGTGCACATGTATATAGCTACAGATATATACATATGTCTGACATATGTGTATATAATAATATAATACATTCTGTTTTTCTCCTAAGATTTTTCTATCTTTTCATTTATTAACAGTTTATCTTTTTTTTTTTTTTTTTACAAATTAAGCATAGTTATAATGGTTGCTATAATATCCAGGTCTGATAATCCATTATTCTATCATTTGAGTTATTTCAAGATTGAACTCTTGTCTTTTCACTTCAGAAGTGTTCATCTTTTCCTGGTTCTTCAGCAGTCAGGTCATTTTATTTTATTTATTTTTTTTTTTCAGATAATTTTAGTTTACACTGGACAATGTCTTGGGACTTGGGATTCTGCTATAGTACTCTAAATAATATTGATATTTATGTTTTTCTTGATGCTTAACTTCATTATGTTAAACTTCATGATGTATAATATCTGTAGTGGGCTACGGTTTTAATCCTCTCCACATACATGTGCTTCAGGAGTTACTAGAAAGTTGAGCAAAGTTTAGACTCAGAATTTAACATATACCTTTTTGACAGTCTCCTTTCCAAAATACCTTTAATCTCAGGTAGCTCTGCTTGTTTCGGACTTCTTCCCTGGTTTCTCTGGGCAGTAAGATGTAGGCTTTCTATTGGGAGATTTAGCTATTCTCTTCTGAAGTTGCTACAGCTATTTTCTTCAAAGAAAGGCCAAAAAAATAGGAAGTTTATTTCATGATGGTAGCTTGCTTCAAGTTTTGAGTCTACTCCAGACTGCTTTTGTTCACTCTTTTTTTGTACCCAGTTTCTAGTTTACAGCTGTTGCCTAATAAAATGACTGTTAGTAGCTTACTCTTTGCATCCACTGCAGAATATCCTGATTTAGAAAATTTTGATGGACTGCAATGGCTGTGAGGTGGGTGTCTGGACTAGGCAAAAGAATATAAAACACAGGCATAGGGTTTTAACTCAGGAGAACAGCAAGTATATTGTTTGTGAACTAAGACATAGTTGAGCCCTGAACAACGCAGGAATTAGGGGTCTGAACCCCCACGCAGTTGAAAATCCATGTATAAATTTAACTCCTCAAAACCTTAACTACTAATAGCTTACTGTTGACTGGAAGTCTCACCAATAACATAAGTAGTCAGTTAACCTATATTGTGTATGTTATATGTACTATGTACTGTATTCTTATGATAAAGCAAGTTAGAGGGGCGCCTGGGTGGCTCAGTCTGTTAAGCATCTGCCTTCAGCTCAGGTCATGATACCGGGGTCCTGGGATTGAGCCTTGCCTCAGGCTCCCTGCTATTCGGGGAGCCTGCTTCTCCCTCTCCCTCTGCCCCTCCCGCTTGCTCATGTTCTCTCTCTCTCTCAAATAAATAAATAAAATCGTTAAAAAATAAAAATATAAAATTAAAGTAAGTTAAGGAAAATAAAATGTTTTTAAGAAAATCATAAGGAAAAGAAAATACACTTACAATACCGTATTATAAAAAAATCCACATGTAAGTGGACCCATGAAGTTCAAACTTGTGTTGTTCAGAGTCAATTGTATTATTATTATTGTTATTTTGTTATTACTGTTTTATCTAGGCTACTATTCCCATGCCATAATATCCTATATCATAGAATTCCTATATTATATGTTTCCTACACAGGTTATGATTCCTATATGATTATTATTCCTATTATCTTAAGATATTATCGAATTATATTAAATCATATGCTATTATTGGAAAACACTATAAAACAGGTTATGGGTTGTTTTATTGGTGGACAAAAAATACAAGTTATTGAAAATTTTTCCTAAGGATTATGACATGATTAGAACTATATTCAAGAAAGATTTTACCAGTAATAATGTGTAGGACTCATTGATTTATAATAGGCAGAGATCAGTAGGTATAAACAGAGCTAACTCAATAGTCCTATGGAGAGAGGAGTACTAGAAAGTAAGGAAATAGAAATAAAGTGACAAATAAGATTGAGTATCACATGGTAGATATGAGGGTAGTGTATCTGTTCAGTGGCGTTATTGTTGTTCATGATGTTAATACAAATGTTAATCAACAATTACATATAGAGTCTTTATAAAATAACATAAGACTAAAATCAGGAAAATAAAAAAAAGTATTGGTAATGATTTTCATATTATAGGTTGGGTGAAAACAAATAATGATGATGTTAACTTAAATATAGAAAGCATAATATAAACTAACTTACATTAAAGCTTTATATTTTTGTCCTCTAGTAAGAGCCCACACTGTTTAAGGTAGCCATTCTAAATGGCTTGAAGTTGTTCGAAAATGTCATGCCCATTTATGCCTTCCTCGTTTTGAGGCAAAGCTCTTTACAATGCTGACATGATAATATACTAATCTTTTTAGTTTTTGAAGAATAATTTAAATAATATTATAACAGAACATTTAATTAGAACATCAATCAAAACTTGGTGTCCTCCACTATTTGTATAGGTCTTCAATAATAATTATATTACTTCTCATTATTCTCATTGATTATAATATAATCAGATGATTTTAAAAACCTAAATCAAAATGTCTTGCAATATTTCCAATGGAAAAATAAAGAATTGTCCAAAAGTAAAATAACAGAGCAAGATATTTAAAAATAAATGGATCATAGGATAGTTCTATTTTTAAACTTTTTGAGGAAACTCCATACTGTTTTCCATAGTGGCAAAATAAGTCAGTCAGAGAAAGAAAAATACGATATGATTTTACTCATATGTGGAATTTAAGAAACACAACAGATGAACATAAGGGGGAAAAGGGAGAGAGAGAGGCAAACCATAAAACAGACTCTTAACTATAGAAAACAAACTGAAGATTGCTGGAAGGGGTGGGTAGGCAGGGGGATGGGTTAAATGGGTGATGGGCATTAAGGAGGGCACATGTTGGGATGAGCACTAGGTGTCATATGTAAGTGATGAATCACTAAATTCTACTCCTGAAACTAATATTGCACGGTATGTTAACTTACTCAAATTTAAATAAAATCTTGAAACTACCAAAAAAAAAGGAAAGTCCTCCCACCCTATCATTGCCTAGTGCAAATATCATATGGGTTCATATAACTTCAAATAAAAATGGGTAGGAAACATATATTCTAAACTCATATGTTTTCATCCCAGCATCACAAGTAAAATTTGATCATTAAAAATAAGTATGTCGAATACAAGAGTTTTAAGCCATAATTGCTTTTGCTGCTATAACATTCAAATACAGAAGGACTGAGATATTTATAAAAAGTTTTTTTATCTCTGAACTCAAGAAATCTATTCTCCCTCCCATGTGAACAGCAAAGAACACTTTCTCCTTCATATTTGAATATGTTGTTTCTCTAGGAATGGCTTTGATATTGAGATACTATCGTTAACTATTCATGTAGAATATTCTCTTAAATATAACTCTATGTAAAAATATGACAAAATTATATATTTGAATATAAAATACTTTCTTATTTTCTGACTTCTATTATCAGAGATAAAACAGGAGCATCAAAGCCTACATGCACTCTTGATGACATAATTACTTTTATAACTAGGATACAAACACAGTTATTTATTCTGTCATATTTGAGGCTCCATCAGTGAAATAGGCTTTGTAATCTTCCTTTAAAAAATATTTTAACTAAGAACATCTATAACAAGCTTAAGATATTTTCCCAGTATTGCATAAGACTTTAATCTTAATGTGGTTTTGAAGTTGTGCCTTAATATTATTGAACACATATAAAGTATATTGATGTCCTGAGTTGTGTCAATCTGAATTTAAATTTGGACAGGATTTAGAGCACTGAGATAATTTTAAACTGAACTGTCAATGAGTCAATATGTTTTTCTATAAATGAAGGGACTATAAAGAACCTGTCTTCAAACTGCCTCTGCCCAGGATATTAAACTTAATCTTTGTTCTTTGTCATCAGGTTTGTGTTTTCAAAATCTCAGAGACACAAGCATAATGCTGCTCTAGGATATACCACTTTGGACAGTGTTATAAATTACTTTTCAAAATTAACATGGGGAGGGGGCCTGGGTGGTGCAATCTGGTTAAGTGACTGACACTTGGTTTGGCTCAGGTTGTGATCTCAGGATTGTAAAATCAAGCCCCACATTGGTGCTGAGAGCGGATTCTGCTTGAGTTTCTCCTTCCCTCTGCTCTCTCTCTCCTTCTGTCTCTTTCTCTTTCTAAAATAAATAAATAATTCTTTAAAAAAATTAACACTGGGGCCAAAATATTCTTCTTCTACTATTATTATTTTTTTCCACTGGGCTTCATATTTCCTTCAGTTATCAAAAGTGTTGGGTCCCATGTCATAGTCAGAATAGTATTTATTTTTTCTATATCTCTATTTGAATTCCTTATTCTTTATTAAATATAAATAACTTTAAGTTTTAAAAGAAACTTAATTATTAAGTTCTCTAAAGTTTATGGTTATAAATGTATACATTAGGGAAAGAAATCTCTCAAATAAACATCCTAATATTATAATCAAGGAATTAAGAAAAGAAAAGCAAACTAAGCATGAAGCTAACAGAAAGAAGGAAACAATAAAGATTAGAGGAGAAATAAATGAGGTAGAGAGTAGAAAAATAATAAAAAAGATCAACAAAATTAAAAGCTGGTTCTTGAAACAAAATTGAAAAGACATTAAAAAATAATCAAGAAAAAAGAGAAAGGACTCAAATAAATAAAATTATAATTGAATGGGGAGACATTACAACTGATAAACAGAAATAAAAAATATCATAAAAGACTAATGATAGAAAATTGGACAACTTAAAAGAAAGAAATGGATAAATTTCTAGAAACATACAACATACCAAGGCTGAACCACGGAGAAATAGAATTTCTGAACAGAGCAATAAGAGTAAGCAGATTGCTATAAACATTGCGGTGCAGGTGCCCCTTCAGATCACTACATTTGCATCTTTGGGGTAAATACCTAGTAGTGCAATTGCTGGGTCATAGGGTAGCTCTATTTTTAACTTTTTGAGGAACCTCCATACTGTTTTCCAAAGTGGCTGTACCAGCTTGCAGTCCCACCAGCAGTGTAAAAGGGTTCCCCTTTCTCTGTATCTTCGCCAAAATTTGTTGTTTCTTGATTTGTTAATTTTAGCCATTGTGACTGGTGTGAGGTGATATCTCATTGTGGTTGTGATTTGTATTTCCCTGATGCCAAGTGATGCTGAGTATCTCTTCATGTGTCTGTTGGTCATTTGAACATATGTAGAATTTAAGAAACAAAACAGAGGAGCAAAGAAGAAGGGAGGGAAAAATAAAACAAGACCAAATCAGAGAGGGAGACAAGCCATAAGAGACTCTTAACCATAGGAAACAAACTGAGGGATCTGGAGGGGAGGGGGAGGGGGGATGAAGCAACTGGGTGATGGTCATTAGGAAGGCACATGATGTAATGGGCACTGGGTGTTATATACAACAGATGAATCACTGAACTCTACTACTGAACTCTGAAACTAGTAATACACTATATGTTAATTAATTGAATGTAAATGATATAAAATTAAATTAAAAAAAGAGTAAGCAGATTAAATTAGTAATCAAAAACCTCCCAACAAAGAGAAACCCAGGACCAGATGGCTTCATGGGTGGATTACACCAAAAATTTAAAAAAGAATAATGCCAATTCTTTTCAAAGCCTTCCAAAATTGGACAGGAGGGAACACTCCAAAACTCATTTTACAAGGCCACCATTACCCAGATACCAAAACCAGATAAAGTCACCACAAGAAAGGAATATTATAGACCTATAACACCAGTGAATATAGAT
The DNA here is from genome assembly GCF_002201575.2 of Neomonachus schauinslandi. Classification (NCBI taxonomy): domain Eukaryota; kingdom Metazoa; phylum Chordata; class Mammalia; order Carnivora; family Phocidae; genus Neomonachus; species Neomonachus schauinslandi. The sequence goes on along the minus strand of NC_058406.1, from coordinate 137,667,701 downwards.
ACAAAAGTCCTCAATAAAACACAGCAAACTGAATTCAACAGCACATTAAAAAAATCATAGACCACAGTCAAGCGGCATGCCCACCCTGGGATGCAAAGACAGTTTAACATATGTAGATCAATAAATGTGATACACCACATTAATAGAATGAAATTTGAAAATAATTTGTTCATTTCAATAGATGCAAAAAAGGATTTGACAAAATTCAGTATTCTTTCATTATTAAGAATTCTGAACAGGGGCGCCTGGGTGGCTCAGATGGTTAAGCGTCTGCCTTCGGCTCGGGTCTTGATCCCGGGGTCCTGGGATCGAGGCCCACATCGGGCTCCTGGCTCAGCGGGGAGCCTGCTTCTCCCTCTGCCTCTCTCCCTGCTCATGCTTTCTCTCTCTCTTTCTCTATCTCTGTGTCTCAAATGAATAAATAAAATCTTAAAAAAAAAAGAATTCTGAACAAATTGGATATAAAAGGAATGTACTTTAACATAATAAAGGCCATATATGATTTGCCCAAAGTTAACATCATACAGTGAAAACTAGAAAGCTTTCCCTCTAAAATCCAGAACAGGACAAGAATGCCCCTTATTACCATTCCTATTCAACACAGAATTAGAAGTTGTAGCCAGAGCAATTAGCCAAGAAAAAGAAGTAAAGGCATTTAAATTTTAAAGGAACATGTAAATTGCCTCTGTTTGCAGATGACATGATCTCTTATATAGAAATCCTAAAGACACCAAAGAACTTTGAGAACTAACAAATGAATTTGGAAACATTGCAACATATAAAATCAATATACAAACACCAGTGGGATTTCTTTAACTTAACAATGAACTATCTGAATAGAAATTTTTAAAAATCTCATTTGCGACAGAATAAAAAATAATAAAATACTTAGGCATAAGTTTAACCAAGGAAGTGAAATATTTATACACTGAAAACTTCCATTGAAGAAGACACAAATAAATGGAAAGATAACCCATATCCATGGTTCAAAAGGGAATTAATTATAACACCCAGTGCTCCATGCAGTACGTGCTGGGTGTTATACTCAAACAATGAATCATGGAACACTACATCAAAAACTAATGATGTAATGTATGGTGATTAACATAACATAATGAAAAAATAAATAAAACACAGAAAAAAAGGGGGGAATTAATATTTCTAAACGTCCGTATTACCTAAAGCCATCTATAATCAATACAATGTGTATATGTGGACATTTCCCCTTTCATTTTACAGTTTTATTTACAATAATTAGGTGAGTTCTGTGTGCACTAGAAGTGTCTTGACCAATGACATTTCATGTATTGCAACTAACGGCTATAATTGTAATGATTCTTTGCCTATGTGTATCTATGTGCCTTAAATCTTAATACCTGGGGGCGCCTGGGTGGCTCAGTTGGTTAGGTGACTGCCTTCGGCTCAGGTCGTGATCCTGGAGTCCCGGGATCGAGTCCCACGTCGGGCTCCCTGCTCGGCAGGGAGTCTGCTTCTCCCTCTGACCCTCCTCCCTCTCATGCTCTCTCTCTCTCTCAAATAAATAAATTAAAAAAAATATTTTAAAAAAAATCTTAATACCTGAAACATATTTCCTTAAATTCATAGTAATTTAAAAACCTACTCTAATCTTGATTTTGAGGAATATAAAGCCAAGTTGTTAATTTACCCACTTCAGTAATAAATGCAAACTTCCCACTTAAAATAAAAATATTGCATTTTAAACAACTAAAGCCACTTCTTTATTAGTCATTCAAATTTGGATTTGGACAAGACTGTAAAAATAATATATTTCACAAATTCTCAAAACTTTTAACCTCGTAGTGTCTCAGTAGCTTTTTCACAGTCCTCCTTGGCCGAAAGAAATGTCTAAGAATTTCTTTTTTAAAGTATTTATGTCCAAAAGACATAATAATATTAATTTGTGTGCTATGCAAAAGACATATTTGTTTTTCCCCTGAAATTTAAATATAGCATAGTATCACTATTAGTTTTCTGAGGTGCCACAGAGCTTCTCAGGACACTGCTTATGAATCATAAATCCAGTCTCTCTGGTGTTTTTTTGGTATAAATTGAATACCAAATACATGCAAGTCTCTTTTATGGGCAAATAAAAAGCCAGATTTAGTAGAAATTAAGTAAATACTCCATTTTGCTAGATAGGAATGCATAGAGTATAGTTTTAATGATGTGCACACCAGTGAAATTTGTATTAAAACAATCCATACAATCATTCTGACTAATTCATGTATGGCTCTTAAAAATCAATGTGTCACTAAATAGAGTATGTTCTATATTTTAAATATTTATATTTCATTCAAATTAAGCCTTGGCTCAATATTTTATAGCTATATATTCATATAGTATTGGTACATGCATTGGGTTGCATTCATTATTTATGCAGTCCATGTTCTTTATTTTGCAAAGGACACATTTCTGTTTGCTGACACATTCTCAGTAATCCTTTTATAAATATTGTTGAGGTTTTTCACGTTCTAGTTTTTGTGCTTTGAACTGACCCTATTTAACTCTTCTTTAAACAACTAGAACTGTTTCTTTAAAACTATTTGCCTTAGAGAAGTAGTTCTTCTAGAATGCTTATTCTTTTTTTTTTTACTTTCTTTTTTTTATTTTTTTATTTTTTTATTTTTTTAATTTTTTTTATTCTTATGTTAATCCCCATACATTACATCATTAGTTTTAGATGAAGTGTTCCATGATTCATTGTTTGTGCATAACACCCAGTGCTCCATGCAGAATGTGCCCTCCTCAATACCCACCACCAGGCTAACCCATCCTCCCACCCCCCTCCCCTCTAGAACCCTGTTTGTTTTTCAGAGTCCATCGTCTCTCATGGTTCGTCTACCCCTCCGATAGAATGCTTATTCTTTTTCATTTATATGCATTCTGCATTTGTTTTGTTTTCTCTGTAGTAAGAAATTCTAAACTGACTAAAGCATCCTATTAATAGCCTCCTGCCCATCTTTTATTTAACTTAGCTTTACTGCTTGATGTACTCCCATCTGCTTTTGAGCAACCTTCCTGGGTGAAACTGTTTGACTTTTGTTCAACTTTCCTGGGTCAAACTGTTTGACTGCTTTCAACAACTTTTTTTTTCACCAATCTCTTTCCTGCAGCAATAAAATTTAGCTTCCAATAAAAAATACACAAAAGCACGGAGTGAATGAGATGGCATAGTGTCCTAAAGATATGAATGGAATAGGAGTCCGCATACCTTGTTAGTTTTTCTAGATTTTCTCAAAACTATATTAATCTGGAACTAACTCTCTCTAAATTACTGTACTAACTGTAGCCTGAATTGATTGGATATTTGACCTATAAGGTCTTTATTAGCTCTAACAATGTCTGATTGGATGGTTTAAGATTTCATGAAGACTTGGGCCAGGGCCCAGAAGGAAACTGACTGGTACACATATATCAATGCTACCAACAAGAAGGACCCCATGAAGTCTGCTGGTTCATAAGCTATTTAAATTACTACATTCTTATGAGTTCTCATAATGATATTACATATGAAACTTTCCTATAGAATGGTTAAAATATACCCTAAAATTATTTACTACCAAAAATATGCTTAGATATGTGTAATTACTGTCACTTAAGTTATTTACTTAACCTATTATTTCCAAGCCCCATTTGTCCCACTTGCTTATTCATCTATTTCTAAAGAATGGACTTTGTCGCACTCATCTTCCCATGTGGGTAACTCCAGCAATGATGCCATATGTTTTTTTAAAATGCATGCAATGAAGATATTGCAAGTTCCTAACTATAGAGACTCCAATCGTTTATTCCTAAACAAACTGACTTGGAAATGGGTGGAATCCTGTGTCTTGGATATGCATGCCATTGCTTTCATACCCACTTCTACTACAGAAATGTTAAGTGCACGTTAGACATAATTTTTAAAATGTTAAAATTCTTTATAGAAATTTTGCTCCCCAAAAGGACAACGTGTAATAGCATCACTTATTTGACTAATTTGCACATATATTAAAGTAATATTTATTTGGCTGAAAGTACTTCATCTCATATGAACCCTGACAGTCAACAGTATTAATAAAAAATTGATTTAGCATCCATATTTGTCATGGTAAAGATGTGGATTATGGAACCTTACTTTTCCAGTATTTTTTTCTCTTCTCTGCTTAAGGCTAGGTGTAGTCGATACATATAAAGTTACAACTCTGATATTTGTAAATTTCACATTTTATTTTGTTAGCATTTCTTTCCTTTTGCCAAGTTTCTGCTGCATTTAAGCAATAATTTTCCAGCTTTAGGGTAAAAATCATAATATCATTAAATTCTGAAAAGTTCAGTTTCACATCTTTACAATGTGCTTTAGGCAATAAACACACAATTAGCTCGTTTCTTTCTCCGTTCTCTAAGAGTTCTGCCCTCAGAATGTCAAAGAATTCCTGTTCAAAATCTCACATTGACATACGTCTTATATTAAAACTATTCCTTTGTCATTTTATTTACTAAAGCACTGGGTATGTGCATGTGTGTTTTGTGTGTGTGTCTGTGTGTATATGAATCTAGAATATATAAATATGAAGTATATGAATTATTTTCATCTACTGATGGAAACACTAGGATACACTGAAAAATTCAGAGAAATTTTAACTATAAAATGTCTTAAATATAATTTCTCTATTTCATTCTCTCTTTATCTCTTTCTCTCTGACTCGACTCTGTTATGTAAGAAGCTGGACTACTGTTTATAGTTAAGAGAGAAGAAGAAAGATAATACCTCGGGCCAGCCTAGCTGTTGGTAGGGTCTTCGTGCCACACTGAGGTCCGAGGGGTATGGCCCGGAGCACAGAAGGAAAGGAATTGAGGGAGATACATGATATGTATCCATAAATGATAGGTACAGATTATCTGCCAAAGTGGAAGCAAAGGAAATTTCAGGAGCTTTTAATAGTAATTTTTTTTTAATTTTTATTTTTAACTCCCTATGACTAATGGGCTTGTTGCTTGGTATCTTACATGCAATGATGGGAAAGGAGCACCTGTTTTTGTAGAAAAAGAAAGTGAAATCAGAGCATATGCAACTTGCCCAAGCAAGTAATTAGTAGAGACAAAATTCAAACTCAAGTTCTATTTGTTGACCGCTTCATCTGTAATTAATAACTGATAATAGACATAACAATAATACTTACAAACATTTATTGAATGCTCACTATAAGCCAAGCTGTGTAGCAATTAAATTATAGATTTTCCAATTAAACAAAAGAAAGTCATTGATATTTTTAATCAAATTTCAAGACATTCTCTTTCCTCAACTAAGCTGGTTTAATCCATTTTAACTTTTCAATTCATTCATCTAAACATATACTTCTGCTTAAAGATACAGATTTCCATGAGAAGAATGACAAAGTCATAAATTTGTGTGAAATTAAAACATATCCATTTTCATTTTCACTTATTATGTTCCTTCTCTTTAAATGTAGTGAACTTCTATAGTTTGAAAATTATTTTTGCCCACACTTCTTGTTTTCTTTCTCCTCTTAATGCCTGCGTTTTTGTCTTTTTTGTTGTTGTTGTTCATTAGCACTCATGCAGAAGGGGAATTGAGAACATGAAAGAAATTTAAAAATTCCCATCAGCCAAGTATCTGTTCTCAGGCCTGGCATGTAGTGGACTACCAGTGTGACTTCGGACAGTGCGCTGCCATACCACTGCTCTTGGGTAAAGCTTTAATTTTGAACTTCCTAAATACAAGTTGACAAAGGATGTTTCCTTCAGATTATTCTGTGCATCCACAGAGTGGGCATTTTGATTTCCTCGAAGCAGTAACTTTTAACAAATTTATTCAAAATCTCTGAAATACAACTTTGAACCGTTGACTAGGTTATCAATGTAAATGTAATAGGAAATCAAATCACTTTTAAAACCCATTAGATGGTGCACCTGGGGGGCTCAGTCAGTTAATTGTCTGACTCAACTCAGATTGGGATCTCAGGGTCCTGGGATTGAGCTCTGTGTCCTCAGGCATTAGGGAAGAGGGTGTCCGTGTCATAGGCCATCAACAGTGTTTGCTAATTGTCTCTTATCAGCTGCTACCCTCCCACAGAGACTGGGGTCTAGGGGTCCTATTTCCTCAGATGATTACATTTTTGAGGGATGGCTCCTAGGTCTTTGAAAAAAAAGACATTCTTGGGTTATAAAACCAGCTAGAGGCTGGGAGAAGATTAATATCTCAAAAGGCAGGAGTAAAAATTTGAAATCAATTTTTAAAGTAAATGCTCTAAGAAAAGGGAGGTCAGGGGCCATCAGCCAGAAAAAAACCTGCCTAGGGTTTACTCAAGCTAAATCAAATTCCCCTCAGAATATTGAGATCCTCTTGGTTATAGTGTGTATAGAAATACTGAAAAAAGTTCCTGAAAAGATATAGATCACTAATTTTAATCCACAATTCAATAAGGTCTAGTCACTTTAACCTGACTCCACGGCATAAACTTGAATTCACAGGTACATTATCTAACTTTACCTAAGCTGCATGTTAGCAGAATTTGATACAGCCGTAAGTACTTTTACTTAATTAGTCTAACATGAAAAGTTTCCCTGAGCAATCTCTCCCTTGAATTTGCAAAATATAATTGCATTTCTTTTTCATATTCATTCAACTGTCCGCTGAGGGAAGACAGACACTTTCCATTTAAAGATTTGTGGCACACAGTTCAAGTTCCAATATGCCGTACTACAGAATTTTTCAATAATGCAAAAGCTGAAAATAGCTTAAGAAATATTATCCTTGGGCTATTTATGTCTTTGGCAAAGAAAGTGCCTTTAATATAATTACTTACTCTTTACATTTTTACATGGAATATGTCAGTCTCCAAACTATTGTCTCTAGGCAATAAATTCTAAATTCTAGAAAGATCTCTTTTACAAGTTTCTAAAGAAGATTTTGAGAGCAGCTGTAGGCAAAGGGCCACCAGCCATACCTAGGCATCCGCTCTTCTTTCTAGTGATAGTGAAGTCTGTGAAATCGATAAGGTTGTCCACAGACTAATGCAGTTTTAAAACCACTCCACTGTCAGAGTTGAAGAATTTCTTATCAATCTATAAACTTTTAAATTTATAAAAAAGAATGTTATATTTTTATTTTAACTATAGAGATCACAAAATTGTTTTTAAAAAAATTCTTTATTTTTCATAAAGATTTATTTATTTGAGAGAGAGAGAAAAGGCGCATGGAGGGGGAGGGGTGGAAGGAGAGGGAGAGAAATCTTTAAGCAGACTCCCCACTGAGCACAGAACCCACCACAGGATTCGACACAGGGCTGGGTCCCAGGACCCTGAAATCATGACCTGAGCTAAAAAATCAAGAGTTGGGTGCTTGACCGACTGAGCCACCCAAGCGTCCCTTAAAATAGTCTTTAAATGCAAATAGCATTGAGAAGTAGATGTTTAATATGTAATTTAAATTTAATATATAATAATATATAAATAATATTTTATATTAATATTTATATAATAATAAATGAAATTTAATATATTATGTAATTAACTTAAGTAGTTAGTAAGAACTTTTCACACCAAAATTCACAAATAGATGAAGTTGACTGCATTTTTTTAATTGCATAAGGTGGAAACCTAGTCAGCTATACTTTTTAAAAAAGGAGGAAACCTAGCTCAAAGTAATTTAACCCCAAAGGGTGAAAAAAGTGTTATTAACAAAATATTAACAAAGCAAAGATAATTTTTCTATTCATCAAACACACAGACATACACACACTATTCTTCTTTTTTAATATTTTTTAAAATTTATTTGAGGCAGAGAGAGAGAACATGCAGGGAGGAGCATCAGAGAGAGAGGGAGAAGCAGACTTTCTGCTGAGCAGGGAGCCCAATGTGGGGCTCGATCCCAGGACCTGAGCCAAAGGCAGACTCTTAACCAACTGAACCACACAGGCACCCCCTACACAGTATTCTGAACTTAAGACCTCCTCTTCCCAATCCTCCATGTTGCAGAGCTCCTTCTCTGTACCCGGGCATGTAACTGCTAACAAACTTGCCAGAAAAACCGTATCATTTCTCCCTTGGATGCTTTTCCCAGTTGTACGGACATTCTAGGTTGTTTGCTCTGATATATACCACTTATCTTCTTGAAAAATAAAATCATATTAAATGACTTGTGTCTCCAATGGATTAGTTTTTTTCCTACTTAGCCAGTTTGATTCTTTACATTAGAAATATGTAGTTCACAGATCTTCCTTCTGCTGCTGAGTTTAAGAATGACTACAGTTTCTATAATCCCTTGCTTCCTGGGCTCCTTTTTGCCTATTACTTTCTCTGTTTCAGCTTTGCCAAAGAATACTTGGTTCCACTGCCACCTAAAATGTAATATTATACACTAGGCATATCATCTCCAAAGTACTGTAGAAAGAAAGAACTTAATGAAGCTAAAAGTAAGGATGGAGCGGGGGTGCGGCTACAGCACACTGAGAGCAAGGGTGGAGTTGAAAACAATTCTGCCTTTATCAGAAAATAGTGAGAGTAGCTTCTGTGCATTTGGTAGACTGGGCTCTTGATTGTTGTCATTTGTTTTCACTGTTTTGGATTTAAAGGCAGGCTATGGAATGGGTTACAGACTCTTGCTACTTTGACTAGTTTCCTGCATGCCTTAAAATTCCTTATTTCTATGTCATGATTGATGATATATAATTTATGTTTATAAATGAGAAATTCTCTATTCTCTTGCAGGTTTTAGGGTCATGGACAAAAACTTGGGTTTTCTTGAGAAATCTTCCAATCATTAATGAAAATACAAAATAGTGTTATTTTAACTGTTATTTTGTGTTTATTCAAGAAACCATACATTAATCCATTTTAGTCTAACAATCTTAAAGCATTTGCTTAATATCCACCCTGTCCTTAGTATTTTCTAATGCTAAGGAAGATATAAAATGTGTTATGAATATCCTTTACCAGGAAAAACCACAGGTGTCAAAAATATGAAATCATGTTTGTATCAAGCAAGGGAATTTATAATTGAAGGCAAATTAAGAGCAGTGATGGAAGTTCAGAGAATAAAGAAGCTAATAATGTTAGGGCTAAACATTTACATGCTGGGACTTTGAAAAGATGAATAGAACATAAGCATCACTCTTGAGGAACTCATCACAGAGTGTATAACAAAGAAACTATATTATAATTGCAAAAGCACATGATAAATGCAAAAGTAGAGATAAAAACAGTGTGGTAGAAATCGACTCCAGGGAATGTTACATAAGAGGATACAATGCAGTGAGTTTTGGAGGTTGAATACAGGTTTTTTTTAGACTGGAAAGGCTTTAGCTAAGGAGATTTCCTGCAGGAGAAACAACGTATGGAAAGGTCTGCACATATAAAGAAACTTACTGCACTTAGAAAGAGTTAGCTAGCATGTGGAGCATAAGAGATGTAATGAAATTCAACCTAAACAGCTGGATTCCATCCCTGTTGTGAAGGGGATTGTACCCTGCTTTGAGGAATGTAGTCTTTTTTTAAGTAAGCAATGGAAAGTCGTTGAATGTATTAAGCAAGAAAATGATATGAACCCATTTGATGTTTTTATAGCTATAGGGTAAATTCTGGCTTCAAAAAGAATGACACAACAGATAGGAAATCAGATTACTACAACAGATGAGAGATGGTAAAAAACTATATTAAGAGAGATAGATTGGAGTGTTGTAAAGTTTCAGAATAGTCCTATACCATTCATGCCTGCTTTACAGATGGTGTAAAATAATGGTGGTGGCCTGTGTAGTAATACCCCAGAGATATCCAAATCCTAATCTGTGGAAACTGTGAATCTGTTAATTTACATGGTATAGGAGATTTTGTAAGTGAAGTAAGTCAAGCAGAGAAAGACAATTATCGTATGGTTTCACTCATATGTGGAACATAAACAATAGCACAGAGGACCACAGGGGAAGGGAGGGAAATCTAAAGGGGGAGAAATCAGAGAAGGAGATGAACCATGAGAGACTATGGACCCCGAGAAACAATCTGGGGGTTTCAGAGGGGAGGAGGGTAAGGGGAGGAGGTAACAGGGTGAAGGATATTGAGGAGGGCATGTGTTGTGATGAGCACTGGGTGTTATACTTACCTAATGAATCACTGAACACTACATCAAATACTAATTATGTACTATACAGTGGCTCACTGAACATAATAAAAAAAGAAAGAAAGAAAAAGATGCGTTAACACAAGCAGAGGTTAGTGATGCAAAGTAAACCAAGGAATCAAAGTAGCCTTAGGCGTGGAAAAGTCAAGGAAACAATTCTCTGTGGAAGTCTCCGGAAGGATCATCTTGCTTTTGGACTCTTAACTTCCAGAACTATAAGAGAATAAATATGCATTGACCACTAATTTTATAGTTACTTGTTACGACAACGTTAAATATAAATAATCTATCCAGTAAGTGATACATTCAGGATTTGAAATAAGAATCTTCTATCAATACCATTACTCCTTCCCAGCAACCTAAGTCTCAATTTCCTTATACTTAAAACAAGTTGATAATATTACATGATTTCTGAAGTCCATTCCAACTAAAAATGTGTATCATTATATAGGACTAGATTATTGTAAATGAGCAAATGAAAGATTTTGCGAACTCTTTTATACAAAATAAGTAACTTTAGCTTGTCATTGTGAGTACTGACTTTTTTAAAGGGTTAAAACATATTATCTGCAACAAATTTCTGCTAGATCCCCTGAGACTCCAGAATATGCTTACTGATTAACATATCTTCTTAAAATATGTAATTATACAAACAGAAAATACTGAAAGCCAGAAACCTGCTGTGACAAAAGGGAATTGTGGTTTCAATCAGTTTACATTTAGAATAACAGATTGTGAAACCATGGGTAGAAAAAAAAAAGTCTCTTGAGGTAATTTTATCTCTAATCTATAATCCATAAAAAGGGAACAAATTATGTGCAATCCATCACCTTTTAACTGAGCTGTGAATCTGAACTGTTTTAGAAATAATTAAATGAAATCCATTTGCACAATTATCTAAATGTATAGTTTCCTTTACATGACAAAAATTATTGTGTTGTGGGGTAATGAACATGAACAATTAATTGTGATGTTAAATTTCAAAACCGAGTCTTAACATCATACCAAATAATTTATAACTGTATGATTATAAAGTTATTGTACTATGACTGCTTGGAATTATTAATGTTGAGGGTACTTCTCTGAAAAAGATTAGAACACAATAAATAGCTATACCTTTACAGTTTTAAATATTCATAAGTTGTACAAAGATAATTCAGTGGGCACAAGGGAGACGGTTTTTATCTTTTGAACTTAGATATTCTTAGTATTATGCTAAATCCTCATACTGATCTCCTTCAAGACTTCTTTGAACATGGAAAGAATAGTGGGGACAATTAGCTCTTGCCAAATTAATACAACTAATTATGTTCTCATTTATATATGTGCATAATTTATGTTCTGGTAATAATTCTGGGTTTAATGTTTAAAGAACTGGAACCCTAAAATGTGTTCATTTAAATTCAATCGATTTTTTAATGTATAATGAGGATAGAGTTTATTACGAAGACAAATATAAGACACAAAATACAGTCCACTTGAGTAATTAACTCCTCTATGACCATCATAGAATACTACTAAGGTTTCACATACTAAGGTTATGAAGAACAATGTAAAATACAAGGTGGTTAATTTAAAACCTAAACAAAAACCAGATTTTTCAAATACAATTTTCAAATATAGCACTCTCTATGAACATCAAACATTATGCATGCTCTTAACAGCAGATGACATATTCATATCATTTACTTTATTTTCATATCATTGCTAGAGGTAATCAGTATTGTAGAATGTCTTTCTAGTGCCAATTTCTGTTCATAGAATTGGTTATTTGAAATATGCTGTATTATCATGATCATAATTTTACAAGTAATAAACAAGAGCTGATATGATAAAAAAGATCTATAAACAAAGGAAGCTACACAAAGGGTTTACAGTTTCTATAAAAGAAAGATTTTTTAGTTTATTGGCATTTTAATCAAATCCATTGGTTGGGAAGCATTTAAGCCGAGAATCTTCTTGAGAACTTATTTTTTATCTCAGGGACACCTAAGAACATATGAAAGTCTTTCACTGGTGGAACCTAGAGAAATCTTTATACCCAGTTCTATATTGATGTAGTGTACAATGGGACATGATTCATGTTTATACATTTTCTGATAAAGTCCAGAACTTTCTCTAAAACTATGTTTGAATATAAAGGGAAGTGGCTAATGCAGCAAATGTGGAATGTTTATATAAATCACCTCTGAAGACGATCTTACTCTGCAATCAATGACTAACCATATACCTTAGAGAATGAGCAACAGAGAATATGTACAGCTCGGGCGCCTGGGTGGCTCAGTTGGTTAAGCGACTGCCTTCGGCTCGGGTCATGATCCTGGAGTCCCGGGATCGAGTCCTGCATCGGGCTCCCTGCTCGGCAGGGAGTCTGCTTCTCCCTCTGGCCCTCCTCCCTCTCATGCTCTCTGTCTCTCATTCTCTCTCTCTCAAATAAATAAATAAAATCTTTAAAAAAAAAAGAATATGTACAGCTCTAGAATATTCACACCAAAAAAGAAAATTATAATAATATATGGCTTCACAAACTCATAATTAAAGGTGCATTCCATTGCCTTTTCCTAGTATTGTGATACTGCCTGACTATCCTTGTCACATTTACTTTTACGCTTATCTTTATTGCATGATTTAGCACATATGATGGTAAGCAATAATAGTGTATTGAATGATTATCAAATTAATATTTCTTTTCTTCTTATTTTCAGTGAAGAACATGCTATTGTATATGACTATTACTTTTAAAATACCAGTATTATAATATAAGAAAATTGGAAGACTCCAAATTGTGACAGAGATTTGCTATCTTGGGATTTGTCATGCAGTATGTGTTCTTTTGTGTCTAGCTTCTTTTGATCAACAAAACATGTTTTTTGTTTGTTTGTTTTTATAATTCACCCATGTTGTTGCAGGTATTCATATATGTGCCTTTTATTGCTGTGCTTACACTGCACGAATATATGAATTTATCCCAATTTGAAATTTAGTCATTTCCAGTTTTTGGTTGCTATAAATAAAGCTGTTTCTTATGCAAGACTATTTGTGAACATATATTTTAAATTCTAATATGTAAATATATAGGAATGGGTTCACAGGTAATATGATAGATATATTTTTAACTTTATGAGAAAATGTCTAACAATTTTCTAACATTTATACCATTTTACACTCCCATTAAAAATGTATGAGTTCCAGTTACTCTACAAAGTTGTCAATATTTAGTATTGTTCTTCTTTTTCCTATTCTAGGAATTGGTATCATGACGTATTATAATTTAAAATTTTATTATGCAGTTATTACTGAGCATATTGCCATGTGTGTATTGGCCATTAATATATCTTCTTTTGTGAATTGCCGTTTTAGATCTTTTGGTCAATTTATAATTTTATGTGTGTTTTTATCATTGATTTAGAGGTGTTTTTACATGTTATGGATATGACTCCTTTGTGAAATAGAAGTACTGAGGATATTTTGTCTTTTAGTAAATTTACCTGTTCTATTTTTAATATCCTCTGATAATTAGAAATTACCTTGCTTAAGTAAAATATATCATTTTTCTCTAATGTTTGGTAGGTTTTGTTATTGTTCAAAAAAATATCTTTGCTTATTCCAAGATCATAAAGTTGTACTCCTATGTTTACATTAGGTTAATGGCTCTAGTTTGGTTCAGATCCATGATCCACCTTGAACTATTTTTAATTTTTTAATATTGAGATAGGACTCAAAAGTTTATTTCCACATGTGTATACCTGCTTGGTCCAACACCATTTGTTGAATTGTTTTCCCTTCCCCATCAAATTGCCTGAGTGCAGATGTTGGAAATCAATTGATGATAGACAAGTGGGTCTACTTCTGATTTTTTATTCTGTTCCATTGAACAATTTGTCTACATTGATGCTAATAAAACACTGTCTCAATTGCTCTATGTTTAGAGTAATATGTAAACTAAATTTAAATCTGCCAACTTTGCTTTTGTTTCTTAAACTTGTTTTCGCCATTATAGATTCTGTGCATTTCTATGTAAAATTTAGAATCAGCTTGTTAACTTTGACCAGAAAAAAAAAACCCACTGGAATGTTTTTTATAGATTTTGTCAAAGCTGCAAATCATTTTCAGAAGGATAGATACTTTAATGATATTTATACTTGCAATTCATGAACACAGTATACTTCTGTATTTATTAATATAGTTTAAACTAGTTCTCATTCATGATGTTTTTTCAGTTCAGTGTGGGAGTTTTGCATTTCTTTTACTAGATTTTTCCCCAAAATTTTGATGCTTTTGTAAATAATATTTTAAAAATTTAATTGTCCAAGTGTTTATTTGCTTTTTGAATATAGTAATACAATTAATTTTTAAACAACTTTATATCCCTAGGCTTTGCTGAACTAATTTATTTCAGGATGGGTTTTTTTTGTAAATATATGGTGTTTTAAACTGACACACAAACATACATACATACGTATGAATATGTACATAAACATGCAATTGAAATACATTTGTAAGAGTGTTCCTACTCCTTTCTCATCTTTATACTTTTTATTTATTTGTCTTTTGCTACACCAGAGAAGACTTCTCATGAAGTGCTGAATGGATATGATAAGAGTAGACATATATTGTTGTCTCTAATCAGAAGGACAAAGCATTTAATATGTTCCAATTAAGTATGACGATAGCTGTAAATATTTGTAGAAGCTTTTTACCAGAGGAAGACTGATGAATCACAGACCTGTACCCCTGAAATAAATAATACACTATATGTTAAAAAAAAAAAAGAAGAAGAAGATAGTAGGAAGGGAAAAGTGAAGGGGGGGAAATCGGAGGGGGAGACAAACCATGAGCGACTATGGACTCTGAGAAACAAACTGAAGGTTTTAGAGGGGAGGGGGAGGGAGGATGGGTTAGCCTGGTGATGGGTATTAAAGAGGGCACATATTGCATGGAACACTGGGTGTTATATGCAAAAAATGAATCATGGAATGCTACATAAAAACTAATGAGGTGATGTATGGTGAGTAACATAACATAATAAAATAAAATTTAAAAAATATATATTCACATATGTATCTATACACACAATATATCTTCTTGTGTAAGATATATATTCTTTGTACATTTTTTATATATGAATATAACATATGGTCTTATAAATGGATGTATTCTTTCATATGTTTGCTGAGGATATATATGTGTATGTGTGTACATATGTGTGTATTTATTCTTAGCAAACTTCTTCATTGTATATTCTTATAGTATAAATATCGGAATGTCCAATCCTATGAAGACTGTTGGTCATTTTCTCTTCAAATATATCTTCAGGTTCATTACTATTTAATCTCTTCTCACTCTCTGTGACCCTAATTACACATATATTAAACATGTGGTATTATCCCCTAGATCTTAGACCCACCCTTTTTTTATGTGTGTGTTTCAGTTTGGTTAATCTCTAGTGACTCATTTTCAAGTTCATTGCCTTCTTTATTCCTGTTGCACCCAGTCTCCTATTAAGCCCATCAAATGAATTTGTCCTTATATATTTTATTCCTTTTTATAGTTTTGATATTATTCTGAAGATGTCCCATCTTTTTTATACAGGTTGTACAAATTGTTCACTAGGTTATTTAATGTATTTCTATTATTTTCCTAAAAATCCTTTTCTGCCTATTCCAATTTCTGCATGCTGGCCTCTATTACTATTTAATTTCTTGATCATGGTCTCATTTTTCGACTTTTCCACATATTTTGTGCTTATAAAAGAGCTGTAGAGACTGAAATAGAAAATATTTACACTTTCAGTTCTTTCTCTGTCAGGCTAAGAATAAGTCAATTTAACTTACAGTTGAGTTACTTCTTTGTTTCTCTGCTTTTTGTATTTATTTTGATTCAGTTAATCACTGGCTTCAAATGTTTTGAGATGGAATCAAAACTTTCTTTTAGGCAAAGCTTGGAATCTGAGTACTGGCAATCCTCCAGTGATCTCTCTCCCTTTATAACCCAGTCACCACCTTTTAGAGCTGCTCAGGGGTTTCCTTTATGTAGTTCAGGAAAGCTCCCTTAATCTTCTTGCCTTTCCACAGCTTTTATTGGGTGCTGCATTCAGTTGCTGAAGACTTCATGTGCTTAGGAGGATTTCTCTCGGCTATCTCAGTCTTTATACCACCTTCTCCTGCCTTTGCTCTGAGCTCAGCAATGTCCCTGTGTTCCTTTGGAGGATCTCTCTCAGCTGTCTTTTTCCAGCCAGTCGCTTTCAGACAGCTGCCAGGCACTTAGAAAAGGTCATTGCATTTTAGGTAATTCATTTCAATTTTCCTGTACTACTCCCAGCCTTTGGTGAGCAGTCACTGCGCCTTCTTCATAAAGGACACCCTGGTACCTTCAGAAGTTTCTGTGAGTTCTTCTGACCTGCCTTCAGTTCTCAATAGGCTGCCACCTTCCTCTTGTAAGGTGGAACTGGGTATATACCTCACATTATTTCTTCTAGCGTTCCCACCCTGCCCAAAGCCTTTGGCCACTTGCTGACCTTCAGTTTGCAAATACTCATGTTCCTGGGTTTTTTTCTCAGCCCTACTTCCTTGCCTTTGCTTATTATATACTCCTGTTCTGCACTTGGTCAAGGTCCTTCAGGACAGAAGTGGCAAGTGAATTCCTGTGATTGGGATTCTTTAAATTTCTGATCTGTCAGGCCAGTCCTAACATGGCCATTAAAAGTTAAAAGTCACACTGGTTACTCTTCACCCTAATCTATACAGTTGACAACACAGGGGTTAGGGCGCCGACCCCTGCACAGTTGAAAACCTGCTTATAACTTTTGACTCTCTCAAAACTTAACTACTAATAGCCTACTGTTGACTGGAAACCTTATACACAACATGAACAGTTGATTAACATATATTTTGTATGTTATATATATATTATAGACTATATTCTTACAATAAAGTAAGCTACAGAAAAGAAAATGTTAAGAAAATCATAAGAAAAATACATTTGCAGTACTTTATTGAAAAAAGTCCACATAGAAGTGGACATGAACAGTTCAAAGTCGTGTTGTCTGAGGGTCAGCTGTATGCTGTCAGTTCCTCTTTACACCATGCTCACGGTTGTCAGCAGCCATTGACTTCTTTCCTGGAATTTATCTCATACTTTTTTTGCATGGTCAGCTCTGAAATTTTCTTAAGTAGGTAGCTTGTCTTCATTGTTAGTGTGGCAATGATGATGACTTCTTGTAAATTTCTATATTCTAATCAGAATGGAAAGCCAAATGGTATGAGTTTTACCCTCTGCAATTTTTGCTTTATGGACTAAGTACTTGAAAGAGGTGAGTATTATTATTTTATGGGTTCATCTACTATTAAACTAGATTTTTCCAAAAAAATTATTCCCACATTTATGATGCCTAATGAAATTATATATGCTGATCCTGGCATATAGCAAATGAGAACAATCTTGAATAAATTTGTGATTAGAGAAATATAAAATTAATAATTTAGGGCACCTGGGTGGCTCAGTTGGTTAAGCGACTGCCTTCGGCTCAGGTCATGATCCTGGAGTCCCGGGATCGAGTCCCACATCAGGCTCCCTGCTCAGCGGGGAGTCTGCTTCTCCCTCTGGCCCTCCTCCCTCTCATGCTCTCTGTCTCTCATTCTCTCTCTCGCAAATAAATGAAATCTTAAAAAAAATTAATAATTTAATTTATTTGAGCTGTAATTAGTAATCTGTTGCTGGCCCTTTTCCCATTTTAAATTCAGTGGCTCTTAACTTAATAAAATGAAATAAAACTTGGGCTTTTTATCTGTCATTGGGGCTTTTCCGCTATAGTCTGTCAATGAAACACTACTGTTCTGCCTACATGTAATGACTTTCTCTTCTCCCACCTTTAAAACACCAATTGATGATAATGTCCTACCATAGCATATCATTAAAACTAATTATTGAAGGAAAAGAATCTTCCAAATATATATTACTAGAGATACTGGAGAGGCTTTTTTAATATGGTGAAGTAGTGTATTTTCAGATCAGTAGACTAGTAAAATTGTGCCCCCGCTCCACTTGCAGTCCTTACATTTTTTTACAAGATAAAGTGCGAGCTTTATTAAAAATATACACCTAAAATCCATTACAAGTCATTAGACTTTGCCCTCACACTGGTTTTGCTGATATGATTATGATCTTACCTTTATAATCTCACTCCATTAGATAAGAAAAATATTGTTTTAATATTTTCCAGTTACATTAATGTAATAAATATTCTTGCCATGATTAATGGGGGCCATCGATTTTACATTCACACTCAAAATGATTTTCTTATTTAAACAATGATTGCCACTTTCAAAGAATGCCTTTGCTTATTAAAGGATAACATCTGAATTTTGAACTTAACCAAAGCAAACTGTATTATGAGAAAATTAGGCTAATCATGTGCATTTATTTTCTCAAAACAGTGTTTTTCATCTAAGTTGTGTAGAAACCTCATGATGCTTTAGAAACTGTCCAAATCAGTAGTTCTTAAACTTTTGGTCTTAGGGGCGCCTGGGTGGCTCAGTTGGTTAAGCCACTGCCTTCGGCTCAGGTCATGATCCTGGAGTCCCGGGATCGAGTCCCGCATCGGGCTCCCTGCTCGGCAGGGAGTCTGCTTCTCCCTCTGACCCTCCCCCTTCTCATGCTCTCTCTCTCTATCTCATTCTCTCTCTCAAATAAATAAACAAAAAATCTTAAAAAAAAAAAAAACAACTTTTGGTCTTAGGATCACTTTACAGTCTTTCTTTCTTTTTTTTATTTTAATGTTCAGTTAGCCAACATATAGTACATCATTAGTTTTTGATGTAGTGTTCAACGATTCATTAGTTACTTTACACTCTTATAAGTAGTTAATAATCCTAAAGAGCTCTAGTTTTTGTCAGTTATAGTGATCAATAGTTACCGTATTAAAAATTAAAAAGATTTAAAATCATCTATTTTTATTTATAGTGTACACTTCATTTGTAATATATATTTCATTCACAAATAACAACTTAAGCACATTACTTGTTAACATAAATGACATTTTTGTAAAAGATAACTATATTTTCCAAAATACTTTGTCTATTCTCTTAAAGTGCGTGGGTGGCTTAATCAGTTAAGCATCTGACTCTTGATTTTGGCTCAGGTCATGATCTCAGGATTTTAAGACTGAGCCCCATGTAGAGCTCTGTGCTGGATGTGAAGTCTGCTTAAGAGTCTTTCTCTCCCTCTCCCTCTGCCCCCCTCCAGCGCACACACTCTCTCTCTTTCCTTCTAAAAAAAAAAAGAAAAGAAAAAGAATAAAACTATGTGTAATTTCTGCTTCTTTCCATCCTAGTATGAGAGATGTTCAAAGTTTGCGTTAATTTAAACATCTATCAAAGACATACTTAGTGTGGTAGACAGCTTCTGACATGGTTCCCAATGACATGCCCCTCCCAACATTTATGTCTTTGTCTTCTTCCTTTAAGTGTGGGCTGAACCCAGTGACTTGCTTCTAACCAGCAGAATACAACATAAGTGATGAGATACCACTTCTGTGATTAGACCACAAAAGACCGTGACTTTCTTGCTTGCTCTCTCTCTCTTGCTGTCACTGTCTCGTGCCTCTTTGTTGCTCGATCAGATTAAGCAAGCTACACTGTTGTGAGATGCTCTATGGAGAGGTCCACATGGATAGGAACAGGGGGACAGAAAACAGCTTGTAAGCACCTGAGGCCTCATTCCAACAACCCACAAGAAATTGAATCCAGCCAACACAAGAGTTAGTGAGGAAGTGGGTCCTTCCCAGTCAAGTCTGGAGTTGACTTCCCTCTGTGAGAGACCCAGAGTCAGAAGATTTAACTAAGACCTACTCAGGTTTCTGACCCAGAGCACTTGTGAAATAATGCCTGCTGTTAATTTAAGACACTTAGTTGTGGGATAATTTGTTATGCAGTAATAAATAATTAAAACAATAATTACTGTGATAGGGGATAAAAATGAATGTGGCAGGAACACTGCCTTTTACATGCTCATAGATCTTTAGAGAAGATAATATACAATATAGCTATTTGTGGTTTTAGAAAGAATTCTAAAGTCTAAATGCCAAATTGGTAAAACTCCTATTATTTAATCAAGTTCTTTTAAAATTGAATATTTTGCATCATTTGGTTTTATCTTAAACTTTAATCTTATTACACTTTTTACAAATAAGTGTATCCTAATATAATATATAATATAATATATGGTATACTTTAAAGTTTTTCCCATCATTTTATTATAATCTTCAATAACTCTTTATCCCCCATCCCTACCCATCTATATCGTATATCTATCTATATAAGTTTAAATTAAAAATTTTTTATTTCCTTTGACCAGAAGTGTTTAAGCATTTTAAGAGCATCTTCTGGAATTGGGAAGCATTAAAACTGTAATTACTATGCAACAAACATATTACATTTTTGATGAATAATTGTTGAATATAAAAACTTATGAAACTGCATATTATTGAAATAAACAGACCTCATTTTCAGATTATTTTACATATATATTTGTTATTTATTTTCTCCTGCAAGAGTAAGACAGGATTCAGCATCAACAGCTGTTTTTAATTTTCATAGCATAATTGTTAAGAAATCTGGCTGAAAAGAATAGGTAGAAAGAATGAAAAATGTTTGTTATGAGAGTGTCATTCAATTATTTGAACTCTTCCTATGATATATGCCCCAAATTTTATATATTCTACATGATTACTTTTGAATTCAAAAAATTAGAAAGCATGTATTTCATAACAATTTACTGTCCAGTTATTATTATTCACTTTCTCAATCCCAACACTGATATTTCAAATTATTCTTTTAGTCACTAAAATATAAGCTGTATGAGGCAGGAGGATTTTTTTTCTGTTTTGTTCATTTATGAATCTCTATAGTAATGATACCATAGTAAGATTAAGGACAGATGAGAAGTTACCTACCTTTCTTTCTTTCTCTCTCTCTTTCTTTCTCCCTTTCTTTCTTTCTTTCTTTCTTTCTTTCTTTCTTTCTTTCTT
>NC_058406.1:137589072-137646527 GCF_002201575.2 Neomonachus schauinslandi | reverse complement strand
TCTTCTTTCTTTCTTTCTTTCTTTCTTTCTTTCTTTCTTTCTTTCTTCTTTTTTTCCTCTTTCTTTTGGCAAAAATGGAAGAAATTGAGTACGGAAGGAATGACTCTTCATGTTATCTATCAATGAGCCTTTTCTCGGGTGGATTCTTTTATGAACGAGCACATATTGAAAAGATGTGAAGATTGGCAAAATTAAAATGGTTGTGCACCTTTGCCCTTGTGACTCTCCAGGGGAATGGGCACTCCTGTATGAAGCCTAAGATTTCATTATGACTTTTTCTTTCTTACCATGTCAAAAACATTTCACTGTTGAAATAATTCTATAAAAGCATCTGTACTTTGTCAAACCCACATCCTGAGATCTTAGCTTGTTGATTTATGTCCTAAACTCTAAACAGAATTTCAATCCTCATTCATGTGTACCTCTTCTTGTACTTACAGTTTAAAAAATAGCAATATGCTATCCCCTCTACCTCAACTGTACAAGCTAGAAACTCAGAAGTTATCTTTTTTTTTTTTTTAAGATTTTATTTATTTGTCAGAGAGAGACACAGCGAGAGAGGGAACACAAGCAGGGGGAGTGGGAGAGGGAGAAGCAGGCTTCCCGCCGAGCAGGGAGCCCGATGCAGGGCTCGATCCCAGGACCCCAAGATCACGACCCGAGCCAAAGTCAGACGCTTAACGACTGAGCCACGCAGGCGCCCCCAGAAGTTATCTTAAAACTTCCATCTGTTTTGTCCACTGTAACTAAATAAAGTCCGCTATAACTAAATAAGTCCACTATAATAAATCATCATGCTAGATCTCTTTTACTACCTATTAAATTGGTAGACACTTCAAGCCCCTTTCTTTCTGTATAGAGCCACCAACACTGCCATAGTTTAGTCGGTAATATCCTTCCCTGGCCTTTTGTAATTGTTTTCTAATTGTTTTCCCTCCTTTAACCTTTCTGTCATTCTAATCTACCCTCCAAAATAATTGCTCTTGTGGTTGATATAACAATCATTTTTGATCATGTTATTTTTTCTCAAAATTTCTCAATGGCTACTCATTATCTAAATGAGAAGATCAACAGTAATTAGCTTTACACTGTCAGACTCTCCATGGTATGACCTTCATGTTCTGACAGGTTGTGATTATGCATTGCCATAAGTTTTCATTAATAAAACAATACTCTTATCTTGTACATTCATCTCTCCCTTTACCCTGCCAGCAACACACAATGCTAACTTTCCTGCACATTTTCCCTGCTTCCCCCAAAATCCACTCTTTTCTAGCATTTTCAGTCATCTACCATGTACCCCATGCACACTTTAGGCAACAATTTTGAGGTGTCTCCTCTGTGACTATCGCAGGGTGAGACCGCAGAGACACAACCGACTAAGTCACCATCTTGCTTTAGAAGAGTGTACAGTTTAATGAAAATGAATGCTTTCTTTTTCCTGCTTTTATTTATTTTTATTATGTTTAATTTTTTAAATTTCATTTTATTATTTTATTTTTACCTATATTTTAAGTGTCATCTTAAAAGTGTTCATCTCGTGGGTTAACCTGACCTTTTCAGGCAGAAGTAACTGTTCTTTTAATTATGACCAACATAGTTCTTTTAAATGCATCTAGTACGCATAGCATTTGGAATATTGCATTTTAAATGTTTTTATGTCTAATACTCCATTAGCCTATAAACTTCTTCAAGTGAGTCATTTCTTTCTCTTTGGTTTTCAATTCCACCTACTATATAGATTCGAGCGTGTAGTATGTGCTTAATAATATCCACTGAATTGACAAGTGTTTGAATGCCAATCCTCTCAAAACTATCTGTATATTTGCAAGCTATTTTCTTTATTTTTAGATCATGTAAAAGTTGTTAGACTTGCTAACATGTAGCAGAATTTGATAAAAACAGCTTTATTAACATAATAATAAAAATATGCACAAAAAAGAAAATCAATGGCAACATATATCCACACCCTACTCAGCATGAAAGGTTGTTAAATTTGAGTGGAACCAAAAGTCATCTAGTTGAATATTTCACTTGAAAGATATACCAAAAGAAGCCTTATAAAATAGAATGGGAAAGTGAGGCTTGTGACCTGTATCTCCTCCCTTCCAGGGCAATCAAGGCTTTCTTTTTCTTTTTCTTTTTTTTTTTTTTAAGATTTTAGTTATTCATTTGAGTGAGAGACAGAGAGGGTACAAGCAGGGGGAGAGGCGGGAAGAGGGAGAGGAAGAAGCAGACTCCCCGCTGAGCCGGGAGACAGACATGGGGCTTGATCCCAGGACTTGGAGATCATGACCTGAGCTGAAGGCAGATACTTAACTGACTGAGACACCCAGGTGCCCCAACAATCAATGTTTTCTTTACTGGAGAATACTCTTTTCTTTTTTTTTTCATATGTTTCTATCTTCAGCCAAAGAACAGCTTCTTTTTTTTTTTTTTCCTTTTTTTTCTCAGCCCCTTTACCCACTGTTTAAGAAAAAAAAAATCTGAAATGGTCATAGATTTGGTTATCTAGGGCATAATTAGCAGTTCACAGTATGGTCTGTCCTCAGAAAACAGTTTATAGGGATCACCATTGCTGCATAAAGTAAGTGCCGCTATGTAAAATGGGGTTTGCCTTTCTGTCCATCATCAATTTAATATCATTTTAATTCCAAGAAATAGAAAACTCAATTCAAACTTATTTAAACAATAAAGAGAATGTATTGACTCATATAATTAAAATTCCTAGGCACAGTTTGCTCAAGGCTCTGGCATGGTTTGTTTAAAATTCTCTAAGCTTGTGATCCCCCTGTATCAAATTCCTCTTCATATTGGCTTCTCCCACTTTAACAAATGGCCTCAGCAAGTACAGGTCTCCAATTAACAGACCATCTTGTGCACAGCAAGCTTTACACTGAATGAACCATGGCTGGACTTAATCCCTTTAGCCAGGGGATACCATGCACTAATTATTTTAGGTTTGGTTTACCAAGAACAATCACTATGGTAATGGGATTGGGACTTTATTAACTGATTTATCACCCAAACAATGTAACTACCCCATGGGGAAATGGTAGAATGAATGTGTAAATAGAACTACAATAGGCAATATGAACTATCAGATAAGGGAAATACTAACCTAATTTACTTTTTCAAATTCACTGCTTTTCACTTATATGGTTAGAAGAATTAATGAAAGGTAGTTATCTAAAATATTGCCTAGCATACACTGGATCCAGCTATTTATCTTATCAATTTTTCTCCCTCTGCTGGTTGAATCTTTCCACCAGCATACAAAAGTGCTGCTATTTATCCCATATTTAAAACACACAAATAAACAAAAAACAAAACAAAACAAAACAAAAAACCCTCTTGACTTTACTTTTTCCTCCAACTATTGCCTTATTTCTTTCATTTGTTATCAAAACTCTTCAAAAGAATTATCCATATATACAATTCTAATTTCTCTTCCTCCATAATTTTCTAAACCATTCAATAAAAGTTTTGTCTCCACTCTTACTAAGGTTACTAAGAACCTGTATGTCCCCACATCCAATGGTCAGTTTGAATTCCGCATTCTACTTGATCTATGAGGAACATTTGATCTGGTTGAACTTCTGTTCTTTCATGAAATGTTTACTTTACTTGGCTTCCAGGACACTATAACCTGTTTTTGTTTTTTTTTTTCCTCTACAAATTCAGTAATTTCTTATTTTCCTTTGTTAGTGTTTTCGTGTCTAAGAATTGTTAATACAAAAAGACCTGGGATGTCTTTGTTTTTTTCTATCTATGCTAGCATCTTGGTGACCTCATATAATTTCATGGTTCTACATACCATCTACATGGTGAAAACTCCCAAATATACACATCAATAATTTGGTATTCTCACATTAGTCATAGATTCATATACATAACGATCTACTAGATATGTCCATTTGACTAAGTGGAATCTCAAACTTAATATCCTTAACTTACTCCGAGTTCACCTCTTGATACTTCATGCAGGAATAGGCCTGATATTCCTTATCAAAATATGAGGCAATTCCATTTTCCTAATTATTCATGGCAAAAACTGTGGTGACTTTTTTTTATTCTTTTACTTGTAGTAAGACCAGATGTAGAGCCTCCAAATTCCCATTTTTTGATTCAGAATTTGCTGAACTTCTTTGTGTCCCCTGATCAATTGAAAAAAAAAATACTTTTAACTAAATTTTGCTTAACATTATCTCCTTTCCCCAGACCCTGAACATGCCTTCTATTATCTAATAAGAGTGGGTATTAGGGCTAAAAAATAATTAATGAAGACTTTGTTTTTAAAATGACGTTGTCTATTTATAATACTGACTGCCTCTCAAGAGGCTAATAAAAATATGCTTTAGAATCCAGTTATAAAAAGAATTGTAAATTTGTTGTAGTTTAGTTTTTCCAAATCTTATTCATGAAATCATTAAAACAAACTGCTCCAGTCGTTTCTATCATTAATTGAAAATGTCAAAGAACTCTTTTTTAATGCTTGGTTCCATTCCCCAAATCATGCAATCAGCTTGCTCTTTCCCTAGTACACTTATGTAATTGTTTTAGTTAAAAGCCTGCAGTTTATATGTTAGACAATTAAATGACACAAAGATGGATTGCTCTAAGCCACCATTCGTGGTAATCGAAACAGTGTCATTTGCAGCATGTACGGACTATAGCAGAAGTTTGAGCTCTGGGTGCACAACCTACTCTTCACCCTTTGTAGAAAAATTACCTGGTTCCTCAGAGTATATTGTCTTCTCTATACTATCTTGTGATTTTCATTTTCCATGAAAGCATGATGAATGCATTATATATAAATTCCCAGTCCTTCTAGTAAATGCAGGGCACAGCCATTAATTAAAGTGTGACCATTCCAGTCTATAAAGTATAGCTTCACCCAAACAGGCAGATGTTACCTGCTGCATTTCTCTTAGTTCCAGAAGGTGACAAGAATTATAATTAACCTTTCCCTCACTGCATCTGTACAATTTTATATCCCCTTTATAAAACACCGAAACACACATGCATACACGCATATATGTTGTAAGCCAAACAATTGCATGATCAAATCAGTGTATTGGTATGATATTATAAATGTAATCTTCATGTGAAAAATATATTATTAAACTCTATCAGTATAAATATCTGATTTTCCAACAAGTATATTTTAAATATATACAATATATTAACACCAAACAACATAGAAGAATTTGGTACTTATGACAGTTGCTAAAAAGGAGTAAATTATACATTTAAATAAATTTAAGAAATGTTTTTAGTGACTTAGGTAAACAGTTCAAATAAGTAAAAATTGCAAGTTTACATTTTTTTTTCTGGTTCAGAGGCAGATAAGTGCCAATCAGATTTCTGCCTGTGGCTTTATCACTGTTTTTACCTACACTTTAGCCAGGTTGTACTAACAAAAATAATTGTATCACATTCTATTATTGTATAAAATTCTAAAAAACTAAAGGAATATTAGATCTGAATAATTTTAGATGGAAAATGTTAGCCATTTGTATTGAATATAATGGTAGCCCTTTTTTTTTTTTAAGATTTTATTTATTTATTCGACAGAGAGAGACAGTGAGAGAGGGAACACAAGCAGGCAGAGTAGGAGAGGGAGAAGCAGGCTCCCCGCTGAGCAGAGAGCCCAATGCGGGGCTCAATCCCAGGACCCTGGGATCATGACCTGAGCCGAAGGCAGACGCTTAACGACTGAGCCACCCAGGCGCCCCAACGGTAGCCCTTTTAATCACTGAAAACCAGATACTATTTAACACAAAGAAATAAAATAGGGGATTTTAGCTCTTCGACATTTATTCCAACCTTAAATCCTATTGTAATTCTAATGAAAATGAACTATATTAAACTTTGGCCCAGAAATTATGACATTATATAATTTTATAGGAGATCTTTTTTCCTTTTGCTTGCAAAGTTATATCATTTTAATGATGCGTAAGGGAGTGAGACAGAGTGAGAATGTCTATGGCAATAGAAGTTTTAAATCAATTGCAGGGTTGTGTTATTCTCCCCAAAATAGATAGAATGTGAATCTGGTATAGTTTTTAGGTTGTTCCCAAGTTTAACAATGAATTTTTAAATCCTAATAATCTTGTTGGATGAGCTTTTCACATCCCGGAGGGAAAGAATATTAAATACCTTCTATTAATAAAAAAATTGTTTATATACAGCTTACTTAACAATTATAACAATATAAAATAATTATACTTCTTGGGATAGTCTTGAAGCAGTTGAGACACTAGATCCAATTCTATGAACTATTATCCTAAGTGGATTTACTATCAAGAATAGTCAGTTCTGTCAAATGTCAATCCTAGATAATATGTATATCAATAATTAATGGCAAAAATCTGAGAGTTTTACAGTTTTTATGGTTATATTAAATAAATAATAATCTGGTTCAATTTTTATTTGCATCTATTCTTTTAGAAAAATTGATGCCTATCTTAACCTTCAATAGTTTTATTTTTATAATATAGTTTTACTTACTTATCTAGTCAGTTTTAAGAATATGGCTACTCTAAATTTTGACATAGATATTACGTAGTTATTATATCCATGTCTTAATCAGTTCAGGCTGCTGTTATAGTACCATGGATGGGGTGGCTTATAAACAACAGAGATTTATTTCTTGTAGTTCTGGAGGCTGGAAGTTTGAGATCAGTGTGCCAACCTTATTAGGGTCTGGTGAGAACCCCCTTCTGGGTTGCAGACTGCTTGCTATGTCCTTACATGGTGGGAGGATGAGAAAGCTCTCCAGGTCTCTTTTATAAGAGCACTGATCATATTCATGAAGGCTCCACCTTCATGATGTAATCACATCCCAAAGGCCTCACCTCCCAATACCATCACATTGAGGGTTAGAATTTCAACATATGAATTTTGGGGAGACACACATTCAGTCCATAACAAACCATAATGAGTTGTATCTTTGTAAGTATTGATTAATAAAAATATGACCCTCACTTCCTTAACTCAGTGTTAGTAATAAATAAGCCCTACTTCTCAGGTTGAAATCTTGGGAGAAATTGGGCTATCTCGGGCGCCTGGGTGGCTCAGTTGGTTAAGCGACTGCCTTCGGCTCAGGTCATGATCCCGGAGTCCCGGGATCGAGTCCCACATCGGGCTCCCTGCTCGGCAGGGAGTCTGCTTCTCCCTCTGACCCTCCCCCCTCTCATGTGCTCGCTCTCATTCTCTCTCTCACAAATAAATAAATAAAATCTTTAAAAAAAAAAAAAAATTGGGCTATCTCAAATATGCGTGTTTCTGATTGATAAATGTAAAGGGTGCCACGGCATAAGAGGGCTGAACCAATCATAAATTGCTTACTTAGTACTTTAAGATATAACTCAGATTTTCTCTGACTTTGTTGAAAAACAATGTCCAAAAGAGAAGCTTGAGCGTAAGCAAATCAAAGTTTAGGAAGGGCCATCAATGTAACCTTTCTTTCTTACCACCTTCTTCCTAGGGGATTTTGTTGCTGTGGCATTTTAGGTTTTGGATCAAATAAAGTTAAAGGGATGTGCAATTATGCCATTTCTCTTTCCCATCTTTGTCTATAGCCACTCTTTTTAAGGTGGATTTTACAAGTTTCAATTTATTTGACACATGAGAGTGGGCTCTAAAAAAAAAATTAAATAACTCCATCTCAATGTGAAAAACATCTGCTCATGTCTCATGAGCCAACTCTTTAAAATTTGAAACTCCAAAAAAAATTTTTTGAAATTCCATGGATAATCTTTAGTTGTTCTCACCCTTCTTTTTCATCCTAACACCATATAGATACTTACCCATTGCATTAATTTTATTGATTTATATGTATGTCTCTTTTACTAGATTATAAACTTTCATCATAAAGAACTTTTCTTTAGTTGTCTTTGTTTCACCCCCCCAAAAAAACATTGTGATTAGCAGATGAAGGACACCCAGTAAATTTTGATGAAAAATGAATGGATGAATGATGAGAAATTTTTTCTAACTTATTTTATAATTTAATTTCAGTACTTTCTTATGAAGCTTTTAACACCCTAATGCATGGGGTGCCATTTTAATATCTCAGGATCTGTTTCCACTAATAAGAAATAAGCCTTTCACTGAATAAATACTGGTTGAATAGATCAAACAAACTTTGAAGCAGCTCATTGCAAACTATTAGATTCCGGCCAATGGAATTCAGTCATATTTATCGTGTGATTTTAAATTAGAGAGAGAAAAGTCAGTGGACTCTAGTGGAAAAACCAAAAGATGAAGAATTTTCAGGTTTGGAATTCCATTGAATAATAGAATGGTCATTGGTTTTCTATATGATTTTGCCATATTAATAGCATTCTCCCAATTGCTTAAATAAAATTGTTAATTTGATTAAGACAATTGCCTTGGGTATACATTGTTATTGCGTATGTAAAAATTCTGACATACAGTGATGAAAACTACTTGATGGAAATGTAACTGGCCTCTTGAAATAATTTTACCTATACTCAGCCCATCTCATGTAGAAAAAGATACCATTACACAATAACTGTTTCAAGCCATTTGAAATATTACTTGGAAGCTGCTTTTGTGCAATAATTCAAAGTTTTGTTTCACTATTAATTTTATAGCTCATCAGAAATTAAGTTTTGGAGTCCAAACAATGATAGTTTGGAATTTTAATAACATTTCCAGCCCTCAATATTCCTGACCACAAACTTCTAGAGGTAAAAGTGAAAACTCTGCAGTTCTCATATTGTGAGAGAACTATGTAAAAGAAACTGTGGAAGTAGGAACCCACTTTCAGTTTGGAAAGTTGGGGATATTAGCTTTGTCAACAATATACATAGCTTGCTGTTCAATATAGTAGTTGAATATGATTGTATCGTTATTTTGAAATATGTTTCTGTCTTTGTGTATATTTCTTTTGTTTTCATTACCAGAGACTAAATATTGTTTGAATGGCCTTGAAGCTATGGTCATTTATATCTTGTGGGAACAGGCCTTTAGTGTATCAAACTGCAATGAAGAAGGAAACAATTTCCTAATCTCATACACAGTTCTGTATTTCCAAGGGCAATCAGATAAAACATTTGTGACCTTCCATCTTTATTTTTAAAAACGAACCATGATTGAAACATTTATATATAATACATTCTTTAGAAGAGACCTTGCTGATAACAGGGTTCTCAAAGATTGATGCTCAGAATAAAAACTATTTTGACCTTCAATTCCTAACTTCACAATGCCTTTGAAAAGAAACCTTGGACATTTCAATAAAAACCTTAAAAACCATATTTAACATATAACATATGTTGACTGGGCATATTGTTTTATTATAATAACAATCTTGGATAAAAATTGTACATGTTCAATATCTGCAATTATGATTTAGTTTGGTAAAAAGTGTGGTCACAGACAGAATAGGCAGACAGCCAAACTTTAAGAATGCAACAAAGCACAACTTCAGCATTGTGCTGGGAAGAACTACAGCCTACCGAGAAATGATAGAGGAAGAAGAAAGTCCAGCAGAGAGAGATAATAATCAGAAAAGGCCAGACTTTTGTGGAATAAAGGCTTTGGGCAAATTTCAGGTCTATAACAGTCACAGATGAGCCAGAATATGAAAGTAAGAAAAATTTTATGTGTTTTTAGAATGAAAGAAACTGTGATCATAATTTCTTAAAAATAGCCAACCTTTGAAATAACCTTATATTATGAATGAAAAAGGAAAATTTTGTTTATATGCTATAAAAAAATCTTTTTTTTTTAAAGATTTTATTTATTTATTTGCGAGAGAGAGAATGAGAGACAGAGAGCATGAGAGGGAGGAGGGCCAGAGGGAGAAGCAGACTCCCTGCCGAGCAGGGAGCCCGATGCAGGACTCGATCCAGGGACTCCAGGATCATGACCTGAGCCAAAGGCAGTCGCTTAACCAACTGAGCCACCCAGGCGCCCGCTATAAAAAATCTTCATTACCAAACCAGTTTTCTTAAATATGGGAAAGTGTAACTTTGCAGCATTGCTAGTATTTCTCAAGCTCGAGAATCAGAGAGCTACTTGATCATATTACGTATCAACTATGACCAACCATATCTTGAAGGCCAACATAACTCGTCAGTATGAAAGGTAGTACAGGTCACAGATTCCTAGATTTAGCTGTCAAGCAAGGCCAAGGTCAATCTTGACTGCTTTCTAGACAGTTCACTTGGAAGCAGATCAATTTTGGTGACTGCCATGTTGGTAAACCTCATGTAAGGAAACTGCCAAACTCATAGCCTTGACTGAGGGAATGTCTCAAAGGGTTCCCTGGGAATAGGTAGTGATGTTTTTAATCAGATGAAAGCGCCACCTTGGTAACAGCCAATTGACTCTAAAATGGTCAATCAACCCGAGGTAGAGAATCTAGGGGTTTGGCAGTGGTCTGTAAACACCGCTTGGCAAGAAGGCTTTGCAAAATAGAGAGCATAGTTTTAATTGGGCGAATCTCATTCTCTTCAGAATATAAATTGGAGATACGAGGAGAAAGAGAGGAGAGAGCTAATAGTGGAGATGACTGGGTAGAAACAGAGAAATAGCTTCTGAGAATGTAGCTGCAATACAGCAGTGACTAAGAGGTTGAGAATATAATCTAGACTTTGGATCATTCTAAAATTGTTTGGGTTTTTGTTTCTCGTTTTTTGGGGGGTTCTGTTTTGTTTTTTGTTTTGTTTTGTTTTGTTTTTTTGAGAGAGGAAAGGAGAGCGAGCACGCATGCAAGCAGGAGGAGGGGCTGAGGGAGAGGGAAAGAGAGAATCCTCAAGCAGACTCCCCACTGAGCATGGAGCCTGACAGTGGCTCCATTCCAGGACCCTGGGATCATGACCTGAGCCTGAGCTGAAACCTAGGTTCAGATGCTGAACCAACTGAGCCATGCAGGCGCCCCTAAATTGTTTGGTCTTTTAGCTGCAATGCTATCTTCCTGTCCTCACAAGTTCCTTGAAATTCCTATTGCTAACAAAACCCTATCAATTGGGTTATTAGAGTGCATATCTCTTTTTTATAACATTATTCTTACTTTCCTTAAATCCCATTACTGTTTTTAGGACCCATTTTAACACTTAAGAGCCTGCCATTTTCTCTTCATCAGCGTTTCATAACCTTACCTAAACTCTACCTTCTGTAGTGCATAATGAATATCAGCCACTCAAAATTTCTCAGTAATTAAACTATTACACAATTAAAAGATATTATGAAAATTCAATGATTTTCCAGTTTATAAGACTTTCATTTTTACATAAACTATTTCCTTTGCTCCGCACAACACCTGTAATGAAAGTAGAGAGTCTGTTGACTCTTCAACATGATAAGGACAGAGAGATTAAGGATATACAAAGAATATATATTACCCCAAGGATGTAAACACAGAGTTTGTAACTCCAAATCCAATTTATTTATTTATTTTTTTTAATTTTTTTTAAGATTTTATTTATTTATTTGAGAGAGAGAGAATGAGAGACAGAGAGCACGAGAGGGAAGAGGGTCAGAGGAAGAAGCAGACACCCCGCTGAGCAGGGAGCCCGATGTGGGACTCGATCCCGGGACTCCAGGATCATGACCTGGGCTGAAGGCAGTCGCTTAACCGACTGAGCCACCCAGGCACCCCGAAATCCAATTTTTTTAAAGATTTTATTTATTTACTTGAGAGAGAGCGAGAAATAGAGAGAGAGCAGAGAGCAAGAGAGAGAAACAGACTCCCTGCTGAGCAGGGAGCCCGACGTGGGACTCAATCCCAGGACCCTGAGATCATGACCTGAGCTGAAAACAGCTGCTTAACCGACTTGAGCCACCCAGGTGCCCCTCCAAATCCAAATCTAATATTCCTTCCCATATACCGCAGTTCATAAAATGATATATATTACAATATATGTTTACATTAACATATTTAGAACTTAACAAGGAAAGGTTTTCAATTAGTAAGCTGCTTCTGCATTCTTTCTTCTCTCAAGAATTTTATTTTCTTACCAGTCTTATAGTGAACAAAAATTAAATTGCATTGAAGCTAGTTTAATGATTTCAAAGAAACTCACGATGTGTTTAGGTTATAAAAATGGTTTATATCAACTAACTTTTAGATATCTGAAGATACGAAAAACTGAAGCATTCCTTTGAGCACTAAACAAGTAGTACAATCAGAAGTAGGGAATAATCAACTTTTGAATTATAACATACATACATATATATATATACACCCACATGATTAGATGAAGAAATTGTCATGGTAGTTTTGGGAGCAAATTTCTTGATAGTTGTAGAAAAATTTTATAGCTTGCAGTAATAAAGGTTTTGATTTGCTTATCATTTGTGACAGATTGAATGTTTGTGCTCCCACCCTTCAAATTCATATGTTGCAACCCTAGCCTCCAATGTGATGGTATTAGGAGGTAGGGTCTTTGGGAGGTGGTTATGTCATGAGGGTAGAACCCTCATGAATTGGATTCGTGTCTTTATAAGAGAGAGATGAGCTTGTGCAGTCTCTTGCACTCTGCATATCTCTTTCTCTCTCTCTCTCTCTGCCGTATGACAATACAAGGAGAAAATGGCCATCTGTAAGCCAGGACAGAACTCTCACCAGATAGCAGAATTGGTAGTGCCTTGATCTTAGCCTGTGAGAAATAAATGTTTGTTTTTTAAGCCACCCAATCTATGGTAATTTGTTATAGATGACCAAGCTGGTTGAGACATCCTTCATCTCAACTGTTCACATATACAGTCTTTTCTCTTTAGAATGAGAAAAACGTTAAGGCATAAGTATTGTAAAAGAAGATATATGGAACCATGGCTTCCCAAGAAATGTCATAAGGGCTTTCCCCCTCTTGTATGTCTTAAGAAATTTCCATCTGCCCCTTCCATGATACCCAAATATTATGCCTGGTATAAAAACACAAAATCAACACAAGTCCCTTGTCATTCCATTCCACCTCTTTACACATGCATTTTCTTGTGGGCAGTTGTTCAAAAGACCCTTCTACACATAAGTTCTGGAGAAAAATCTGCAGTATACAGTATTGGAACAGAACATTCCAGAACTGATAAATGTCCTCCAGGAATTTTAGGTATTTTATGGTGAGATGATCATGTTAGACAGGTAGGTATGAGCGAGGAGGGATAAAGCTAGTATCGGCCACACCCTCAGAGGGTGCCATCCCTGAAGGTTAACAGCCACACCTTCAAAGCCACCTCTAAGGGCTAACAGTACAGGAAAGGCCTAACCACAGAGCTGACTCAAAAGCCACAGGGGACTTCTAAGAGCTGAGCATATGCACAAAAGGTGCAACTTGCCCTTAAGTACATTTAAGGTCACAACAAAACCTCATCAGACACTCATGAATATGCAATACATAAATAAATACAAGTATAACAGAGTGCATCATGGGCACATGTGCAGAGGCCCAAATGTTATAGAGCCACCAGCTGTCAATCAAAACTGTCAATCAAAGCCAAATTTGCATGTACACAAAGCGGTCTTAAAAGGATGCAGCCAGAGCTTCTGGGGGCCATTGCCAGTCTTGCTCGGGCAGTGGCCCACTTTCACTCTTGAAAGTCTACTATCTTATCTACTCAATAAACTCTATCTCCCCATTCTGGTCTTGGGTTTCCAGTTCTTTAGTGCATCTGGGACAAGAACTGAGTGACCCGGTAACAGTCATGCTGAGGATAAGGTGATAGATACAAATCTTGATGCTGCTAAAGTTTTCATCTGGAGACTTTTCTTGTGAGAATAACTAACCTTGCATTCCATAACCAATCTTTTGATGAAAACTTGATTAATCCAGTGTATGAGTATTGATACTTATTTATTTTAGTGAGGTTGGTTTCTAAAACTACCACTATAAGATTGGGAGATAATCGTATTTTACATATACATTCCTATTTTCAAATCCGAAACCTTGAAATTCTGAGATTCATACTGAATTGAGATGTTCTTGGAAGACTTGTCATGTGGATGAAAGAAACTAGATCCACAGAACTTTGTGATTCCTTGATTTTGAATCTATATTACCATCCTATGAGGTTCATTGAGATTTAATGGGTTACATTTATTTATTTACTTTGTTAGATACTTATTTATTTCATTCATTTATTTTTTTTTAATGAGCTACATTTTAAATGCTTTAAGTTTCTTGGTGAACTTTAGAGAAAACAGAAAAACAATGACAGTTAAATTTTTCTGATATATTTTAGCTGAATTTGTTCCTCGTTGTTTTTTACTGCATTCTGATAGGTATTGCCAGATATGCATGGCAGAATTAAACATATGTCACTTGCTTTTGCATGATAACAAAATATTACTTTCTATTGAAGGATAATTTAATGGAGCATAAGAATGTCTCTGTATGAAAGAAAACTATGTTTCAAAGTTTCCTGTCAGGATATTTGGTATTTTCAGACTGGTTTGTTAGCTCTGCATATATGAGATCTCCACAGTTGCTTTCAGGGAAGAAATAACAGTGTTAGCGAATTGTAAATCCGCTAAAGAAAACAAACCAGATTTCATCCTGTGTTGTATTATAAACACTCCTCCACAATATTATATAAAATGCAAATCAGACCCAATTCAGTTCACCAAATATCTTTATTTAAAATGATTGTTTTGCTTTGTAAACAGATATATAGAAAAATGAGAAAACAATAGAATAAGAAAATAAAAAGCAAAGGAGAAGACTGAATAGGAAATGAATCTGTTCCATCAATCTATTTCTCTGTCCTGTTCTTGGTTTAATTGTTCTCTTCTAAAGCAACATTAAGACTGCTCTTATTGATCCCATCTTGGGAGATTACTCAATGTCTCTGTCTAGGTAGTTAGGTGTTTTGGAGGTCGTTCACAAGCTCTGTCTGAAAGATACTCATTTTTCATTTTAGCCTTTTCTTTGTAAGGTTTATTGACCTTAATTTAAGGTTTTCATTGAATTTATTCACCTTTCTTTTTACTCTCTATGATATCACTTTGTTATTTTTCTTTGTTAATTTCCTTTTCCCCCCACTTTCTGGCAAATACTTTTCCTCCAGCTCATTTTTCTTATTTTCTTCACTGCGTAGAGTGTTTTTTGTTTTTTTTTTTTTTTTTGGCCTATGTATTGTTGCTGGGGGTGAGAATGACTGAATTTTTTAGCATCATCACCAGGAACACAGTATTCTACCCTTCATATGTCAGGAAAAACAAGAAAAATCTTTATTTTATGCTTTATACTGTTTCTTTATGGTTACATGTCTGCATTGAATCACTTAAGAATAACAAAATACATGTCCGAGTTAGAAGTAGCCCTAAATTAGATATGGTTCTTCTGCTTTGAAGTTAGAAGAAATATATCATCACCAAGCTTTTGCTTCGAATTATTTCTGTAAATTCATCAGATGAAAGTTTGAGCTGGAGTCAAAGATTATATATGAATGGAATCCCAGGTGTTTAACACTATTTTCCTCTCAACTTGACAGAAGCCTTTATGAGATCTAATAACACTTATTTATTTTATGCTTCATTATTTGTATACTATGCATATAAAAAAACAAAATATTTGTAATCTCAAATCTTTTTCTAAGTGAGGAAAGTAGGAGGATAATTTGAGACTAAATGTTTTAAAATGACATAGGTTATTACCTAGTTGATACTCTTATGCAAAGCATATACATATAGGGATAACTATCAGCATGGAATAAATCAGTTTACTGTGTAACCTTGTCTATTGTATTAATTTGTTTTATATTGTATTTCACAAAGAAAATATTCAAATTATTCATTGAACATAGATACAGATTTCAATTAAAATTATTTGATAAAAGCTCTGTCATTGAAATGTTCAGAGAAGATTAGATACAAGTTTGAGTGGTTGTGGTAGTACAAGCTAATGACTACCAGTGTCTCAGAGGCCTCAACATCAGACACAGATGATTAACAGTCTGTATGTGGATCTACATAATCCAATCATGTTTTCAGTTCATTACTGTATCATGCTATTGCAAAGACGAAAGAAAGAAGACAGGAAAAGAGTAAGAGTTGAAGATTCTTTAAAGTTAGAAGATAAAACATGGAACTGTTATGATCCTGACAGAAGAAGAGTTGGCACACTCAAATATTTTAATTAATAAAGGGCCTAATAAATAGTGAATTAATGAATTATAGAATTAAGGGAACCAGTAAGGCTTGGTGGTGCACTCAACAACAGTCTAGACAAAACTAGTGGTAATATTTTTAAATTATTAAATATTTCCAATGTGTCAAATCACAGAAAGAGTTGAGTGTATAGAGGGGAGTTTTAGAGATCATCAAGTACAAATCTTATTGTAATGGGCAACATTAAAGTATTTCAAAGCCAATGCATTCTACATCAATTTTAATTATTATAACATTCTGTTTCATGGCTTGCTGAAATTTCTTCTGATACAACTTCTACTTTTTGCTCCTACTTCTGCCCTTTGGAGGCCAAATGACTTATTTTGTCCTCCAGATAGGAAAAATATACATAGAAATATTTACTCCAGAGTCAAGTATTTGAGGATTTAAGCCCCTTTTAAACTAAAATCTAGTTTGAAGGACATGATAGTGTTTCCACCATTTCCCTCTATTGGATGTGGGAAGTTCATTCACACATCACCTCCTCCACTGTTACTATAAACTTCCCATGCACCTAGTTAAGGTCACTTCTTACATTTGAGACTTCAAACTATGGTAGGACTTGCTCCAACACTTTTTTCATCTCTTATGTATCTTTCATTTTCTCTCTCTACTAAAATATTCTCACCAGACTGCAAACTTACTGCTATTTATGTGCATTAATATATATATGTGTATGTGTAGGTATATATATATATATGTGTGTGTGTGTGTGTGTGTGTGTGTGTGTGTGTGTGTATGAAATTCTTTGTCTCCCACCTCCAACTTCAACTGAGACTCTTTTACTCTCATTAACTTGAGATAAAAAATCATTGAAATATATGTCCATGACACTGTCTTCTATTCTCTCTCTCTTAAACACATTCCAATTAGACTTTTGATCCTATTGTCTCACCAAAGATATCAATATCTATCCAATGTTACCATGTCAGATTCACTGGTCATTTATGAGTCTCATGTTTCTTGACTAATCAGAAGCAGCATTTGTCAAAGCTGATCTTACATTCTTTCTTTTGAAACCTTTGCTTAACATACAAGTTCCCATATCTTGTCCTTTCCCTTGCTTTCTCTACCCCATTTCCCAACCATATTGACTTAGTCTCCATACAGAGTCTTCTTCATATTCCAGTTCTGTAAATGCTTGAAAGCTCTAGGGCTTAATCCCTGAACCATTTCTTTGGGTCTTTAAATAGCATCTTAAACTGAACATACCTGAAACTCAATTCCCAATGTTCACTAACACCAAAATTATTCCTTTTTTAACTAATTTCCAATTTCAGAAAACACAGACTGCATCTTGCTGTCGCTAACATACTCCAAGTCATCTGTAACTCCTCTTTGTCTCACACTCCATGTCCACCTTTCAGTTCTATCAGTTATGACAAATGATACATTTACCAAATACTTGAGCATCAGTAATATGGATTTTCATCTTTTCAGGCTTTAACAACATTTTCTTTGCTGCTCACTGACCAAACACTAAGTCAGTGTTTTCCATTTGGATTATCGTTATGATAGTAATAAACACCCTAAAATCAAAGTTGCTTAATATCACAAATGTTTTCTCTTACACAAAGAAGAATGATGGTGATGGTAAGTTCTCTTCCAACATGAACCTATGCCTTCTATGATAAAAAGCTCCAAAGATTACTGGAGAAGGAAAGAGAGAAATGGAAATAGCAACCCAGTTCTTAGCTGTCTCATACCAGGAGTGACTTTCATAGTTCATTGGTCAGAACGAGTCACATGTTCCCCACGAAACTGTGACTGGAAAGGTCAGCTAACATGGAGACCTTGATGTGTATTAACAATCCTTGCCATACTTACTTTTTGCCTATTAGCCCAGTTTCTCCAAAATGCAATAGTTTTTATTTCTTAAGACTTTAAATTTATATAATTTTTAAAAATCAACTCAGGCATTTTTTTTGGCACTATTTAAAGTAGATAGTTAATGAAATTGGGTCCTTTGCAACTGTTGTTTTGAAATTTTCCTTCTTTGTATAAGCACAAGATATATTTTGAAACCTTCAAATTGCTATTTAAAATATTTTATCATAGGGCGCCTGGGTGGCTCAGTTGGTTAAGCGACTGCCTTCGGCTCAGGTCGTGATCCTGGGGTCCTGGGATCGAGTCCCGCATCGGGCTCCCTGCTCGGCGGGGAGCCTGCTTCTCCCTCTGACCCTCTCCTCTCTCATACTGTTTCTCTCTCGCTCGCTCTCTAATAAATAAATAAATAAAATCTTTAAAATATTTTATCATAAGTTTATATTATTGCAAAAATGTGGTACCTGATATACTATTAATACTGACTTTTCAATAATACAGCAGTCCATATACAATAGTGATTTGACACCACTATAGATTATTAAAAATAATCTCATTAATATTCAAAAGTCTTGTTTTTCTTTAAACTTTATTTATATTTCACTTACCTAATAGATTCATAGTAACTTAATATATTTTTATGATGGTAAATCATTAATTAGGTTCCCCATCATATTTCTTTGCAACAAAATAGGTAAAGAGATGGAAATTTATTTATTATTTATTTATTCATTTATGTTTTTGTTTAGTTTTTAAAAATTTTCTGGATTGAGCTACCATTAATATTAGTAGTAAATATTTGAATCTAGCTCTTAAAATACAGAAAATATTTATGTCTTAAATATAAAATACAAATTTTATTTTAAATAAATAAGTAGATAAAATGAAAATATATAAACAAATAAAAATAAAGAAAATTATTGGATTGTTTTGGGGTCACTATTACTTATTGCTATAATAAAGCATTCAGTATATTTATATTTTACTTTTTGTTAGGTAGTATTATTTAGAAATTTTATTTATGTGTATCAGTAGATGGGAACTAAAGAATTTCCATGATGGCAATGGTACTCAGTGTTTTCCATTCATTCTAATTCATGCCTCCCTCCCCTCCAAAAAAATCCAGAGTGGACTTAAGTCAAAATTTATTGTTGGGCGCCTGGGTGGCTCAGTTGGTTAAGTGACTGCCTTCGGCTCAGGTCATGATCCTGGAGTCCTGGGATCGAGTCCCGCATCGGGCTCCCTGCTCGGCAGGGAGTCTGCTTCTCCCTCTGACCCTCCTCCTTCTCATGCTCTCTGTCTCTCACTCTCTCTCTCTCAAATAAATAAATAAAATCTTTAAAAAAAAATTTATTGTTTATATTCAGTGATAAGTTGACAACAAAATGAAGTCTTGCTATTTTTTTTATTCCTGAAATAAAAGATCTAAAACCATCTTGATTTTCAAAAAACTGTATTACTTCTTTAGGGTTACTCATTGTATTTGAGAAATATATCAAAATATTTTACCAACACTTTTAAATGATAATGTATTATATTTATTTAACTTGATATAATCAGAAAGTGCTGGAAATTTTTTAAAACCATTTTAAATTGCAAATATATATATTAAATACAATATTATCTGTCTATATGATTTTAGCTTTATCTGATACTTTTTAATTCAACAAAACCTTAAAGCTATGTATTCGGTTATAACCATCTTTAAGAAAGTGGATCAACTCAGGGAAAATGAACATCATTTGTAACTCTTTATATGCCATTTGTATACAATCTATATCATGGAAAATAAATGTTGAATAAACAGTGTTCATTGTTAAACTAACCATCAACTCATGAGTACTTTCGTCAGGAAAAATATGATAACAACTTCTTAATTCAAATAAATGTTTTGTAAATACTTTGGAGAATATTACCAAAAAAAGTAAAATAACTTACAAAACAAATTTTTATGATAGAATACTAAAACCAGGACAGGTCCTAAAACTAGGACAAAATGCAGAGGGGAAAAAGCTGATTCAATCTGTTTTTTTTTTCTTTTTTTTATTATGTTATGTTAATCACCATACATTACATCATTAGTTTTTGATGTAGTGTTCCATGATTCATTGTTTGCATATAACACCCAGTGCTCCATGCAGAACGTGCCCTCTTTAATACCCATCACCAGGCTAACCCATCCTCTGACCCCCCCTCCCCTCTAGAACCCTCAGTTTGTTTTTCAGAGTCCATGGTCTCTCATGGTTCGTCTCCCCCTGTTTTAATATTTTATTAAGAACAATACTTTAATACTTTATTAAGAAATAAAATGTCTTTCCATTACCTAATCTGTAATAACACTGTGTGGCATTTAACCCAAAGTAGTTATTTATGAAGTGAGGTCTACTATATAAGGACGAAGGCTCTTTCTATAAATATGCACACTTCTATATCAACCACAGATGTTTAGTTTTTGAGTAACAGCACATATAGACATTCAAAAAGCCCCTCATTTTCTCTCACAAATAAAAAACCCCTCTGTCCTGGGACTGCCCCTATATAATTATTTCAATGTTCACAATGGAATAAAACCAGAATATGAAAATTACCTTCCTTATTAAACTTCTATAAAATGGATCAGTCTAAAAATAATGGAAATACTTTAATTTTTAACTATCCAATGATACAATTGAAAGATAAAAGAAGGTTCCAGGGGAGCCTGGGTTGCTCAGTGGGTTAAGGGTCTGCCTTTGGCTCAGGTCATGATCCCAGCATTTTGGGATCCAGCCCCAGTTTGGGCTCCCTGCTCAGCAGGGAGTCTGCTTCTCCCTCCCCCTGTACTAGCGCTCGTACTCCCTCTCTCTTCCTCTCAAGTAAATAAATAAATAAATAATCTTAAAAACAATTTAAAATAAGAAGTTTCCATCTTTTAAGGGATTTTTAAAACACAGAACTAATTGTTAATTCTTGTTACCTGGGATATGACTATAATGGGAAAAAAAGCATGTTTATAGACCAGATTGTCTAGGAAGTTGAAATTTTATATCATATTGTAAAGCTCATTTTCTAATCTACTTGCTATGTAAAGTGGCTGACATAATGATTCTACATAAAGTCATATATTTGTAACAATTAAAGAGCTTTGCAATGAGCAGGGAACCTATTATAGAATTACTGTACTAATTTTGCAGTTAAATCTCAAAACAATTGAAATTTGGTTTCAACTTTGTTGTCACAAAAACAGATGTGCTTAAGAGATACTTCTGTTGCCTTCTTCCTTAGCTACTTACCCTCTACATTTTAAAATGAGTGTTTCCAGCAATTATAATAATTTGGAATTGGCTGGTTTCCAATGAGTTGGATGCTGTCATAAACAGAAGACCCAAGTTATTTAAAAATTTGACTATTAAAAAAATGAAATGGTTCTGATGAACATTATAATACTAATTTAAAATAAAACAAAAATTTTAAAATTATTTTTTATTCTGTTCTCCCAAGCCACAACATCAGAAATTGCATGCAACCTCTAAAACAAATTTTGATCTAGTTCTATTCTTGACCTAGAATTAAATATATCCATGGTTATAGAGGCTGCTATAATAGGCATTTTATTGTTAAATATCACCAGCTCCCAAGATTCTATTAGCAGAAATAATAACATTAATTTCATATTTAACTGATATCCATCTTATTGAAGAAAATGTACTCATTATTTTATTTGCTCATGGTGCTAATAATTTATTTTCTGAATGTGCAATTTAACCAAATTGAAAGGACATATTCAAGCACATCTGCTTCAAATGATAATTTATAATATTTTTAAAAATTTAGATGATTTTCTCTTTACTCATTTGAATCATTAAGATACACTTGTTCACATTACAAAAACAGGATCTTAAAAATTAGAATGTTATATCATTAGTAATAATCACTAATATTGACTATTTTAGCTCTCTTAAATATTGAAAATATTTATTTTAAAAAAACTAGTACCTTTCTCTTTGTAAATAGAGAGAGATAGAAGATAGATAATCTTTCCAAGTATGTCTAGCTATATATATATAGAGAGAGAGAGAGAGAGAGAGAGAAAGAGAGAGAGATAATACCTCCCTAAAATGTAATACCTATAGTCAACCTCTTGAGCTAAGATAATTTAAGAAAAATATGTCAATGATGAGGGCTCATGGGAGGCTCAGTTGGTTAGGCGTCTGCCTTTGGCTCAGGTCATGATCCCAGGGTCCTATATCGAGGCCCACATCAGGCTTCCTGCTCAGCAGGGATCTTTGTCTCTCTCTCCCTCTGCTTCTCCCCCTGCTTGTGCTCTCTCTCTTTCTTTCTCTCTCTCTCTAAAATAAATAAATAAATAAATAAAAATATGTCAATAATAATATATTTACTGATTGAAAATAAGGTATTCCTCTGATATGTAATGTTGGTTTAAACTAGAAAAACAAAACTCTTAAATAGGACTTACCTTCTTTCTTTATAGTACTCACTGTATCCTTATTTGAGTGAACACAACCAAAAACATGGAATGAAATATGTAAAAAAATAAAGTTAAAAAGTTATTTACTCTGAAAGTTGGATAAGACTTGAGGTAGCAATTGTAGAATTAGAAAGGTTTGGTCTGAAAGGCTTTTGACAATGCCATACAAAAGCTCTTTGAGGATAAGAGAGAATTCTTAGCTGGAAACTTCCCTGAATGATCTGGAAAGTAAGGGAGTTTAGGACAAGCACTAACCTGAGGCAGAGCTGGATGTGACCTTAAGGAAGGACAAAGTATGTGTCTGTGTTTGGGTAGGAGGACATGTAATTTTATATCATCTATCATCTATCATCTATCTATCTATCTATCTATCTATCTATCTATCTATCTATCTATCTATCTATCTATCATCTATCTATCATCTATCATCTATCTATCTATCTATCTATCTATCTATCTATCTATCTATCTATCTATCTATCTATCTATCATCTATCATCATCTATCTATCTATCTATCTATCTATCTATCTATCTATCTATCTATCTATCTATCATAAATCCTCTTGAGCCAGCATTCAAATAATATAGTGGCCAGAGAAAAACACAACCATGTTAATTGTTCTTATTTTAAAATCATTCCCAGAAATTTCAGTGGTGACTAGACATTTTAGTGCTTTATTTAGTCAACTAACTTTCCTGCTTTCTGTGAAGACATCTTTCCCCAGTGTTATTTATCCCTTCAAATGTATTCTACTCCTTGCTTCTCCTCAGCTTTATCTGGTAGATGTTTTTCCAGTTTTTTCAGGCATCTTGATGATACAGAGGAAATTAGAAAATTAACCCTCACATTTTTCTACCTTTAGATCTATGAACAGGGCTGTGTC
Organism: Neomonachus schauinslandi; assembly: GCF_002201575.2. Lineage (NCBI taxonomy): Eukaryota > Metazoa > Chordata > Mammalia > Carnivora > Phocidae > Neomonachus > Neomonachus schauinslandi. The sequence goes on along the minus strand of NC_058406.1, from coordinate 137,623,208 downwards.
TTTTCCCTGGCATTTTAACTTTCTCCTGTGAGAATGAATAGCCCATGCTGCTGTCTGAGGGCAATAACCTATGTACATTAGATTCAACTCCTTTCTTCCTATCCATTTACTCTGTCACTTTGTTTGCTTGTTTGTTTGTGATATAATTGACACATTACATTGTATAAGTTTAAGGAATACAATGTGTTGATTTGATACATACTGCAATATGATTACCATCTTAGCATTATTTAACTCAGCCATCACATCACATAATTATCATTCCTTTTTTTGTGGTGAGAAAATTTAAGATCTAGTCTTTAGCAACTCTGAAGTATATAATATAGTATTGTTGAATATAATCACTCTGCTGGGCATGAGATGTTCACTTGTGAGAGTGGCTATCATCAAGAAGGCAAGGAGTAAGTGTTGGTAAGGATGTGGAAAAAAGGGAACCCTGTGCACTGCTGGTGGGAATGTATAGTGGCTCAGCCACTATGAAAAACAATGTTGACATTCCTCAAAAAAGTAAAAGTAGAACTATCATATCACCAGCTATCCCACTTTGGGATATATATGAATACAGGATATCAGAGACATGTCTGCCATCCCATGTTTATTGCACCATTAATCACAACAGCCAACATAATTATTAACTTCATACTTGTGATTGCTCAGCACTTTCTGTATCATAATTTGCTTTTCTCTCTCCTCATCCTCATCAGGACATAAACAGGCCATATTGCTCAACATGAAACAAAACAAAACACGAAAACCTTGTGTGAGCCTTCCTCTATCTCAGATACTCTTCACTTCCCTGTTCCTTTCCAAGTAAATATCTTCTGAATTGTCTGTGTATAGTCATCATACCTACAATCTTTCCATTTCTTTAGGACGAGACTCCAGTTTAAGGATATCATTCTCTTTTGTTTACCCTCCTACCTCACTGAACTTTCAGGCTCCTTTTTATATCCTATTCATCATCCCTACCTCTAAATTTTGGTACAGTTTAAAACCCACAACAGATCTCCTGTTTTCTCTATATACATACACTTTCATAGGTAATTTCATTTGTTTCTATGACCATGCATGTCATATAAGTTTTTGGTAAACACCAATTTATTTATCTCAGACGTTCCCTTGAACTCCCAGCTTGTATGTCTGTTTACTCCACATACCCACTTGATTCACAACCTTAAAATGTGCTTGAACCTCAGGCTTCACATTCATTTATGACAACGTGTCAGTTTAGTTCTTCAGTTTAAACACTGTCTAGTCATCTTTGAATACTTGTTTTCTTCAATAAAGAATTCATCAACAAATCCTGATGGATTCTCTTTCCAAATATATTCAGAATCTAATCTCTTACCCCCACCTCCACATTCCAAACCACTATATCTTCTTTTCTGAGCTATTAGATTTCTAGCCTTCTAACTGCCCACACATCTACACACATCCACACACACACACACACAGTATTTTCTATACCTCACTCACAATAGGTAGGTATTCTCCACATGGCAAAGAGAGTGATTCCCGGCATACCATGTAACACCTCTGCTAAAAAATTCCAATGCTTTTCATCTCTCTCAAAATAAAATTCGAAGTCCTTACCATGCTTTGGCTCCATGATACAATGATATTAACTCCTTCCGTGACTCAACGTGCTTGGTCTCCATCAGTCACACAGATTTCTTCATGTTGCTAAATACACTGAGCACTCGAGGACGTTATATGCTGAGGCTGTTATCTTTAAAGGTCATTCCTAGATATCACCACTCAAAACTTCTATTCTTCCTGATCTTTGCTCAAATATTCCCTTATCAGAGAGGTCTTACCTGAACACTCTTTTGAAAATAAGATTCCCTGCACTCTCTCTGCCTTTATTCACAATTTTTGTTGTTCATAGCACTTACCATCATCTGACATATTATGTATTTGTTTGGTTGCTGATTGTGTGCTTTCCCTTCCATATTATAAGCTCTATGACAGTAAAAATTTCATTCTGTTCACTTTGTCCAGAATAGGACTTGTACATAGTAATACTCTATAAATGTATTTTAAATGAGTGAATGGATATGGATTAGAAAGTAAGTAAGAATTTTATATGAACGATAAAGCCAAAAGTATGTATCAAGGTAGGGTTCTGGATTGTATAGGTAAGGTAGACAAACAATGGAGTCCTGGTGAGTGATGAATACTGTCTTGGGATTCATTTTGCCGCATCAGTGTGAGTCCCATAGATCTGTCTCTTGGTGCTCTTATTTTTGTCAGAATATGGCTATATGGATTTCTTATATCAATTATTTGTCTCTAAGCTTAAGAGCCATTTAGGGGTGCCTGGGTGGCTCAGTCGTTAAGCGTCTGCCTTTGGCTCAGGTCATGATCCCAGGGTCCTGGGATCGAGCCCCGCATCGGGCTCCCTGCTCAGCGGGAAGCCTGTTTCTCCCCCTCCCTCTCCCCCTGCTTGTGTTCCCTCTCTCGCTGTGTTTCTCTCTGTCAAATAAATAAAATCTTTAAAAAAAAAAAAGTTGAAGAGCCATTTAGCACAGATGCGTCATTACTGTGAAGGGTCCTATTTAAAATCATGGTTTTAGACATGACAATAACATTAACTTCGACATTACTGCCCCTCACAAATCCAGATGATTTTTATGAAATGACATGGCTTACCTTCAAACAAGAAATTGAGAAAACTAGTCAATTTTTACATATATTTAAATATTTAAGTTTTAATATTGTATTCCCAAATTTTAAAAAAACTATATGATAGTTGGTAAGAAAGATAAATTATATAAACTTTATATCTTCATCTGTATCTATCTATAGCCGTATCTCTATGTGTATGTAAATGCTATATCATGCGATAGCTATATCTCTATCTCTATCTCAATCTTTATTAAAAAGCCCAACAAACATTAATAAGAAAGAGAATAGTGATGTTGCTGCAAATATTTCCTCTTCTAATTTTAACATGTACACACACAAATACAAAATAAGAAAGGAATTAATATACCACTACCACTCACATATACACATATACACAGAAGAAATATGGTTAAAATTTTAGAATATAAACAGTTTTACTGTATTTACCACTTTGAATACCATGCAAATAATAAATAAAATGGAGAGAGAAAAAGTAAAGAAGAAAATTTCAAAATTCAATATGGAGAACCAGCTATAACCTCAAACTATAAACTAATAAAACTAGCTTTTAAATGCACTGCTCTTTGTATAAAATTAAGGGGCAATGTTGAGTATAAATGCATTCTTCCGCAGGTTATATAAAGCAGTAAGAGTTTTCCATATATAGATAAAACATCCCAAATAGAAGCACATGAACTTCTGCTGTTGTATGTGTGTGTATGGGGAATAAGTAGATTGGCTGCTGGACCCCGTATTTACTAAACCTCTCAATTTTACTGGGGAAACATAGTATAAAAGGAGGAGGAGATATGGAATAGATATTAATGCTTCAGCTACTAATTATGGTCAGCTGAAGAAATCATTGTAAAAACCCTACATAAAAAAGGGTTGGCAAAGGGGTTATGTTGTCGTGTTGTGAACCAGGAACACAACCACCCAGCACAAAGCAGTCCAACCTCCAGGATAGAATGTGGCGAGACAGTGCACTCAATAATGCACATGATCCCAACAACTCTGCTCAAGCTTCTTTTTCTTTTTTATTAAAATTTTATCTATTTGTTTATTTATTTATTTATTTATTTACTTAAGAGAGAGAGCGCAAGCTGGGGGAGGAACAGAGGTGGAGGGAGAAGGAGGGTCAAGAATCTCAAGCAGACACCATGATGAGCATGGAGCTGATGCAGGGCTTGATCCCAGTACCCTGAGATCATGACTTCAGTGGTAACCAAGAGTCAGATGCTTAACTGACTGAGGTACCCCATCTGCTTAAGCTTCTGATCCTAGCCCTTTCTCTAAACAAATTTTGGAGGAAAACCATGCAAGATAAAGCCATGCATCCATTCAAAAATAGCGATTGATAATAAAGCAACCACGATGTCACTATACCCTACATAATGCAAAGGCAAAGGAAAGGAGAAAAATACGCAAAAGACAGGTGAAAAAAAATACATCTCAAAAGAATTACATTATAAAACAGAAGAATTACACAATATATTATACAATATAACTGAGAGGTGCATAAATATTTGCTTAAGAAGTTTTTAGAAATATGACTTTTCTGAAATAAAAGTCCAAAAAAGAGGGGCAACTCAGTGGGTTAAGCGTTTGCCTTCGGCTCAGGTCTTGATCCCAGGGTCCTGGGATGGAGCCCCGCAAAGGGCTCCCTGCTCAGCGGGGAGCCTGCTTCTCCCTCTCCCTCTACTTGCTGCTCCCCCTACCTGTGCTCTCTCTCTCCTCTCTCTGTCAAATAAATAAACAAATAAAATCTTAGAAAAAATAAAAGGTCAAAGAAGAAACTCAGGGGCTCAAAGAAAGCATCACAAAATAACATTTGACATCTATATATTATTTTAAAGGAACACAGTATAATACTAATAAAAGAATAATATCTGATACGATTAGCAAAGGGAGACAGTGAAAGTGAAAATACTCCACGTTCAAGTGAATTGTATTTCAGGAATACAATGCTGATACAAAATTGAAAAAATTATTCTCTTATTCACCATGTTCACAGAACAAAAGATTTATAACTTGTGCTTAATTTGATAGATTTAAAAGACATAAAATTCAACACCTATTCCTGATTATAAAAAAAGTAATATAAGATAAAGGATTTTGTATCCAAATTTTATGCAAACATGAATCAATATAAGAAACAAAAATATTTTTAAAGATAAAATACTAATCACTCTTCACACCTAGGTAAAGATATTCACGATTTCATTTTTTAAATATTTATGGAAATACTTGCCTTAGGAAGTTGACAAGACAAACCCTAAGGAATATTTCTATCAGAAAGGGAAAGAACAAAGTACCATCATCTTCAGATATGTTTGTATGCCTGAAAATGAAATAATCCTAAAATGAATTTCCTGTTTTCTCCTGAATTGTGTAAATATTTTTTAAGTTTCCTTTTGTCTATTGGAATTTTAATTTTACCTCTGTATAGTAGAGTGAGAATGGTTGCTCTAGATATTATAATATAATTTCATAACTTTTCACCATATGCTCAAAATTAATATTAAGCCAAATACGTAAAGCATAGAGATTTGGTCAAATAGTACAAACTTCTTTTTTTTTAATCTAATGTACATCATGGTGATAATAATTAACAATGCTGTATTATATACTTGAAAGTTACTTAGAGAGTAGGTCCTAAATGTTCTCAGCACCCCCAAAGGTAATTACATGACGTGACGTATGTATTAATTAACCTTATTGTGATAATCATTTTGCAATATATACATGAATCAAATCATCACATTGTACTCCTTAAAGTTACAGAATGTTGATGTCAATTTTATCTCAATAAGCTGGAAAAAAGTAAACAATTTAGGTCCATTTACCCAATGCATTGTAACATAGCTTTATGCATGCATTGTCCCAAGTATTAGATCGTCATAACCTATAAATCTCACAAGAAAATATTATACATATTTTTTCTTTAAACATTCATTTAGATTTAGAAGGGATTAGGAAGAAAGAAGAAAATAGTTTTAATTAATTTCTTTAGATATTCACCATATTCAGTGTTCATTTCTTCTTGAAGGTCTGTTCCTACTTGATATCATTTCCCTTCAGCCTGAAGAACTTCCTCTACCATTTCTTGTAATATACTTCTATTGGTGACAAATTGTCTTAGGTTTGCATTAATCAGAAAAAGGTATTATTTTGCCTCAGGCTTGATGGTTATTTTCACTAGATAGAGATTTCTGGGTGTTGGTTGTCTTCTTTCAGCACTATGTAGGTATTGTAACTTCATTTTCTGTCTTAGAAGTTTCTGATGATAAATCTATGCTCCTTTAAATAATTGTTATTTGTGATAACATATCCTTTTCTTTTTCTGGCTGCTTTCAAGAGTTTCTGTTTAACTTTTCTTTTCAACAATTTGTCTGTGATGTCCCAGAAATAGCTGTTTTCCTATTTACCCTTGTTGGGGAAGTTCATCAAAAAGATGTGACTGCCGATTGACCTGTGAGCTGGACCCAGACACTCAGAGGCTCCTCACCCCTTTCCCTGCCCTTGAAATGTTGATTCTGCTTGTCTTTCTTGCTCCCAGAGGCTGCTATGTCTCACGACAGAGCTTGAGATAGTGATGTGGCTGAGAACACCTACATAGTGTGAGAGACTAAACCCATTTAAGGCCTCTTTATAAATTTTTAAGATTTGGGAAGTAGGTGCAGGATCCACTCACCTGGCTGTGGTCCAAAACAAGGTTTGTATGTTAAGTTCCCTTTGCTCATTAAAACTGCTACCTACCCAATTCACAGTGCTCATCATAGCTGTGAATTATGTAAGACTGTTGAATCACAGACCAGTACCTCTGAAACAAATAATACATTATATGTTAAAAAAGAAGAAGAAGAAGATAGCAGGAAGGGAAAAATGAAGGAGGGGGAATCAGAGGGGGAGATGAACCATGAGAGGCTATGGACTCTGAGAAACAAACTGAGGGTTCTAGAGGGGAGGGGGGTGGGGGGATGGGTTAGCCTGGTGATGGGTATTAAAGAGGGCACGTACTGAATGGAGCACTGGGTGTTATACTCAAGCAATGAATCATGGAACACTACATCAAAAACTAATGATGTAATGTATGGTGATTAACATAACATAATAAAAAAAATAAGGGATATACAAAGCTATCAACAACAACAACAACAACAACAAACAAACTGCTACCTTCAAACCTGGAGTGACCTGCCTCTTTCTACAGTCTCTCCCTACCCTCTGAGCACAGCGGACAGTTTCAGATTATATTTGGGAAGCTCCAAGAAGATTTTGAACCAACAATCCTCTTTGGGTTCATTGAACTTTTAGAATTTGTAATTTGATGTATTTTACTAAATTTGGAAAGTTTCTGGCCCTTATTTCTGGGATTTTCTTTTGCTAATATGCTAATATTTGCTCAAGGCAAGGAGTCTAACATTTAATATTTCAGCCTCACCATATTTAATGTATTGGCTTTCATTCCCATCCTCATACTCATAAAAAGATTGCTTTATATCAGGCATCACATTTGCATTTTGGCTAAGAGAAAGTAGGAAGAGCAAGGGGACCTAAGATAAATCACCATGCCACAAGCCTGTCCTTGAAATGAAGTAAACAAAATGTTTTTAGGAAACACCACAAATCAGACACTGTTTATGTCTCTCTGACAATATATGAGTTACAGAGACCCTCTGGCCCAATCACTGATGAAAGAAAATAAGATTAAATATGTGAAATTTGGCGAGCCACTTATATGATTGATAATCATATCCCAGATAATCATATTTTAATGACTATTTAGAAACCTAAACTAATTTCATACATTGTTCTACTTAAAAAAACTAAGAAAGCCTGATTTTGATGCTTGTTTCATCACTGTTTGACCATAGAAACATCTTTTTTTTTTTTTTGAGTTTTGATCTCCTGACCAACAGAAATGGGGAAGGAGAGGTGAAAGAAATTATTTCCCTCCTGTTTACCTCATAGATTTTTTGTAATAAATAAGTTTATGTATTTAAAATTATAAAGATCTCTATAAAGGAAACAAAGCATTCAGAATCTTGGAAAATGATGACATGCTATACATGTACATGATTCTTACAGTTCAAAACGTCCTTTGAAAATCCAGGTAGAGGGCGCCTGGGTGGCTCAGTTGTTAAGCGTCTGCCTTCGGCTCAGGTCATGATCCCAGGGTCCTGGGATCGAGTCCCACATCGGGCTCCCTGCTCTGCGGGAAGCCTGCTTCTCCCTCTCCCACTCCCCCTGCTTGTGTTCCTGCTCTTGCTATCTCTCTCTCTGTCAAATAAATAAAAAAAGAAAAGAAAAGAAAAGAAAATCCAGGTAGAGGGGCGCCTGGGTGGCTCAGTCGTTGTCTGCCTTCAACTGGGGTGGTGATCCCAAGGTCCTGGGATTGAGCCCTTCATCGGGCTCCCTACTCTGCGGGGAGCCTGCTTCTCCCTCTCCCACTCCCCCTGCTTGTGTTCGCTCTCTCGCTGTGTCTCTCTCTGTCAAATAAATAAATAAAATATTTAAAATATATATAAATATAAAAAAAAGAAAATCAGGTAATTATTTACCTTGTTCACATTATGTAGGAAACATCTCACCAAACATCTTGATAGTCTCTTATGAATTTTTTTCTTACTTAGTTCATTTTTAATATTAGAATATTTTTCTAAACTATTGTGTTGGCTGTGGCATTTTTTAAAAATCAGACATTAGTGTATAGCATTAAAATAATTTGTCTAGGTTATTAGTCTTTTTATTTCCTGATGTATCAAGGCCAATTTTTGTAGCAAACACACTGGGTATGTCCAGAAATAAACAGAAGCCCAAAATATGTAGATCAACATTAATCACCACGGTTACATTACTTTTGGGAACAGCAGCAAGTGTCATGTGAATATACTAGGAACACTTCTTAGAATATTTGCTCATTTACTCTAATCTGACTTTTCATTTACTGTTAAAAACTTGCTGGGGCGCCTAGGTGGCTCAGTCGTTAAGCGTCTGCCTTCGGCTCAGGTCATGATTCCAGGGTCCTGGGATCGAGCCCTGCATTGGGCTCCCCTCTCAGCGGGAAACCTGCTTCTCCCTCTCCCACTCCCCCTGCTTGTGTTCCCTCTCCCACTGTGTCTCTCTTTGTCAAATAAATAAATAAAATCTTAAAAAAAAAAATTTGCCTATGTCAAGGTTCTACGATATTAGAGTAAAAAGTTTCAAGAAAGCAAATAAATACATTTTTATAAATACATTCATTTTTTAAATTTTATTATGTTATGTTAATCACCATACATTACATCATTAGTTTTTGATGTAGTGATCCATGGTTCATTGTTTGCATATAACACCCAGTGCTCCATTCAATATGTGCCCTCTTTAATACCCATCACCAGGCTAACCCATCCCCCCACCCCTCTTCTCTCTAGAACCCTCAGTTTGTTTCTCTGAGAAATACATTCATTTTTTAATATTGTTTGAATTTCAAAGGAAATAAGCTTTAAAAAACACATACATTTTTTTCAACCTCTTCTATGTTCTGTGCATTCTTACATATGTTCCCCTTCAGTTAAAAACAAAATTTCTAATTGAAGTTTATAAAATAATATGTGAAGTGGAGAAGTCAGACATATTTCAAAGACATGTGATACTTAATGATTTTTTTATTTGATGCATCTGTTTCAGAATCTTAAGAAGTTATATTTTCCATTAATAATTGCATATACTCATAATATTGTGGGTATTATTTCAATCTAATAACTTCCAGACCTCCATGAAATGTCAAAACATTTCATGCTCTCTCATCTTAGATTCCAGGAGTTCTTTATCCTTCATTCAGAATCACACAGAAACATAAGGTTTCACTTGAATAGACATTCTAGCATCAGCTCTGAACTTTCAAATATGTTTTTCTTTAGAATCAAATCTCACTGACAGCTTATTTAGAAACAGCTGGAATGAATATGAACTCCTTCTGCTCATATCTAGGCATACATTCATTTATTCTTTCAAAGGGTTTTATCTCAGTCCTCACTCTGTTCTATACAATCATAAAAAGTTTACAAGAAATCAATTTGATATAAGTCCAAGCCATTAATGGTGAGATAGAAGTCAGGGATATCATTATAAAAATTCCTAGAGCTGATTCCTCATAATCAAAGCCATCAGAAATCTAATGAGCACCTGATAACTACAAATATTAGAGTGGACAGAATATAGATTGCAATAATTTTTGTTCCCCACAATAGTTAGGTATATAGAAGATATTAACTGAGAGCATCTTACCAGTAAGAAAGGTGATGTTAGTCACTTGCATTTCATATTTTGTTTGGAGTCTAACTGAGGCTTGAAATTAAATCAGAATTTCAAGACTTTTATTCTTTATGAATAGGAGAAATGTTTCTATAAATATCTTATGAATGGAAATATTCAAGGTTCATGTAACCAAATTATTAAAAACTTTGGCAGGATTTTTCAGCCATTTTCAATTCATGTTAAATTTCTGTATTTGACTTCTACAGGCCTATATTTCCATTTTAGAAACAACCCACTAATTTTTGATAATCCACAATCACTTGACATAACAATTAGCAATGCCCTATACTTGATCTAGCAAAATAAGCCAAATGCAGCAGTCATTATTCAAGAGAGCTTGTCAGGTATAGGGGCGACATCAAATCATTTACATTAAATTCATTTTAAAAAATTGATATCATTATTTAAAAATAGAAGATTAAATTCTTAGGTATGATTATGTTTTGTTTTTCTTTACTGAAGAAAGCCAGAATATTTTGAAATATCAATATTTACATTTCAAAAAATCTTAAATAATGTCAATACAAAAAAGTATATATTGAATATAATTTTACCTGTTGAAACATCCATCTCCTTGTTGATTGAGCCATACTAATATATAATTACCTAATAATTCTCACATTCAATTATTTTATACAATAAATACTCTGATTTATAGTAATTTCTGAAATGTGTTAGTGCCTTAGGGCTTTCTAGTGTTAATCCTCTGATGTTTATTTACATTCGATTATTAATTAAATGCTTTTTCACGTTTATTGCATCTGTACATTTTCTATCTAGTATGAATTCTTTAAGGGTTTTGGACAAATGATTTTTCCACATTAATGACATCCAAGGGGTTTTTTGAACCATGAAAGACCCCAAATACATAAGCAATCTTGAGAAAGAGCAAAGTGGGAGACATCATGCTTTCTGATTTTAAACTATATTATAAAGCTATGATAATCATAATAGTATGGTATTTTCATAAAAACAGACACAAAGATCAATCGAACAGAGCAGAGAGCCCAGAAATAAACCCACCAAATATGGCAAAATGGGTGAAGATGGTCAGAAGGTACAAATTTCCAGTTTTACAATAAAGAAGCCTTAGGGGTGTAATATAGAGTATGGTGACTATAGCTAATAATACTGTATTGTAGGTTTCTTTTTTTATTTCAAGTTTTTATTGAAATTCTAGTTCATTAACATACACCATAAAATTGGTTTCAGATGTAGAATTTAGTGATTTATCACTTATATATAATACCCAGTGCTCATAACACAAGTGCCCTCCTTAATACACATCACCTATTTAACCCATCCCCTGACCACCACCCTCCATCAACCCTGTCTCTTCTCTATAATTAAGAACCTCTGTGTTTGTTTCCCTCTCTTTCCCTCTCTCTCTTCCCCTGCCATGTTCATCTGTTTTATTTCTTTAATTCCACGTATAAATGAAATCATATGGTATGTCTCTCTGACTGACTTATTTCACTTAGCATAATACACTCTAGCTCCATACACATCATTGTAAATGGCAAGATTTCATTCTTGGACGAATGGATGAATTATATTCCATTGGATGTATACTGTATTGTATGTTTAAAAGTTGCTAAGAGAGGGCACCTAAGTGGCTCAGTTGGTTAAGCAACTGCCTTCGGCTCAGGTCATGATCCCGGAGTCCTGGGATCGAGTCCCACATCGGGCTCCCGGCTCAGCAGGGAGCCTGCTTCTCCCTCTGACCCTCTCCCCTCTCATGCTGTTTCTCTGTCTCTCTCTCTCTTTCTCTCAAATAAATAAATAAATAAAATATTTAAAAAAATAAAAAAATAAAAATAAAAGTTGCTAAGAGAGTAGATTTTAAAAGTTCTCATCACAAGGAAAAAATGTGCAACCGTGTGTGGTGACAGATATTAACTAGACTTATTGTGGTGATCATTTCACTATATATAGATAGGTAGATGATAGATAGATGATAGATAGGTAATAGATAGATATAGATATAATCATTATTTGTATACCTGAAACTAAAATAATGTTCTATGTCGACTTTATCTCAATTAAAAGACAGGAAATCTCATCAATATAATAGAAAAATATTTTTTAAACTTAACTAGAAGTCTAGAGATGAAACATAATATATGAAATGTAAAAGACACTGGATGAACTTTAAAACAAACGAAAAATTACAGAGAAGGGAGTGTGTAAACTTGAAGATAGATCAATATCAAGAGAAAAGTTTGAAAAGATTGAACAGAGTCTCAAGAAGCTGTTAGATAATATAAAACAGTATAACATGCACCTAGTGGAATTGCAGGAGAGAGAGAAATCAGGGCAGGGAAGAAAAAAAAAATTTGACAGTAGGACCACATGCAATGGCACAATAGAGAAAATGCAGAACTCCGTGTTACTTGCTCTGAACCAGAGAAGGCTGAGTTAACACAACAGAGATACATACACACATCATCTCTACTGATCCCACAGACATTGAAAGGATAATAAAGAAATGTAAGAAAAAGAGTATGCCCACAAATTTGATACCTTAGGTAATACAACCAACTTCTTAAAAGTCACAGGTTATCTCAACTCACACAAGCATAAATAAATGACCTATACTATTGTTTGAAGTTAAATCCATAATCAACAATCTTCAGAAATAAAAATCACTATGCCTAGGTGTTTTCACTGGTGAATTCTGTCAAAAGTTATGGCAGAAATAATGCTAGCTATCCACAATATGTTCAAGAAAATACAAGATGGATCACTTCTTTTTTTTTTTTTAAGATTTTATTTATTTATCTGACAGAAAGAGAGAGAGAGCAAGTAGGCAGAGAGACAGGCAGAGGGAGAGGGAGAAGCAGGCTGCCCGCTGAGCAGGGAGCCCGATGTGGGGCTCGATCCCAGGACCCTGGGATCATGACCTGAGCCGAAGGCAGACGCTTAACCGGCTGAGCCACCCAGGCGCCCAAGATGGATCACTTCTAACTCATTCTATGAGTCCAGTATTGCCCTAATACCCAAACCAGATTAAGACGTTATAAGAAAAGAAAACTACAGACTACTATCCCTCATGAACATAAATATAAAAATCCTCAATAATATATGAGCAAATCAAATCTAATGATGTATAAAATGAATTATACACTACGACCAAGTGGGATTAATTCTAGCTATGCAAGGCTGGTTCAGCATTTGAAAATTAATCAATGCAATCTACCTTATAAGTGGCCTAAAAAATAAAAATAATATGATTATAACAGTTGGTGCAGGGCTAGCATATGACAAAAGCCAAAACCCATTATTAATAATACAAACTCTCAGCAAAGTAGGAATAGAGGGAACTTCTTCAGGCTGGTAAATAAACCCGCCAAGAGAAGAAAGAGAAAGAAAACAAGATGGACATTGGATAAGAGCTATATTATAGAGACATTAAACAGATCCATGGTTGCCAGGAGTTCAGGACCCAGGCAGAAAAAACTTGAATATGTAAAGTACAGGGGATTTTTTGGAATGGTATAACTATTCTGTCTGAAACTGTAGTGGTGAGTATGTGACATGGAATTCATTAAAATTCGTGTAACTTCACATAACAAAAGAGTAAATCTTACGTTCTGCAAATTAAAAAAGATCACTTAGGAGGTCATAAAAATCTCAGGATATAATGCAAACTGTGAAGAAACAATCTAACTGTTACAGATCTAAGAACCGAAATCCTGCCATTTGCAATGACGTGGTTGGAACTGGAGGGTATTATGCTGAGCGAAATAAGTCAATCAGAGAAAGACATGTATCATATGATCTCACTGATATGAGGAATTCTTAATCTCAGGAAACAAACTGAGGGTTGCTGGAGAGGTGGGGGGTCGGAGGGATGGGGTGGCTGGGTGATAGACATTGGGGAGGGTATGTGCTATGGTGAGCGCTGTGAATTTTGTGGGACTCTTGAATCACAGACCTGTACCCTTGAAACAAATAATACATTATATGTTAAAAAAAAAAGAAGATAGTAAGAAGGGAAAAATGAAGGGGGGGAATTGAAGGAGGGGGATGAACCATGAGAGACTATGGACTCTGAGAAAAAAACTGAGGGTTCTAGAGGGGAGGGGGGTGCGGGGATGGGTTAGCCCTGTGATGGGTATTAAAGAGGGCACGTATTGAATGGAGCACTGGGTGTTATACGCAAACAATGAATCATGGAACACTACATCAAAAACTAATGATGTATGGTGATTAACATAACATAATAAAATAAAATTAAAAAAATAAAATCAAAATAAATTGAAAAAAAAAAAAAAAGAACTGATCTCACTGTAGACGGCAGAGAAAAATGGCACTGACCTAAGCAAGTTTTTAAATGAGTGGACTAAGAGTAAAGACTAAAGAAACAACTCAAACACTGTCCTCTAGTTGATTAAGTTGTTTCCTATATGGTACCTATTAATAATTCTTTTTTTTTTAGATTTTTATTTATTTATTGAGAGAGAGAGTGATAGAGAGAGAGCACGAGAGGGGGAGAGTCAGAGGGAGAGGCAGACTCCCCGCTGAGCAGGGAGCCCGATGCGGGACTCGATCCCGGGACTCCAGGATCATGACCTCAGCCGAAGGCAGTCGCTTAAACAACTGAGCCACCCAGGCGCCCCAACCTATTAATAATTCTGAAACTACTCTATATGTGTAATGAATTTGAACAATTAAGTAAATGGATGACCATGTTTCTTAATGTTGAAGTGAGAAGTTACAGATAATCAAGAGAAGAAAGCTACAGTGATTCATGACCACATGAATCAGGGTAACTCATGTTTATCTTAATACATATATTGATAGTCCATATAAATATATGGAATATTTGTATAGTTGGACATACATGGGTTAGTATACACTCATATAGTTCCTTGATCTGTCAGCCTCCAAGACCTAGAAACAACAAGCATGATAATAGCAATGAGTATACCTAGTTAAGATTTCAGTTTCTAATACCATTCTCCAGTAAAAGGAATTAGGACTCCTGGGTAAATGGTTGGTTCTCAAAAAGGAGCAGAAAAAATACAAGGTGAGCTTGGAGCACCTTGCATTCCCAGAAAGTAAAGAAGTGTTAAATAAACACATACACAAACACATATACACACACAAATGAAGTATATTAAAGAGACAAAGGAGCTAACTGAAAAAATCCCAAGCGGTCAAAGCCGGAAAAAATTGAACAAAATTGAGCAAAAGAAATAATGTACTGTTGTGTTAAAATCCAAAGTATAATATAAATGTCCATAAGTCCATGTTTACACAAATAAATGAGTAAATATATAAAGGGGGGAAAGACAAATATTTCATGCAGAACAATCCCAAGTGATCTAAGAAAATAGTCTGCTCTCAAGGAGTTGGCACAGAACTCCCCACTCCTAAAGTGTGACCTGTGCATCTTGACTTCTTTACAAAGAGTACAGTATGGAAAGGGAAAAATAAGTAACTTTACAATGGAAAAATCTGACAAGCACCACTTTAGCCTGGTGACCAAGATTAACATCAACAGTTAATAAGTCATGTTGCTAGTATGTAGCCTAGATGTGATGTAATGAGAACAGCAGTTTTCCTACATGATCTTCTTTTTAGAAAACTATAAACCCAGTTTGACCATAAGGAAAACATCAACTAAGAGACAAAATACCTGCCCAAGTTCCACAAAACTGTGAAGGTCATCAAAGCAAGGAAAGTCTGAGAAAAATGTCATAGTCAAGAAGCTCTGAACAAGGGCGCCTGGGTGGCTCAGTCGTTAAGCGTCTGCCTTCGGCTCAGGTCATGATCCCAGGGTCCTGGGATCGAGCCCCACATCGGGCTCCCTGCTCGGCGGGAAGCCTGCTTCTCCCTCTCCCACTCCCTCTGCTTGTGTTCCTGCTCTCGCTGTCTCTCTCTGTCAAATAAATAAATAAAATCTAAAAAAAAAAAAAAAAAAAAAGAAGCTCTGAACAAGACAAGACAACGAAATGTAAAATCATATCCTGGATAGGATGCTGGAACAGAAAAAGGATATTAGGTAAAAACTAAGGATATCTGAATAAAGTACAGCCTTCACTTAATAATAATGTCTCAAAATCAGTTCATTTATTATAACAAATGTACCATACTAATGTACATTACATACTAATGTAATAGGGGAAGTAATAATAGAAACTGGGTGCTATTGATATATGCACATACATATTATTAAAGAAGGCACAAAAAATGTCATAAAATTAATATAATTATATGTCACTTCAGAGAAGAATGAGAATGTTTGGCTGCTAGTGAAAGATTTTCCTTATATTTAAAGTTGTACAGCATTTATCAATCACATATATATTTTTTTTGTTTTCAATGAAATATTATCACTGTTATTTTGAATAATATGTTAAAATATTTCCATGGCAGTGTGAGATACAATCTTTCATTGCTTCTAAGTGTATGAATGGTCACTGCAAGCCTCATTCATATCAAGGAACAGTTCATTACCAACATTCCAGAAGCCCTTTTTTTATGCTTTGAAGGAAGAGGTCAGGAGTCATAGCAGTTTGCCTGAAGAAGATGAGGTTTGAACTGGATCTTGAAGGAAAGCTGGATTTCAGCAGCTGGATATGAGACCCAGTAGCACGGACATTATAGACTGAGATGATTAAAGGAGCAACATAACCCATATGCATACCATCTGCTAAACTCTTTAATACACAAAGAATACGCATGGTTTCAAACTCAAAGTTATTTTTTGGGTAATTTCTAGAGAGCTCTAATGATTGTATTATATTTTGTTTGGTAGACAGGCAAGTTATAAAGGGTTTTAAGTTGGGAAATGATCTCCTCTTGGATAATAAACCATAAAAATTGCAGAGTGAATTATCAAGAAATGAGATACAGAAAAACCTAATGGAAGTTCTTAAAGTTCAGTCTCCAATGCTTCCTTATAAGGCAACTAGTACCAATAACCTTGTAAATCTTATATATCAGATTCTACCAAGTGTTACATCCCTTTGGGAGAACTTGATCTATCTTCTTATCTTCCTTAAACAAATACATGCAACTATTGAGAATGTGTCTGTAGATGCCCCTTCCATACCCCTGATTCACTCAGCTCTGAATAGAAGTGGACTATAACCTTCTTTTAGAACTCCAAGAGGAATTTCCTAGTAGATGGTGTATATAATCCACATAAAATTATAAACAAAAATCTTAGTGACCACATTATGTTCTTTAAAATTCTCCCATAGTGCAATAAGGGCTATTATAAAAATTTTACTTGAAAGAAATAAACGAACCAAATGAGAGTAGCCAGGAGAAGCAAATACATATCTATGCAGTTTCTTTTATGTGTTTTACATTATTCTTCCATGGAGAATTTTAAGAGCTAATCAGTCCTCAGGTAATTGATGATTCAATGCAAAAGAGATCCATTCATAGAAAATAACTATGCAACATGTGTCATTTTCAAACGCTTCAGTTGATTCTGCTGAAGTGTAGAGGGGTAAAATATATGCCTGAGAGTCATCTGAGGGATGCTATAGGATGGAGGGAAAGGAGCAGGGTCCCAAATTAGTGGAGAGGAATATGGAAAACATTTTAGATTTGAGGAGAATATGGAGGAAAAAGCAGGAGAATCTTTGCATCCAAGAAAGTTATTATCCAATGTACACCAAAAATACAATAAAATTATTCATCAGGACAAAATATGATATGACGCTGATTTTGTAGAATGGTATCTGAACATTTCTCTAGGAACAACAGAAACCCAGTCCAAGGCTATTTCTGGGGAAAAGTTGTGGTTGGTCTGCAATTATGTCAGTTTTACCTTTAGAACAACAGCTGTAGGTATGGCCAAAAGGAAGAAGAGCTATAGTTTCCTTTAATAATGAACACATTGTCAAAAAACACATTAGGTGTTATTTGTTGTATATTTTTTCATTTAGATGTTAAATAACATGTAAGAGAGAAGCGGATGTTGCTTGTTCTCATACCAAAACTTCTATTTAGTGGTTGTGGCCACTGAAATTTTGGAATCACATAAATGAAACAGACCCTATTATGTCTTAAAGACGAGAGGTTTTACTGATATTAATAAGCCTAAGGCATCATAAAAGCTACATTATTAATTTCTCCTGCTTAGTTCAATCAGATATTTCTGTGTAATAAAGAGCTGGAGTTTGAATTCAACTATGTGGCCATGTGTAATCATTAAACATGCCTGTGTAATCAAACTCCAATAAAAACTCTGAACATTGAAACTTGGGTGAATTTCACTACTTGGAAATCCTTTGTGTATCGTCACACATCTTTATGCCAGGATAGTTGCATATCCCCACTCCACAGAGAGAGGACAAGGGAAGTCTTTACATTTGGAAACCTCCCAGAACTCTTCTATGCATCACTTCTCTTGGCTGGTTCTAATTCATATCTTTTTGCTATAGTAAAACTGTAATCATAAGCATAGTGCTTTTCTGTCTTGTATATGTAGCCCTGTGAATTAACAAAGCAGAGAAGGTAGTGGAAACCCCCAAATTTGGGGCCAGTTTGAAGCAAGGATGATCCTAGAAACCCACAACTGGTGGCTGGTGTGTGAAATGAGGGGAGTCCTTCTGTGAAGGACTATGAAGTTTGGCCTGAATTGGTAGTTGGTGTCAAAATTCATTGCAAATATTTTTTTTTTTAAAGATTTATTTATTTGACAGAGAGAGAGACAGCGAGAGCAGGAACACAAGCAGCGGGAGTGGGAGAGGGAGAAGCAGGCTTCCTGTGGAGTAGGAAGCCCGATGCGGGGCTCGATCCCAGGACCCTGGGATCATGACCTGAGCCGAAGGCAGACGCTTAATGACTGAGCCACCCAGGCGCCCCTCATTGCAAATATTTTTAAAACAAATTTTATAATTGCTTTTTTTCTCACCTTGCATCACAGAAAGTGAGAAAGAAAGAAAGAAGAAAGGAAGAAAAAGAAAGAAAGAAAGAAAGAAAAAGAAAGAAAGAAAGAAATTGATTTCTTTATTATACAAAGTATCTTGGACAAATTAAATTACAGTGAACAAATTTATTTATTTATTTTTTTTTTTTTTTTATTTATTTGAGACAGAGAGAATGAGAGAGACAGAGAGCACATGAGAGGGGGGAGGGTCCGAGGGAGAAGCAGGCTCCCCGCCGAGCAGGGAGCCCGATGCGGGACTCGATCCCGGGACTCCAGGATCATGACCTGAGCCGAAGGCAGTCGCTTAACCAACTGAGCCACCCAGGCGCCCCAACAAATTTATTTTTAAGTGAAAGGCAAATATCAAGCATTTTAACACAAAGAAAACTCACTATTATTTAATAACTCTGCTTAATAATTAAAGAAATAAAATAACAAAGGCTCCAATATTAGTTCATAGATAATTATAAGGAAAACACATCAAACATACCAGCTTTGACTCAGACCACCACTTCTTATTCAGAGAATCTAGAAAATGGTCCCAAGTCTAATTAAAACCATAGAATCAATGTAAGCATTTAAAAACTCTATTTCCAATACTGAACCCAAAGGCTAGAGTTAAGTTCAGTAAGTTAACTGACTTGTATTTCAGCTGTGATTCTCAGTATTAAAATAGTGTTGAACACAACTATAACCAGCAATCATGCTTCCTCCTTCTGTCCACCTTCACACTCCAGTGACCAGAATGCCTTGACAATTTGCAAATTGATAGATGCTTTCTTGGGCTGTTGTTATTTTCCGATGACACAAAAGTGCTTCCCTGGCCAAAAATAGAATTAAACAAACTACATTAGCAACATAAAGACATAAAATTCAACTTTTCTGTGTAAAATAATACTATTAATTCAATCTTTTTCTCTGTAGATATTATGAAATTTAAAACTGCTAAGAAAAAAGTAATTGGAATACTAAGAACTTAAACTGTGCATAATTTAATTGAACTCTTTTAGAAATTATTGAGCAGAAGCTCAAGAAATGAGTCATTTAGAATGTGCACTAAAAACAATGCAAAACAGTAAAATGGCATTAGTTTCAGCTGAAGTACAGAGTTATTCAGAACATCTTGTGAAATCTTACTCATCATTTTCAGATTAAATTTAGATTTGAAAAATGCTTTATAAACAAGCTATATTTAGAGATATAGTATTAGCCACAAAGGCTGGAAGTAAATAAGCTTATTTAGCATTTATGTATATGGGAAGTAAAGGGTATTTTATTACAAATAGAGGAAAGTTTGCTAGTCTAAAAACCTAGAATTTTACATCAGTAAAATAAGAAGAGAAAAAAACCTTGCAGAATTTATATGCCCACTAAGTGATTTGAAAATCAGCTGTCTATTGCCAAATATACTCTATTACTTTAGCTTGAGGTCTCTGACATTTTAAAATATAATGAAAGGTGAGTATAGAGATCACCATTAAAATAAGAAGATATATTTTGATTCTGGAAGACAAGAAAAATTTTGCATACATTTTATAATCTACCTTTCAGCTAATTTCTTGCCTCCCTCCCACATAAATCCTAGTTAGTCCTCAGGAACACAATCCCTTTAAATATGCCATGTGCTGTCAAGCTTCATGCTCTTGCTAATGGAGTGGTCTCACCTAGATGAAGTTCAATTCCTTCTTGGAACTTGATAAAGAATGTCTTAGAGTCTGATAGGGGGATGAACCTCAATGAAGAAATATCTGTGGCTGAGTCTTACCATCAATATAGCCTTGCCTACAGAGACTCAAACTCCATTACTGTTGACAGTTAACAGACCCGGGAAAGTAAGTGTGCAACAGTGGGAAATGGTGATACACACTTCAGAATAGAAAGATGGTTTAAAAGTGTAAACTTGATAAGATATCAGACCTGATTTAAAGTTATTAAAAAAAAAACATGTTTGGGCGCCTGGGTGGCTCAGTCGTTAAGCGTCTGCCTTCGGCTCAGGTCATGATCCCAGGGTCCTGGGATCGAGCCCTGCATCGGGCTCCCTGCTCCGCGGGAAGCCTGCTTCTCCCTCTCCCACTCCCCCTGCTTGTGTTCCCTCTCTCTCTGTGTCTCTGTCTGTCAAATAAATAAATAAAATCTTTAAAAAAAAAACAAACATGTTTATGGTAATTAAGCTCATTGAAATGTGAGGCATTTCTGCTATGCTAAGAAGAATAAGGCATATGAAGTCTGAGTCATTTCAACATTTATCAATTTTAGTTTCTAATTTGTACAAGGAAATATAAAATTGCTTCATACATTTTTATTCATGTGTTAAAGATTTTATTTAACTCAATTTCATAGGGAAAATAGGTAGATGAAACAATCAGTTCAAAAGGGAAGTCAGGAAGCAGATTTATATGTACCAAAGAGAAGTTGAAATTCTGTACAGATATACATAAAACTGGTTTTCTCCATGCAAGGAGGAGAAGTCAATTGAACATCCATCAGAAATAATTGATTTGCATGTCCATAGATGAGGATTATATTGCACTGATGTAAATCTTCTACACCATAAAGATTTGTAAAATAGCCCACCCATATGGAAAGGATATAATCACCTAAAAGGATGTGTTCTAAACAATGCAGTTTTCCAATAAAGACATCTAGTTTGTTGTGTTTTTTTTTTTTTGCATATTTCAATTTTCATTGCCATCTCCCTTTGCAATTAAAAAATTAGTTCAATGAAAGACTAATTTTGATCACAAACTAAAGCTAGTCTTACTAGGTTTGGCCTCATTATTTACATAGGTGCAGCCAGAATGTTTATTTACTAGATGAGTCTTCCTAAGTTTGCTTTGGGAGTAGTTTCTATAAGGACTGGACTATAATAGACTGGACTTAGAAAAGGTTCCATTATTTGCTCTCTTGATTCTAGGAAGCTAAGTCCAGGAAAATCGCTCTACCAGATTTTTGCCTGTGATACCTATAAGTGTAGGAGACTTCCTTTCTTCTCAGGGTCCCTGAAATACTCTGATGTTCCTCATCAGGTAGAAACTAGCCTTCCTCATCACTGATAAAACTGGGACTTCGCAAGCCAGGCTAGTTTTTCAGGGAGGGTGTATAAGTATTGGCTCCATATAGGACCTTAGTTCCTTAGTTTGTCCTGATTAAATGGGCATCATTCTCAAATATATTACAGGCAAAGCCTTGGTTGCATAACTAATTTTTTCCATTATATTCTGATAGAAAAGGACAGACTCTGTATGAATTTATGCAAATAAATATATTGCATATAAAGAGACTTAAGGAGAGTTTCTGATTTGGGAAAAAGGGTGAGTTAGAATAAGATATTATTTAAAGATGTCCCACTTCAATTTAAAAAACTGAGTCTACTAAGTTGTTATTTCCCAATAGCACAGGAAGTAAAGGACTTCCTGACATACTTGGAAAATAAAACATTAAAGTAATATCAACAATGTACCCAATAAGTTAATATAATCAGGGACGCCTGGGTGGCTCAGTTGGTTCAGCATCTGCCTTCAGCTCAGGTCATGTTCCCAGGGTGCTGGGATCAAGTCCCACATTGGGTTCCCTTCTCAGCGGGGAGTCTGCTTCTCCCTCTGCCTGCCACTCCCCCTGCTTGTGCTTGCTCTCTCTCTCTCTATCTACCTCTATCTCTCTTACAAATAAATTTTTAAAAATCTTAAAAGAAAAGTTAATATAATCATCTCTTATCAGTTCAATCAATGAAGTTGTCTACTTCTTGAATAAAAAGTTCTGGGAAATCCTGAACATGTCCACTGGAACAGTCTGGAAGTTTCTTGGGTGATACCATCAGGGTAACCTATCCCAAGAGTTATTCTTTGAAGTGTCAATATCTTGATGTACCCAGTACCGCCCTTCTCCCCAGGGCTCTGAGACAGTCCTCTTTCCTTAAGACACAAACCCAGGTCTATAGCTGATTGCAGAATCTTTATGGAGGCAAGAGAGGAAAACAAACCCTATCTCTAGGTGACAGAGACTTGAGACAGCTGTGATGAATTTATCTATGGTAATTTCAAGTGTAAAAGTTCTGATGAGCGTCATGACAAGACTTGTGTAATTGACAAAAAAAATGTGATAGTTTCTATAGCATACTAAATATGCTAAAGCCATTTCAGAAAACATTTTAAGAAAAAATTATCTAATTACAGTAAGTCTCATTTCAAAGATCACAGTGAGTATTTAACCCAATTTATAAAAAAGGAAGAACATAATTTTTACAGAGGAAAAATTTGATGTATAACATAAAATAATCCTAAGACATTACATAAACATAGATGTTATAATAAATGATATTCTAAGTAAACACGAAGAATATAATTATAACATGAAGTAAAGAGAGTCAGTAATACTGAAGTTGAACTTAGACACTGGTGTTTTTATAAAACTCCATACGTCAGTGTAATGTGCATTCCCTAATTGAAAACCACTAGTATAGAAGATGCTAGATTCAAATTTTAAAATTAAGGCTGTAGACAAGTTAACACTTTGAATAACTGAAATTAGGACTTACAATACTATGCTGTTGTTGCCTATTATTATTAGGCAAAGCATCACCAGCTCTGATAAATATAGGAACATTTGACTGAATTTTCATGCTAGCTATATCAGTGTTTTCTCTGAGTTTAAAAGATATAAGAGGTGAGACCATTGACAAATCCCTAGGGACTTCTTATAAGGCATACACGTTTAAATTGATATTAACATTTTCCTTATACAGCTCTAACCTAAGGAAAGTTAAACACATCTTTTGATTAAATTTCTCTTCCATTCCAGTTCATCAATAGTAACATATTAAATAAGCCTATTTCTAGCACTCCTCTATTTATAGAGTGAAAGAACAAAGCGAAATTAGTTCTTTCTTTTTAAGTTTTTATTTAAATTCCAGTTAGGTAACATGCAGTGTAGTATCAGTTTCAGGTGTATGATCTAGTGATCCAACACGTCCATACAACACCTGGGATTCATCACAAGTGCCCTCCTTAATTCCAATCAACTATTTAAGCCATCCTGCCCCCCCCCCCCCCCCCCCCCCCTGGTAAACATCAGTTTGTTCTCTAGAGTTAAGAGTTTGTTTCTCAGGAATGCCTCATTGGCTCAGTCGGTTAACCATCTGCCTTCAGCTCAGGTCATGAT
The DNA here is from genome assembly GCF_002201575.2 of Neomonachus schauinslandi. Lineage (NCBI taxonomy): Eukaryota > Metazoa > Chordata > Mammalia > Carnivora > Phocidae > Neomonachus > Neomonachus schauinslandi. The sequence goes on along the minus strand of NC_058406.1, from coordinate 137,599,225 downwards.
CCTGGAGTCCAGAGTGGGGCTCCCTGCTCAGTGGGGAGCCTTCTTCTCCCTCCACTACTGCTCTCCCTGCTTGTTCTCTTTCTCTCTCTGACAAATAAATAAATGAAATCTTAAAAAAAGAGTTCTTAATGTGCCTCTCTCTTGTTTCCCTATGCTTGTTTGTTTTGTTTCTTAAATTCCACATATGAATGAAATCATATATTTGTCTTTCCTGACTGACTTATTTCGCTTAACGTAGTACTCTCCAGTTCCATCCATATCATTGCAAATGGCAAGATTTCATTCTTTCTTATGGCTGGGTAATATTCCATTCTATCTATATACCACAACTTCTTTATCCATTCTTCGGTTGATGGACATTTGGGCTGTTTCCATAATTTGGCTATTGTTGATAATGCTGCTATAAACATTGGGGTACATGTATCCCTTTAAGTTAGTATTTTTGTATTCTTTGAGTAAATGCCTAGTAGTGCAATTGCTGGATCATAGGGTAATTCTGTTTTCAACTTTTGTAGGAAAATCCATACTATTTCCGGAGTGGCTGCACCAGTTTGCATTCTCACCAACAGTGTAGAAAGGTTCCCCTTTCTCCACATCCTTGCCAACACCTGTTTCTTGTGTTATTGATTTTAGCCATTCTGACAGGTGTGAGGTGATACTGCATTGTAGTTTTGATTTATGTCGCCTTGATAATGAGTAGTGATGAGCATCTTTTCATGAGACTGTTGGCCATTTGTATGTCTTCTTTGAAAAAATGTCTATTCATGTTTTCTGCCCATTTTTTAGCCAGATTATTTGGTTTGTGAGCATTGAATTTGGTAAGTTCTTTATATATTTTGGATACTAACCTTTTATCAGATACGTCATTTGCAAATATGTTCTCCCATTCCATAGGTTGCCTTTTAGTTTTGTTGATTGTGTCCCTTACTGTGCAGAAGATTTTTATTTTGATGAAGTCTCAATAGTTCATTTTTGTTTTTGTCTCCCTTGCCTCTGGAGACATGTCTAGTAAGAAGTTGCTGTGGCCAATAGAGTCTCCTCTAGGATTTTAATGGCTTCCTGTATCACATAGGTCTTTCACTCTTTTTGAATTGTGTATGATGTAAGAAAGTGGTCCAGATTCATTCTTTTGTATGTAGCTCTCCAGTTTTCCTAACACTGTACTGTCTTTTTCCCTTGAATATTCTTTCCTGCTTTGGCGAAGATTACTTGACCACATAGTTGTGGGCTCATTTCTGGGTTCTCTATTCTGTTCCATTGATCTATGTGTCTGTTTTTGTGCCAGTACCATACTGTCTTGATGATTACAACTTTGTAATATAACTTGAAGTCCAGAATTGTGGTGCCTTCAGCTTTGCTTTTCTTTTTCAAGATTGCTTTGCCTATTCAGGGTTTGTGGTTCCATACAAATTTTATGATTGTTTGTTCTAACTGTGAAAAATGCCAGTGGTATTTTGATAGGGATTGCATTTAATATGTAGATTGCTTTGGGTACTATAGATATTTTAACAGTATTTGTTCTTCCAATCCATGAGCATGAAATGTCTTTCCATTTTTTGTGTCCTGTTCAATATCTTTCACCAGTGTTTTACAGTTTTTGGAGTACAGGTCTTTCACCTCTTTGGTTAGGTTTATTCCTAATGTGTCTTATTGTTTTTGGTGCAGTTGTAAATGGAATTGATTCTTTAATTTATATTTCTGCTGCTTCCTTGTTGGTATATAGAAATGCAACAGATCTCTGTATGTTAATTTTGTATCCTGTGACTTTACTGAATTCCTTTATCAGTTCTAGCAGTTTTTTTGCTGGAGTCTTTCAGGTTTTCTATGTAGTCTATCATGTCATCTGCAAATAATGAATGTTTGACTTTTTCCTAGCCAATTTGGAGGCCTTTTATTTCTTTTTGTTGTCTGATTGCTGTGGCTAAGACTTCTACATTAGTTCTTTTTAAGAAGTTGAAAGTGGTATCTAAATTGCTATAATTTCTGTTACATTCAAGTAGCAATGTTAAAAAAAAAAAAGAGTTTAAATCTAATTAAATGTGCTATCCACTTTCCAAAAAGAGAACATGCCCTGAAATTAAATAATTATGGTTAGCATTTTCAAAGACTGACCTTAAAATATAATTTCCTCTTGTTCTAATATTACTCAAAATGACAAACTCTGTCAGAATGGAAATCACACTTATTACATGGGGTATTACTTTTTCCTTGAAACATCTGGCTTTTATTTTTCCCAGTTAATTCTATTTCATAATGAAAGGGATTATTTGTTTATACTTAAAACTTGCAGTGGAACTTATTTAATTTCAGTAGACCACAGTGACTGCCAGAATGAGAGGGTTTGTTTTCTTTCTCTTTTGTTTGTTTGTTTCAGTCATGAGATGTTAAAGAACATCTCACCAATAAGAATAAGAAATTAAAAGATAAAAATTAATGTGAAAAGTAATTGGTCTATAATTTAGGACATCTGAAACCCTAAATGGTATTTAATAGCATTTCTCAAAACACATCAGATTTTCACATCTTCATTTTACAGTTTTAAAAATCTCATTAAAATCTTTTCAATAAAGGTCTTGTACCTTGCTTGCTTATTCATAGCAACTACTTCTTAAAAGTAATGAATTTCTGTGTGCCCTATGAAAATGACTAAGTTGATGGACCAGTTATCCCAAGGTTATTATGAGACTGCAGATGTAACTGTGTAATTTTCTTCTAAATTAGGAAAATAAACTTTACCACATCATGATATGCTTTAAAAAGAACATTTGAAAACGCTATGCTATATATTTTTACTTTTATTTCTCCAAACAGAAAACTGAATGAAGAAAATATTTATGGGATTTTAGATGTTTATATAACCTATTAAAGTTAATCCAAATAAAATTACACTAGGGATTATTTTCCTAAATAACTTCTGAGATTTTTGAATTTCCAGATACTGGCTGGAAATTATGCTGATTAAAATGACCTCATGCCAATATCAGTAGTTTTCACCATCAGCAGTGCCACTAACATTTCCCTGTCTTTGAATCATCAACTTCTTTGGGCTTTCATACCTAATGCCTTTAACCTTGACTGTGATTATTTTACCTTTCTTGTGATTATTCAAGTTAATAATATTTATTTTTGGTCTTATAAGTACTATGTTTTCCTTTATAGGCCATATTTACAAACATTAATTTTCAAATTTAATTTGACTATTTTAAATGAATTTAAATATAGTATTAATCATTAAGTAGAAGTCAAGTTTGTTAAAGACCATTAGTAAGAGAGATGAAGTAAACATGAGTTTATTCATTTTTCCTTCCTTCATCCCATCCTCCCTGTCTTTTTTTCACAAAGTTCTACTGTTTACCAAGATTTGTGCATTGAAGATACAAAAAAAAGTAAGAACTGGTCTATTCCCCTAGGAGCAAACTGCAATCAGGCAGAGCCAAATTCAAAATCTAGACTCCACTTATTTTTTTTTTAATTGCATTAACAGCATTTACAAAACTTAGTATTGCATGTTTCACTATTTGGTTTTTGACCTACATTCTAAATGGCTTTTTACAACTGGTGTAAAAAAATAATTGCAAAGACATCGTGTAGCTGAGTGAAAATGTTAGAAATGTGATAATGAAAGGACTGATAGTTAAGCATAATTGGAGGTAAAAATTTTGAGACAAAAATGCGCATCAAAATTACACACACAGGGCATCTGGATGACTCAGTCGTTAAAGTGTCAAACTTCTGGTTTCGGCTCAGGTCATGATCTCAGGGTTGTGAGATCGAACTCCTTGTCCAGCTCCATGCTCAGTGTGGAGTCAGCTTGAGATTCTCTCTCTCCTTCTGCCACTCACCCCCACCCCTGGCCCCGCCTCACACACGCGCTCTCTCTCTCAAATAAATAAATCTTAAAAAAAAAAAAAAAGAAATCACACACACACACGTAGCCAAACTTATTCCAGCAAAAAATCAACAACTAATTAACTTAACTACTGACCAATCTTGTTGGCTTTGGAAGATCAGCAGTTTGTCTGAATTCAACTCAGTAATCAACTAAATAGTATGTATAGAAGATCCCTGCCAAATTTCTGGTCTTCTCTGATCTTCCTATCTTAGTCCCTGATGAACTGAGCAGTGTAGTAAAGATCACAGGCTTTCCTTTTAACATTTCCTGCAAATACACTGTGGAGAGAAAGACTGGAGTTTTGCTATAGAATAATGGTAGGCTCTAGTCAACCATGCCATTCAAAGGAGCTGAGAAGCTGAAAGAAGATTTTATACTCACTTCCATGGTTCCTCCTCACTTACGTACTATTGGATTCAAAGATTAAAATTTTAACCTTTATGGTGTTCAACAAGTAGCCAATAATTTTAAAATAAGAGTTTATTAAGAAGAATACCCAGAATAGAAGAATGGATGGTTATTGCCAACCATCATTTTTACAAATAAATGCTAGCTCTTTGGATTGGATTGCTATATTCTCAAATACTGAAAGTAAACAGTACTTTTATTCCAAAGTGATGTCTGATTTTACAGTACTTTGGAGTAAATGCATATATCATGTGTCATGTGGTAGGTAGAATTCTGAGATGGCAAGCAAGATTCCTGTGTACTTCCTTCCCCTTGAGCATGGGGAAACCTGCGAATATGATGTGATATCATTTCCATGATTAGATTACTAAACAGTTGACTCAGAATTAATCAAACGGATATTATTATGGGTGGGTCTGACCTAACCCAGAAAGTTTTTGAAAAAGAGATGTTTTTCCTGTTGCCCTTGAAGATGCCGCTTCCATGAGTCACACAGCTTCAAGGTAATGCACTCTTCCAAAAAAACATGTGAGCTTGGGAGAGAGCTCCAAGCCTCAGATTACCCCATGCCCTGTAGACACCTTAATTGCAGCCCTGTGAGACCCTGAAAAAAAGCCCACTTAAACTTTACCCAGACTTCTGGCCCACAGTACTGTGACATAATAAATGATCATTGTTTTAAGTCCCTGAGTGTGTGGTAATTTGTTATACAACAAATACACATCTTAAAAAAAAAAAAGCATAATGAGATAATTTTTCATCAGAATCACTATTTATTGTACTACTAAATACCAAATTTAGAGGAATGGTTATTATTTTTGGAGGGAAGGGGCTCATAGACTTTTGTAGCTTCTTCAGTATGGAAGGATGCCCAGAATATACAGAGGGAATTCACACACATACACAAACAAACACAAACACAATCTCTCATACATATTCACAAAAACTAAAATGAAGTTACATTGGAACACACTTATTGTTTTCATGGTTTAAGCAAAATCTGGGGTGCCTGAGTGGCTCAGTTGGTTAAGCATCTGCCTTTGGCTCAGGTCATGATCCTGGGGTCCAGGGATCAAGCCCCACATTGGACTCTCTGCTCAGCATGTAGTCTGCTTCTCCCTCTCCCTCTACCCCTCTCCCCGACTTGTGCTCTCTCCCTCTCTCTCAAATAGAAAAATAAAATCTTAAAAAACAATAAAATAAACAAAAGCTGGTAACATATTTACTTCAGATTTTTTCCCTACTAAATAGTAATCTATGCCAATTTGCAAGAATGTGTAGCAATTTTAAAATATTTTATTACTTCATACATATGACAATAAAATACAACTTGGAATCCTGATTTGGCTCATAGATGTCCCCACCCCGGGCCAAAAAAAGATATTTGTGGGAAACTAGCAAAATTCAAATAAATCTATAGATAGTCTTTGCATTAAGGTTAACTGTCTTGGTTTCTAAAATTGTATTATTTCCATGTAAGATGTTAACATTAGAAAAAGCAAGTGAAAAAGTATATAGGAACTCACTGTATTATTTTTGCAACTTTTCTAGAAGTCTAAACATACTTGAAAATAAAAAGAAAATTGATGCAGGGGGCAACTAATTGTGGAAGTTATTATAGAATTCAAGTAGTAGTCTAGATACATTGTGGTTACATTTCTATTTCTAAGAACAAAGAAAGAATCTAAGTTTCTTGACTGAAAAACAAATAGAGCCAAGTAAGATATCTTAAAAAAAGAAAGAGAACCAAATTAGCACTACTTTATAAACATGAATTCACTAAGCACTTTTTAAAGATCTGTGAAGGAAAAACGTGTGTCTTTAAAAAAATATACTTGTACAGGCACCTGGGTGGCTCAGTTGGTTAAGCGACTGCCTTCGGCTCAGGTCATGATCCTGGAGTCCCAGGATCGAGTCCCACATCGGGCTCCCTGCTCAGCAGGGGGTCTGCTTCTCCCTCTGACCCTTCCCGCTCTCATGTGCTCTCTCTCATTCTCTCTCTCTCAAATAAATAAATAAAATCTTTAAAAAAATAAAATAAAATAAAATAAAAATAAAATAAAATATTCCTGGGGCACCTGGGTGGCTTAGTCGTTAAGCGTCTGCCTTCAGCTCAGGTCATGATCCCAGGGTCCCGGGATCGAGTCCTGCATTAGGCTCCCTGCTCGGCAGGGAGTGTGCTTCTCCCTCTGGCCCTCCCCCTCTCATGTGCTCTCTCTCTCTCAAATAAATAAATAAAATCTTTAAAAAAATAAAATAAAATAAAAATAAAATAAAATATTCCTGGGGCACCTGGGTGGCTTAGTCGTTAAGCGTCTGCCTTCAGCTCAGGTCATGATCCCAGGGTCCCGGGATCCAGTCCCGCATTGGGCTCCCTGCTCGGCAGGGAGTCTGCTTCTCCCTCTGACCCTCCCCCTCTCATGCTCTCTCTCTCTCTCATTCTCATTCTCTTTCTCAAATAAATAAATAAAATCTTAAAAAAAAATAAAAAAATATACTTGTAGCAAACCTTTTTGCAATAAGTTTCTGTTTTCATGATTTCATGCCATACAACCCAATTTATTCTCTGCTACCATGTTATTTCTAAAATGCAATTTTGTTATTTTCTTGTTTAAACCCTTTCCATTTTACTATTGACCAAAAGGCCAGTGTATAAAATCCTTGTTATATAGCTCATGCTTTGGACACAGATCATGACTCGTGGCTGCCCAGCATATAAACACACTTTCTATGTTCAGAGAATTTCACTGTCTTATCTTCATTACACTAATGAAAACAAACTGTCCAATCCTTGTTTTCTCTCTTGTGTTCCTCCTCTCCCTCCTTTGTGCTCTGTCATATGTGACCATTATCTGCCAATGAGGTGGACTAACCTGAATTACAAATCTGAAATAAATATACCAAAGAAACAAGAATACTCAGAATCTATTCTGATGTTGGTGGTGACGACTCCACCCCTTTTCCACAATGCATATAGAAAGAGTTGTAAAAAGGCCCATTGTCTTTGGTGCTCACAGGTGAGCTCTTGTCTGTGGCAACAGTCTTATTAGACAAATTCTGTCTCTGACTGTCGTGTCTGGACCTGATTGTTTAGCCTCCCCCCCTCAAAAAAAAGGTATGATACACTTTTTTTTAAAGATTTTATTTATTTATTTATTTATTTATTTATTTATTTATTTATTTATTTGTCGGAGGGAGAGAGGGAGAGGGAGAGAGAGAACACAAGTGGGGGGGGTGGAGGCAGCAGGCAGAGGGAGAAGCAGGCTCCCTGCTGAGCCAGGAGCCCCATGCAGGAATGGACCCCAGGATGCTGGGATCATGATCTGAGCTGAAGGCAGATGCTTAACTGACTAAACCACCCAGGTGTTCCAGTTTGATACTTTTAAAAATACACATATCCTTTTTGAAAACATCCTTTTCTGCTTGCATTAGCCTGATTTCACTTACTGCTTGCAACTAAGAATTCAGACTCTTTTAACTCTCCCGTTGTGCTTCCAAAAGATACTTCTTCAAAAGCATGTCAAAGATTTGAATGAGCAAAAGCATAGAGAGGAATTTGAAAAACTTAAATGTGATAAAAACTGTCATGACTTAGAAAGAATGGCTCAGGTTAACTGAATTATCCATTTTCTCTATAGAAAACTTACTTTTCCACATTTTAATTTAATATATTTGAAATACAATTAGTATGTTAAGCGTAGAAGTGAATTTTTCTTAGTGCTTTTCAAAAAACACGCTGTAATTAAAATAATGGTAAAATAAAATTTTGATGGTATCTTACTAGCAGGGAAATTTTGTATATCTGTAATAATCCTGACTTAATATCTCTCGAGTTTGTTTTGTTTATTGTACTCTTTAGAGCTTCCATATTGTGATTATTTTTGGGATCCCAAGTTTGGACAACTGCTTAGGCAATAATAAACACTCATTTTTCTAACCTTGCTAAGTGTGAACACTTAGCAAATGGACCTTAATTTATAAAATAAAACAAGAAGTAAAAGAATGGATTTTCTAAGAGAATGTCTGCCACTTGACACTAAATAAATTTTAATTCTATGGTGCTTAGGACAACTAAACCTAGTTTCTTTACTTATTTAAACCATCTCAATATATGAGCAGGAAAATAGAGGGATACTTATTTCATCTGGGTCTGCTTCTGTGCTGTCTCTCTGGATATGCTTACCCAGGTAATTGTTTAGTTCAAGATGTATTTTACTGCCACGCTGTATTTTCTGAGTAATTCTCAAATTCAGCTGTTTCCAGGACTTTCTTCTATGGGAGAATTTACTTCTTTTCTCTGTAAGGATTTTTCTTCCGGATTAGAATATCTGGTGCTTGTTTTACAGATACTGTTCCCCTTTTTTGGTCTGTAATTCCCTTTGTATCTGTCTCTCCAGAATCCAGAATTTCAGTCTAACCTGTACACTTGGCTTCTAAGATGTTTATTATTTCTTTGATGCTTAAAAATTTGTGGTCACTTGGTAAAATCTGGTTGATCTTCATGTCAGACTGGTAAATGGACCTCATCTCTCCAGCAAGCATAGAACCTCTCTGACTCGTACGATCCTTGGATCCATTATTCTTTAAAAGCTCAGAGATTCTTTGTGTTTTCTTATTTTAATATTTCTGTGGTTTTGTTTGCATGGTATTTCCATTAATCTTATTTTTATATAGATAATATAACTGATTTGTAGATCAATTCAAGAATTTACATCATAATACCAGATAAATAACAACATTTGTGTGGGCTTGACATTATTTGTATCAGTCACCATACATCATTCATTGCCTTTTATATTTTCAACGTTGCTATAAAATAAGTATTACCATTACTTATTTCTTTTTTTTAAGATTTTATTTATTTTAGAAAGAGAGAGAGAATGATAGAGAGTGGGGGGAGGGGCAGAGGGAGAGAGAATCTGGAGCACACTCAATGCTGAGCGTGAAGCCTGACACTGGGCTCGATCTCACCACCCTGAGATCAGGATCTGAACCAAAACCAAGAGTTGGGTGCTCAACTGACTGGGGCACCCAGGCGTGCCCATTACTTATTTCTTTGTAACAATGAAGATAAAGATCTTAGAGAGAGAGAATGAGTATCTTGAACAGAGTTAGGAGGTAGATTATTTTTTTAATTCCAAAATTTTTTCTCTTTATTTTCGATTCCTTAAGAACTGACTTCCGTGATTTATCTCAAGGATTCTGAAGATTCCACCAACAATTATCGCTCAAACCATGCTAAGGAAGTTTATTTTCACTGTAGTTTACCACAATCCACCAAATAAAATCAAATATATAAGTTTTGAGAGATAACAGAGTTTCTGGGTGCTCCTTTTGTTTTTCTCAGAGGCAAGCCCCAAGTTTAGGTCTCAGCAGACCACTTAGTGTTGGGAATCTATGGGGTCAGAGATGCCTAGAATCTCAAACTGTTTGAAATTTGCACTTTATTAGATTGTGATAAAGAGATGGGAAAAGAGAACCATCCCTTAAGAGTTTAACTGATTACAATAAGAATAATTTATTTCACTACCTAATAGCATGAGCCAAATGATGTCATGTTTATTCCATACTTCATCAACATATTTGCCTAAAGAGGATTCTGTGCAGTGGGCTGGTCATAGCCCACCACACTATTTTTCATTACCTAGTAAATATTTATTTCCCACACAATTTCATTATCTCATCATTTTAAAAGTGAAAAAAAAAAAAAATAGGGGCACCAGACTGGCTCAGTCTATAGAGGATGCAACTCTTGATCTTGGGGCCATGAGTTTGAGCCCTATGTGGGATATGAAGATTACTTAGGAAGAAAGAAAGAAAGAAAGAAAGAAAGAAAGAAAGAAAGAAAGAAAG
>NC_058406.1:137543652-137589062 GCF_002201575.2 Neomonachus schauinslandi | reverse complement strand
AAGAAAGAAAGAAAGAAAGAAAGAAAGAAAGAAAGAAAGAAAGAAAGGGGGCGCCTGGGTGGCTCAGTCGTTAAGCGTCTGCCTTCGGCTCCGGTCATGATCCCAGGGTCCTAGGATCGAGTCCCACATCGGGCTCCCTGCTCGGCGGGAAGCCTGCTTCTCCCTCTCCCACTCCCCCTGCTTGTGTTCCCTCTCTCGCTGTGTCTCTCTCTGTCAAATAAATAAATAAAATCTTAAAAAAAAAAAGGAAGAAAGAAAAAGAAAGAAAGAAGAAAAAATATTTCTCTGCCAGCCTAGTAACCTAGTCCCATTCTGAATTTAAAAAAATATATATCATTAAATATTTTTACAAATGGTAGTATGCTATATACAGTGTATTGTACATATTTGTTGATGTAACATATCTTTAAAATATCTTATATCTACATACATTTATGTACCTACACAATTATTTTAAAGGTTTTCTGATATTCCAATTAATAAAAATGGATATAAATATTATTTATTAATGCTTTCCTACTGATGAACATTTGACTACCTATGAAATTAACATCCTTTTACATTTCAATTTTTCTATGCACCTGTTTGTATGTATTCCTACATATGGTTGGAACTCATATATTTTTACTAAACTGAATCCTGGAATTTTTAAAAATGTTTTTTGATTTTAAGAAAAAAGTGAAAAATAATATATGTTAATTTAGGCTTGTAATTTTAGTATTTCTTAAAATTAAAATATAAATTTTCTCTAGTGAAAAGAATTATTCTTACCCCAAATATATGAATTTTCTCTTCAGTTTATCAGTTCTACCTACTAGCCACCATCTATTTTAATCATGTAGCTATTCCTACAAAAGTAACCATCTAATATCCCAAAATCATAATTATAGAATTTTGAGTAAGAAGATTCAATAAGTAAAAGATTCTGTCTTATAATTCTCCATATTAACCAATTGAGTTTTAGCTTAATTTATTTAACATTGATAAAATGTCATTTAAAAAATAGTTTGGCAGTTTTATCAAAGAATAGTCTAGAATGGAGCTAGGCTGGAAATAAGAAAGCCACAGAAGAAGAGATTTCCATGTTACACTTAATATAGTTCTCAGAACCTAAATAAAAGATCTGGCCAGACCTAGAAAAAAAAAATACTAACTAATGTTTAATTTATACTGAAAGCCTTTATCTTCATTTAGGCAAAAAGTATTCAATTTTTATTATATGAAAGAAGAGAACATTGCATCACCAAGAAATAAAAGGAGAAAGCTATCAAAGTCAAGCTGTCTTCTGGTTTTTGTTTAAGGTATTATGTTAAGATGTCTATTAATTTCTATTAAATATTTTAACAGAAAATATTAAAACAATGAAAATAAAGCATCTACTTAAAGTTTAAATTTTATTTTAAAAATTATTTGATAACATTATCTTACTTTTTGAACATGCTTTTTAAAATTCTTTCAAAGCACTTAGCACTTTTACATCTTGTCTGGTATTGTCTTTATACCAAGCAGGCACGTAGTTAATTAAGGTAATAACTCCATTTCACAAGCAAGTGACCTAAAATACTTAAATACTAATTGGTAACAGCTACTTAAAAGTTAAAAATAAAATCAATTGTTTTCAGAGGCAGGATTAGAGAGTGTGTTTTGGGCACCCAGCCCTCAAAATTTGCCAACAAACCATTCCACTTCTAATGATAAATCACTTCTTTTTTAACCTTTCATTTTCTAAAAAATTTTATTTAAATTCCAGTTAGTTAACATAAAGTGTGTGCACAATATAGCGATTCAACACTTCCATACAACACCCTGTGCTCATCACAACAAGTGTCCTCCTTAATCCTCATCATCTATCTCACTCATTCCCCACCTACCTCCCCTCTGGGAACCATCAGTTAGTTCTCTATAGTTAAGAGCCTATTTCTTGGTTTGCCCATGCACATTTGTTTTGTCTCTTAAAGTCCACCTATGAGTGAAATCATATGGTATTTGTCTTTCTTCGAATGACTTATTTCACTTAGCATAATACTCTCTAGCTCCATCTACGTCTTGAAATAATTTTAGACTTACATAAAAGTTGAAATTAAAATACAAATAATTGTAATATATATTGACTTTTAAGATACATTTCACTTTTTAGAAAGTTTTAGGATACAAAAGAATTTCTAAGATAAAACAGAGATCCTCTCTACCCATCAGCTAATTTCTTCCAGTATTAACAACTTACATTAGTATGGTACATTTTTTATAATTAATGAACCAATATTGATACACTTTTATTAAGTGAAGTCCATTCTTTATTCAAACGTCCTTAGTTTTTATCTAATATACTTTGTCTGTTCCAGGATCCCATCCAGGAAAATATATTACATCTAGATGTCATGTCTCCTTAGCTTCCTTTTACCTGTGACAAATGACCAGACTTTCTTTTCTTTTGATGACCTTGACAGGTTTGAGGAGTAATGGTCAGGTATTTTGTAGAATGTCCCTCAGTTGGGATTTGTCTGATATTTTTCTCATGATTAGCCTGCAGTAATGTGTTTTTTGGGAAGGAAGACTACAGAGGGAAAGTGCCATTTTCATCATATCATATCAAGGGCAAATACTATCAACATGATATATCACTGTTGGTCTAAAACTTATCACCTGGCTGAGGTACTCTTTGTCAGATTTTTTCACTGTAAGAATTACTCTTTTTTTTTTTTTTAATTCCCTTTCTATATTATACTGCTTGGAAGGAAGCCACCATGCACAACCCACACTTAGGAAGTGGGAAGATATGCTTAACTCCTTAGGGCAGAGTATTTATACAAATTATTTGGAATTTTTTGACACAGATTTGTCCCTTCACCTAATTAATTAATTTATTAAATCATGCATTTATATTAGTATTGACTTATAGATAATTACCATTTGGGTTTAACCCAGTACTATTTTATTTCATTGTTCAAGTTTTTCAGCCTTAGCCACAGGAAGCCTTTGCAGTTCGCTCCTGTGTCCCTTTGAAGTGCCCATCATTATTTGTTACTCTTTCTCAGCTTTTCTTTCTTTTTTTTTTTAGCACTTCTTCATTTTTTGAAACTACAAGATAATTAAGGCTTACCTTACCTATTTTCTGCTCCAGTTCTAAAATCAGGCCAAATTCTACAAATGTTCCTATTTTATAACTTTACTATGCTCTATTACTTCCTCTCTCCTCTTTCTCCCTCTCTGCAATGCTTTTAATAATCTGCTCCAACAACTTCTATAATTTATTTCTCGATATATTTTAGAATATTCCGCAAAATAAATATTAACATTTGATTTGAATTGAAAAATGCCATTACCTAATCTGCAGACCTCATTCACAACTTCAAATCATTCCTTTATTAACTTTTACAGCAAAATAAAATATTTCCTCGTTCAATTGAGAGCAGTTTATCCATATCTCTCTCTCTCTTTTTTTTTTTTTTTTTGTCATTGATGGCTTTGTCATTTCTGAAGTATACGACCTTTTATTTTGTGGAATGCCCTCCAATTTGGGCAGGTCTTATATTTCTTCATGGTAAAATAATGGTTAACAATTTTGACAAGAATAACACAGAAGTAATGTATTATATCCAGAGTCACATGATATTTATTTGTTTCTTTACCGGTGATATTAATTTCAATCAATTGGTTAAGGTAGTATCTGTTACAATCCTCAACTCTAAATTTACCATTTTTCTTTATGTCGTTAAAATGTATCATGTAGGGAGATAATTTAAGGCGATGTTATTTGTAACTAAATGCCCATTTACTAGTTTTAGCATCCATTAATGATTTTTCTTGGCCTGAAACTCATTATTGTGGTGACTTCCAAATGACGATTTTTTTAATTCCACTATTCTTCCAATATTATGAATTTCATTGTAATGAAGAACTTTCCTTATCTTCTATGTCTTTATTTGACTATTGATTTGATTATATTAGTATGGACTCATGGATTGATAAAAATTCAATGGTTCAGGGCGCCTGGGTGGCTCAGATGGTTAAGCGTCTGCCTTCGGCTCAGGTCATGATCTCAGGGTCCTGGGATCGAGTCCCGCATCGGGCTCCCTGCTCCTTGGGAGCCTGTTTCTCCCTCTGCCTTTCTCTCTCGCTCTGTCTCTCATGAATAAAAAAAAAAAAAAAAATCTTTAAAAAAAAAAAAAAAAAAAAAAAAAAAAATTCAATGGTTCAAAAACCATTACTGCAAAGTTATTTATTTTAATGCTCGATTTGTCCCTGGTTTGGCAAGTGGGATCTTACCCAAAATACTTTGTATATATTTCAATACGTGAGTTGATTGCTTTATAAGTAACAGTATCTCAAATAATGATTTCCAAGAAGCCAGAAATACAAAACTATCACCAAAATATAAGTCTTCCTCTGCTCCATAAATTAGTAAATGTGTGAACAATATAGCAAGAATGGAATGTTAAACAAATTTTGACTAAAAATAATTGCCAGAAAATCCTTAAATCATTTTAGTCAACATAGATATACTAGCTAGAAGAGTAATTTTCTTTAGCTTTCTTTTTCTTAGAAAACAACCTTAAAAAGATTGACTGAATTGATAAAATTAGATTTTCAACCTGAGGCTACATTTTACTGTGAAAGATTCAAATGAGGGTTGCATGAATTTCTTCAACCTATGTTTATCCAGCTTAAATTTCTCCAGACTTCATCTGGAAGTGACTTTGCATAGTAATAACTGCTGAACTTAGTGGAGATCTGTAATTTCTAAAGGTTATCATCGGTTCTGTTCTAGTGCCGCCCTGCTGTGCTCAATGAATTAAGAACAATAGATGACGATGGCCAAATAATTAATTCAGTATTATAAATCTGAGTAGATTTTTCCTTGCTGTTATTTTTTTTTTTTTGGTTTAAATCAATGTACAATTAGAGGATTCTTTTTTTTTTTAAGATTTTATTTATTTATTTGAGAGAGAGAATGAGATAGAGAGAGAGCATGAGAGGGGGAAGGGTCAGAAGGAGAAGCAGACTCCCTCCTGAGCAGGAAGCCCGATGCGGGACTCGATCCCGTGACTCCAGGATCATGACCTGAGCCGAAGGCAGTCGCTTAACCGACTGAGCCACCCAGGCGCCCCAGAGGAAGAGTTTCTTTTTTCTTTTTTTTTTTTTTAAAGATTTTATTTATTTATTTGAGAGAGAGAGAGAATGAGAGACAGAGAGCATGAGAAGGAGGAAGGTCAGAGGGAGAAGCAGACTCCCTGCCGAGCAGGGAGCCCGATGCGGGACTCGATCCGGAGACTCCAGGATCATGACCTGAGCCGAAGGCAGTCGCTTAACCGACTGAGCCACCCAGGCGCCCCAATTAGAGGATTCTGACAAAGAAACAATGGAGAATCTTATATTTTATTGCCAAAAAAGTTGATCAGTTTTCATCACTTTTATGTTTTTGACACTATGGCCAGAGTTCTGGTTGAATATCCTAACAGATAGATGAAAGTAAAAGTTTGGGAGATATTTATCATGTCTGCATATAAAAATCATGAACAAATATTCTTCCAAAAGTTAAATATCAGTGTGTGTTTCAAAGCCATTGCCTATATTAAAAAGCAGCATAAAATAGAGACATAAAAAACAAAGCGTTTGAGTAAAAGTAGGTAAAATGTAAACCGGTAAAGTTCAGGAAAGAAATGTAAGAAAAATATCATATAAAAATTATGTAAACATAGTAACAGTACAAACAAAAATAAATATACCCTTGCTGAAAATATTAAAAGTCATGAAGTTTTCATAGGAATAGGCAAAGTCAAGTAAAGAAAATAGAAGGGAGTTAAGGAGTATCAGAGAAAATGATGGTTATGAGGGTCTTCTGGTAAATACCCTACTCTAGTATTTCCTAAAGAAATAATATGGAATAATGGGAAAGGGAAATATTTTTGTGATGATATAATTCTGGTAAAATTTCAAGGACAGAACATGTAGGGTCTCACAGGTCACTGTGCTGATTTTCACTCTTACTTTACTGAGACGAAGACAGTAGTCTGTGGGTCCAGGTGTTGGCCTGAGTGTTTGAAAGGATGGAGGGACAGCAGCTGAAATCCAGAAAACAGTAATTACATTCGATTTGGGGGTAAATATAGGAAGTTAACTTTTTAAATGCTTATTTGTGAATATCTCTGTTCATATTTTAAATTCATTCAATGGATTCATGAAGTCCAATTCAACCATTTCTTTTTTGATAATACTTTCACATATTTAGCCATATTCTACTTAAGATTTCTTACCTATAGCATAGCAGGTTATCAATAAATCTGAGATATCCATACCTCATTATTTGGAGAAAGAATCCTTTGAAAGAATGTAGCATTTGAATATTCTGTTGAAAGGAGTTAAAAATTATACAATGTCAAAAAAAATTGGAAATGGAACTAATATCTATGACCACTTTTTAACACGATAGTGATTTTACAAATATTGACAATAATATGAATATCGGCAATATTGGTTAAGTCATTAAGCATCTTTTATTAGAAGCATGTTATAAACTGTCATGTAAAAATCTATTTCTTTTTTTTTAAGATTTTATCTATTTATTTGAGAGAGAGCAAGAGGGGGAAGAACAGGGGGAGGGGCAGGGGCGCCTGGGTGGCTCAGATGGTTAAGCGTCTGCCTTCGGCTCAGGTCATGATCCCAGGGTCCTGGGATCGAGCCCCACATCGGGCTCCTGGCTCAGCGGGGAGCCTGCTTCTCCCTCTCCCTCTGCCTCTCTCCCTGCTCATGCTCTCTCTCTCTGTGTATCTCTGTGTCTCAAATGAATAAATAAAATCTTTAAAAAAAAAAAAAAGAACAGGGGGAGGGGCAGAAGAAGAGGGAGAAAGAGAATCTCAAGCAAATTCCCCACTAAGCAAGGAGCCCCATGCAGTGCTCAAACTCACGACCCTGAGGTCATGACCTGAGCCAAAATCAAGAGTTGGACACTCAACCAACTGAGCTACTCAGGCGTCCCTAAAAATCTATTTCTTGAAAACCACTTTATATTTTCTAAATAAATGAGTTTAAAGCAACAGTAAAGGCATAGTCAATTAATACATCTCAATTTTAACAATGTCACCCTAAAAGATGAACAATAACACTTCTGAAAAATGTTCTACTGTCTATTGTTGATCTTAAATTCATCTCATAATTACATCTATAGGTACCATTTTCAAATAGCAAAACCTTTAGATTGATGAGATCTAAGATCGTTCCTTTTACAGAGAATTCCTCTTCACGGAAAGTAGAGCAGTAGTTTCTATTGAAATGCAATTAGAGAGGCATAATAACATAACTAAATTAGGTAAATAATGAGCACAAATTTTTGGAGATGAATTTTAATTCAGTTTTTACAAAGATATAAACTTCAAATATGGAATTTCCAAAATAGTAATATCCTAACTAAGATTATGGAAAAATAGACTAGATTTTGTTATTTTTTGCCTACATATTTTCTAAAAATCTCATTCCTTTGCAGCAATATTTTTTACAAGATTATTATGGAACTTTTCTTCCTCTCTGTCTCATTTTTAAATCAGGAGCGTAGAGACATATCTCTCCTTTCTTTCCATCATGATTCTTAATAAGAACAGGTGATTTTCACATAAAGATTAACACATTATAATTCTATAATAAATGTTTTTTCTGCCCCAATAATTAAAATATAAGAAGACATGTAGCATTCAGAATTGCATTGCGAATTACAAATTGATATTGGTTTTTAAAATTACTCTGGAGTAATTTACAGATTTTGATAGGTATATATAGGTTTAAAAATATTGTGGTGTGATAAAATCATAGTATATAAAAATAAAGATCTCTCTTTGTAAAGTCAAACTCTATGGGCTTAAAATACAATTAGAAAAATATGTCACCTGAAGCTGACATCATTATGCTTGCCAATGTTAAAATCCAGAGAAAAATTAATAGTAACAGAAATCTATTTTAATGGCAGAAGCTCTTTCAAGCTCCCAGAATAATTTAATAACAATGTGACTAAGTAATTTCTTAAAAATGAGGGCCGTGTTAATGAACTGGAATTTCAAATACAGCAAGTATCAAGTATATGCATTGCAAGGAAACAAATAAAATATCAGGTGTGTATGGAACTAGCAATTATAGCAGTGGGATCTAAATCAAGTCATATTGACAAAACACTGAAAAATACAGAATATTGCTTAAATGAGATTACACTTAAAGGCATCAAAGCAAAAGAAAACCATTCAAGCAGTTTCAAATACATTTGATGCGAATTATGTTTTCTAAGTGTATACATAAGTAGCCTGAGAAATAATACCTATGATTCTTATTTTATCTTGAGTACCTTATATAGTTATGCCTAGGAATATAAGCAAAGATATAAAGAAAATAGGGATTCAATGCCTGACAGTCTGTACTCTTTCAGCTTCCAATTTTATTAGTATGCCTACTATTTTTCTGTAGTAGTGCTTTTTTTAAAAAACATTTATGACAAATTAATTTTCAGCACGATTATTCACTATGTCATGTCCATTATTTGGGGTGGGAAAAGAGGATTGTACTGGGGGAGGAATTTGTGCTATCTCAGAGAGTGAAGGGAAGGCTACAATCTTGCACTGTCTTGTTTACTTTTGATAGACATTTAGATAAACTCTTAGCCAGGTGGGGGTCCCTTTATTGGGACTACTGAATCCGTTCTAAAAAAAAAAAATGGTTTGTTCATTTATTGGTAACTCTAGTTTGAACCTTTCCTTCTGCCACTTATAATTTTCTCTTGAAAACTATTTATTTGATTATGACAGTAATTCATCATGGATAGATTCAGAAAAAAAAACCAATAATATTTTATTGCAGTATAACATTGGTCCCAAGAGAGCCTGAGAGTCCAGATTTATTTATTAATTCCTCTCCCATGTTGAACTGTCTCCAGAATCTAGTTCCATGAGTTAATATATTGGAGAGCATTATATTAGCATTATAGCCCTGGTAACATTAACAAACTATTTTCCATGACATATACTTTTTAAATCCCATCTTCATAATCCTGAAATTAAATTCACAATAATATAATCTATCTACAAAAGATACTTTAAAATTAAATAATATGACTTTAACACAAAAGAGAAATACAACAAAATCAACTTACAGTGAACTAATATGGATTCATTATATAAATGCTTGGGCAAAACTCCACAAAAGCTATAATGAGGTAATCAAATTTCTGCTTCAATATGCAGTCACCACAGCTCTGATTTCACCAAATGTGGACAGATACACGTTTGTTGCACTGGTGACTCTCATACAGTAAGCGTTGCTCATCATGGCATGATTTTTTTAAAGGTAAGGATCCAAAGAATACTCTTAGCTACAATTCATTGTATTTGTTGTTTCTTTAAAAAAAAAAAATCATTGATTTTCTCTTTTTCAACTGTGCAAAAATACTCTGTGTTTATTGTAAAATGTGGTTAGAATATAGACTTCAACAATCATAGACAGATTGTTCACTGATCTGAATGCCCAGCAGCACATGTGAAAGTCATGTGGGCTGGGGGTGATTCTATGTTTTGCATGACATTCTGTAGGTTATCAAGCACCCAAAGTCCCTGTAGTTTTCTGCTCAAATCATTGTGATAATAAAAAATGCCAGCACTCACAAACTGTCTAAGAATTCCCAGGTGGGAAGCGTTAGCATAGGCGTACCTGCCTTGCAAGATGTTTTGTGTATGAGGTCTGGGGATAAAGACAGAAGCAATGCAGAGAGCATGGAAGTGTCTCTTGTATAGACAGCAGAGTGAATTTATGCTTGTGAAGATAGAAGGTGAAGTTAACCAGGCTGAGAGTACAAACAAGATATTCTTGAGAGAGAGAGGCATAAGCAGTGCTTGTTTATGACTCAGACGACAAGTTTGGGCAAGTAGGAGACTGATCAATCTCTCCATATCTCTGAGGAAACTCATGTTGCTCCAACACAACGATAACAGAAGAAAATTAAGTATTCATTTGGGGCAGCAAGGATGTTGCAGCCTTTTGCTGCAGGATGGTACTCTGAGAGCTAGTACTCTAGGAAGAGAATCAGATCTTCAGTAGTCTAAAGTCATTCCTCAGGCTATAGATATGAGAGAGAAGGTCAGAGCAAAAAGAACCCCAGGAATATCCCAAAATAACTGAGAGAGAATTTATGCTAGCTTGAGGAACACCAAGCCAACAAATTAGTATTCAACAATAATTGAATATTAGTGCTAATATTGTTTCATATATACTAGAAGCTGATAGTCTCTGATAAAATTCCACTTATGTTGGTTTAATTAATTCAAAAACTTATTAATTCCTATTAAAGATCTATGTCTTCAGGCAATAAATTATGGTGGACGTTCTCCCACAGTAAAACAAACAAAACAAAGTACAAACAAACAAAATTTTGGTTCTCTTATCCCACAGAGATTTTGAAATCTATATGATAAGAATAACTACAAAAAACCTAGGCAATGTAATAATACCTGTTTTATGAATGAAGATTAAATGGGTCATCAGTAAAGATTTAGCCTCTTTGGAAAAGATGAACATAAAACTAGAACGAGGAGTCATGTAGGAAGTGCCAAGCTATGAAGCTCAAGAGTGATATGACCCAGAGAACATGGAAAGCTGTGTAAGAATGTCCTAATGCCTTTTACTTAGAACTTGTATTTTAGGGTGCCTGGGTGGCTCAGTTAAGCGTCTGCCTTTGGCTCAGGTCATGATCCTAGCGTCCTGGGATGGAGTCCGCAGCCAGCTCCCTGCTCAGTGGGGAATCTGCTTCTCTCTATCCCTCTGCCCCTCCCCCCAGCTTGTGTGCTTGCTCTCTCTCTCTCTCTCAAAATAAATAAATAAAATCTTTAAAAAAAAACCACTTGTATTTGACCAATAGACAATAGGAACTGATAAACAGATGGCAGATTATGGAGCAGGGGAAGGGTATTGTTAAAATACATAAATAAACAGCATAGCTTGGTACTGAACATAATTTCAATACATTGAACTAATGAAATATATAGTATATAAAAATGATTCTGGTAGCTAAGCATTATACACTTTGGAAGGAAGTTAGTATGTACAGAACACACCTATGAAAGTGAGGATTTACAATCCCCCTCCTTCAGAGCAGAGTCTTACTTAAGTTGCTTGGAATTCTTCTGTATTGGAGATTTGCCATATATCCGTACATACTCTTCTCCTCCATTTATTTATTCATTCAGTCATTTATTTATATCAATATGACCTTATGAATACTTATTTTATACTTTGACTTATAGTCCAGTACAGTTTTATTTATTTTCTTCCTCAAATTGCCAGAACTTTGGCCATTGAGAACTCATTCAGTTGGCTCTTATATCCCTTTAGCTTAACTCTGAAAGTGTGGACATCCTTGCGTATGTGTCCAGCCATGCATGTGCATATGCCAGGACTTTCTTAGTTTTGGGCATTATAAGATGTTACAGGTTTATCCTGTATGTTTTCTGTTCAAGTTTTAAAATCAGCCATTTCTCCAAGAACCCCTGGTTATTTTTATTGGAGGATGGTATTAGAAACCAAGGCACTAGGTGTGCTGAAGGTGTCTTCTTTTGATGATAATTAACACCTGTATCTCCCATACAGCTGGAGAATAAAAGGCAGCTCTTGGGGCCATCCAGCTCTTGGTTTTCAAACACTGCAAAATTTACAGACTTGATACAATCTTTGATTTAAAGCTTCTTCTGGTTATTCGATACATTTCCAAGTAGTCTTATTAATCTGTGTTCCCATTTTAGAGAGAGACTACTACATAGTAGTTAAGAATAGGGTTTCCAGAATTTGAATTCCAGTTGCATCACTAAATGGCTATGTAACCATAGGCAGGATATTCAATCTATCCTTCTTTCCTCATCTATAAAATAATAATATGAATATTGACTCAGTTGTGAAATCATAAGGATTAAATAAATTATATGTAAAATTTTAGAACAGTGCCTTGCATATAGTAAGCAATCTACAATGCTAGCTAATATTTACTACATTCTTAAAACTAAGAATATTATTGTTTATATTAACGTGTAGGAACTGGACCTAGACAGATATACAAACACTCAAAGTGGTTCATTTTCCATTTTTATATTTATTCATCCAACACATATTTATTGAGAGTCTACCATCTACTCTGTAGAGCTACTAGAGATACAATGATAAACAAAAAACAAGCCTCTAAAATGAGGAATTTGGAGAGTTCTAAGTTCGATTTTACTAACTTTTTGTTATGTACTACATTCAGTGTTTCAGTGTATTAGATTTGAATTGCCAGTAGGACATCTAAATTGTGATTCCCCAAAGGTACTTGAATATACGATGACTTAGAAAAATGGCAGTTAAGTCTGGATGTGGGGCACCTTTATGTTTTAGTCTTAATATAACAAATTTGTACATTACAGAATATATCGGTTCTATCATGGAAATATATTGCTATTCCACTTATTTTTATTTATTTCTAACAGTAGATAATGATAGTCTAAAATTTAGTTCATAACTTCTCTTATTAACTAACCTAAAATAGTTGAAATATTCATTTAATTAATTTTGAGTCTATGACATTTTATTATTTTTTTTAAGATTTTATTTATTTATTTGACAGAGAGAGACACAGCAAGAGAGGGAACGCAAGCAGGGGGAGTAGGAGAGCGAGAAGCAGGCTTCCCGCGGAGCAGGGAGCCCGATGCGGGGCTCCATCCCAGGACTCTGCTATCATGACCTGAGTAAAGGCAGACGCTTAACCGACTGAGCCCCAGAGTCTATGACATTTTAGAATGGATAAATGTTTAATTCCAACAATTCAAATATTTAACAAAAAACAAAAGAAATTTAAATAATTTATTTGACTTCATCAGTCAATTTAAACAAACCAAATGGTCAGTTAAACAAGTGTTCTAATTGGTTTTGTGTCCACAGCCCTGAAATCTCTGTTCTCTCGTTAAAGTCTTTTTGCGAGCATGGACTTACAACACATTTCTCCATATATTTATGTATATCTCTGACCTTTTATTATAGTTTCCCTTTAATTTGCTTCATTTTTCCTATTATATCTTTTATTTTTTTCTATTTTATCTCTTTTAAGTTAAAATGTTTACAACTGAATTTTTAATATAAGACTCCAACTCCAAAAGTGTTCAGGGTGGGGGGCTGGAGGGAAAGCAAGTTTGAGTAGTGAAGGGCAAAACTTGATAAATATGCCCTGGTGAGGCTACACTATGCATTTTGACCTCCTTTCTAAATCTTCTACTTTGCAGAATTGGTAATATTGTTATTAAAAGAGGATTCCTTCTTCCTGTGCTTTTTATGTCCCCAGTTTCATTAGCTTTCATTTCCCTACACTGAATTTCAAAAGCCACTTAGCTACCAAGGCTCCTCGTTTATCCAAGTCATTCTGATTTTTGCTGTTCAGCTCCTTTGCAGTGATTGGCTCACCATTCTTTTCCAATACTCAACAGATTCCCTCACCTAATGCACACTCTTTGTAGCAGGTGGCTGTGTGGGCAGCCATTTCCCCCCACTCTAGTTTCCTGACAGTGCCTGTGAAACACTCCATCTCCAAAATGCTCAGCAAGTTTTTAAATCCATGCACAGATTAACCTTGACTAGCCTACATTTTCTAGTGACTAGAACTCAATAGAGTTCTTCTAAGAGTGAGATAAATTAGGGCTCAGTTTTTGTGTCCTAAATACCAAGAATTTATTCTCTTCATTTTTTTCCCTTTGCTGCTCCAGAGTTGTTTTATCAAGTTATGCTGAATATATAATCTTATTCAGTGCTCAAATATGCACACACACACACGTACACAAGCAAACAACTTTCTTTCACATTTCACAAAAAGTTGCCTGGTTTTAGAAGCAGAATATATTAATTAAATCTTTTAATAATTTACCATTAAATTTTTCTCTCCATTCGAACCCCCCCCTCCCACCTATTTAGGGCAAAGCAGGTTGTTTCTCGGTCTGTCTTACCAGTGATGTCTTCTGGAGAGCTAATTATTTTTGTTGCTTTTAATCCATCTTTCCCATTTTTAATTACACTATATTTGGTTTGATAATTTGAAAAGAATCATAATAATTCTAATGCATTAGACTATAGACTTAAATACTGCATGTTTATCAATGGAATTTAAAAAATTATTTTTTATAAATTTATAATCCAGCTTCAATAAATCTATTATGATTTATTCAAAACAAGGAAGTTTTGAAACAACTGCCATTAGTTAAGTGGCAAAACTTAATGGCCATCTAATTAGTGTTATATACCACAAGGGTACTCTATTTTAGAGAAACATGGAATAGGTAATTGGTGGACCCTACAGAAAAAATATGACCTCATTTGTAGCCCCTTTATATTCAAATATCGATTTTTGTGTAACTGAAGAGAATGTATTCAGGCTTTTGCTTCCGTAGATATACTTCAATATGGTTCTCATATTTCAAATACTCAATTTTTATTAAATGCAAACATGCATATGGTATATGAAGAGCCCTTTGAACTCACCTTCCTATGCTTAATGTGAATTTCATGTATTAGCTGGTGCTCAGAACTTCCATGTGCTGTCCCTAACCCAGACTTCAGTTTTAACAATGTTTATCAGTTTTTCTCTTGGTGTAAGCATGGGTTTTTGTTAAGTGCTTAAATATTATATTTTGCTTCTCTTACCTTATAAAAAATAAAAAAATATATATGACTTGAAAAGTCTTTGTATTTGTGATCCTACCATTTGGATAAATATAGAATTCGTTAGGCATGTCCAAAGTTCTGGCATTTAAGCCTTAATTAGATCCTTTTAAGATACAACCTGTCATTTGTATTCACCTATGGATATAAAAATAGAACATGTAACACATTCTAGAAATATATTGTACAGAATTGGGCTTCTTAGTATAGTAAATGACTTTCAGATTCTTCATATAAGACATGAGGTGCCCTGTGACTAAGTATCAAATGAAGGCTTTTCTTATACCTCTCTGTCTCTGTACTAAAGAAAAGAAATCCAGCCAGTTTTTCATTACTAGATGATGATTTTTAATCATCTCATTTTCCTTCAAACTTTAGACTATTTTATTTCATCAAAATAAATGTCACTGTATTTCAGGTTTTTATCCATGTATTTGCATGTCTGGTCACAAGGCAAACATCTAATTATAAGGTGGCATTATTAAATGGAGTATTGACTCAAATGTGGGGTTTATGGTGATTAAGATGAATAGATGTCTCTAAAGCAAATTGATTATGCTCTAAATAGTGCACATTTCAAAAAGGGGGTTGCTCAGTCTAGAATATAATCTCAACAAAAACAAGCTCATTTACATATTCTATCCTATTACTTTGTTTGGAGTAAACATGAAGGCAATCACCCTAACCTGCACTGAACTCTTTTATGGGATTCATAAACTCACTCAGATCATGACCTGGTGTATTATTTTTGACTGTTAAAAAGCTGGCTCATTTTCTGACTATTTCATCTTAGGAAATGGGCAGCTGTATTCTATAACAGCATAAATACAGCAGACATAAAAGTAGCTCAAAATACAACCTGTTGGAGCTTACTATAAACTTCAAATCTAGTTGTAACTTCCTTCATCCATCTCTACATGGTGCTTGGTTATGTAGCAAAGTTTTGTTAATAAAATAACTTGGAACTTAAAAATATGAGACAAACTTAAAATAGTCTTCAAAGTATGCAATAGCTCAGATTGTTTTTAGGTGCTCTGAATGGTTCAGCTAAGTAAATATTACTTAAATACGTGTTTGGTCTCAATTGCTACACAAAGTGTGGTTCTCTGATCAGTTACAGCATCACCTTTTGGAACTACAGAATCTGAAGCTGGTCCTTACACCTCTTGAGTCAGAGTGGGTATTTTCAAAAGATCCCCCAGCTGATTCTGATGGTTTGAGACGTCCTGTTCTGTTTGATTTTTCATGTATTTAGAGTTCGAACCTAAAATCTATTTATTCCAAATCAACATTTTCCCCATTCAATTGTGCCTATGTACAGTTAGAGAGAGGATGATGCCAGAGGTTTTGTTTGTTTTAACATGTATCCAGTAAGCATGTATTAAGTAGCTAGTATGTGCCAGGCTTTGTTCTAGGCAGTGTTTGTACAAAGGCAGCAAGAAATCTGCTCATGCACTGTGGGAGTGGCATGTCCAGTGTAAGGACAGATAGAGAAATAATCGTGGGTTCAGTGTAACAAGTATTTCTTCTAACAATTTGGAGTTGATAAATTCACCTTTCCATGACAAAACTATTCTGAAAAGAGGTAGCTATAATTTGATAGGCCTGTTTATAAGGCTTGTTTATAAATTGCCTCTTAAAACTAAATAAACAAGTTGTCCTCGATATTTACCAAAGACTATGCTCAGCAAATTGTACTATCAACCTGACTTATACATACATTTGTGTCTACATGTATATAGTTAAATTTATATATAACTAAAATATAAACAATCTAATACACGCATTTTGTATATTCCATACACACATTTTAAATTTATGTTTACATTTTACAGACAGGGTGATTAAGAACAAAAGGGCAAAATAATTACCCCCAGTTCACAGAAAGGGTAACAAACCAAGCTGGGATTCAAGTTTCTTTATGCAAATAAATTAAATAAACGTTTTCCTCACTAGATCTAACCAAGGAAATATTTAAAGAATTGACTTTGTAATAATATTTCCTCTCTTTCAACAGTTTTGTTGTTGTTGTTATGTTGCTGACAAAGTATTTGATTAAGGAACAGGCATGCTTGTTTTTGACCAGATATATCATATAGTTGACCAATTTATCTCATAGCGGATATACAATAATCATGACTTAGAAACATTATCTGAAGACATTCATTTCAGGGGAAAATTAATGGGAAAGTAAAAATAGTCTTCAATTGTCTTCAGTTCTACAATTCTAGACAATAATTCTTTTAAAATATTTTTAAAGGCTTTAATTTCATCTTTTTTTTATTTTATTATGTTATGTTAGTCACCATATATCATTAGTTTTTTTTTTATTTTATTATGTTATGTTAATCACCATACATTACATCATTAGTTTTTGATGTAGTGTTCCATGATTCATTGTTTGCGTATAACACCCAGTGCTCCATGCAGAACGTGCCCTCTTTAATACCCATCACCAGGTTAACCCATCCCCCCACCCCCCCCAGAACCCTCAGTTTGTTTCTCAGAATCCGTAGTCTCTCATGGTTCGTCTCCCCCTCCGATTCCCCCCCCTTCATTTTTCCCTTCCTGCTATCTTCTTTATTTTTTTTTTTAACATATAATGTATTATTTGTTTCAGAGGTACAGGTCTGTGATCATTAGTTTTTGATGTAGTGATCCATGATCCATTGTTTTCATATAACACCTAATTTTGTCTTTTAATTGCAATCAAAGTTTGAAACATCAAAATTATGACTTTCTATATATTAGCTGTTTAGGGAGATTTTTAACTGGTTGCATCCAAGTAGCAATGGTGTAAGCTTGAGCAGTTGAGCCCTCCCAAAGGAGCAGATGACCTGTCTGAGATTTTGCAGCTCAGAGCAAAGCCTCATTTAAAAGCAGCCAGAAAGCGATGGACAGTGTCCAAACTCTGAATGCAGAAGAACAAACACTTTTTCTAGGTTTATTTGGAAAACTCTGTGACAGTTGGGCATCTGGATATGATAGAAAGAAAAAAAAAATTAAAGCTCTCATTGAAACCTGTCCATTTGAATTAGATGATCCATTCTCTGTAATTAAGACTAAGTAGTGGGTATCTGTCACGAGCCAAATTAATAGAAATTAATTCAAAAACCTTGGAAGGGACATGCCATGCTGATCTATGTAGCATGACCCTGAAGAGGACATTTTATTATATGAGTAAGATTTCATTGTCAAAAAGAAATGTTACTCTGGCAAATGCTGAATAAGGCAACTAAATTTTTCAGAGGGTAAAGTGGTTATTAATTAGATGTAAATTAGTATGCCGAGAGTGCCATTTGATAAATGACTGCTTCCGGAAAACTAAATGGTACCCTCTTGTATAGAAAAGTCACTCACTCAAGCGTGAGGACACTACTTTTAAAGACCAGTCTATTTCTTTTACAATCTGATTTGCTTCCTCTTTAGCTTAAAGAATGATGTAGAGAGGTAAAAATACTCTTGTCATTTTAGGTTTGTGAATGCAAGACCAAGGAGAACCAGGCTAACATTCCTTAGTATATTTACTATAAGCCATTCATGATTCATCCAGAAGTGGAGACCTATCACAGGAAGTCAAGGCTGATCAAATTAGTGATATTTGATCAGAGTTTCTAGAAGCTTTACAATCATCTCAGGCTGCAGAAAGGCTCTGGAAACTGTGGTCCACAGAGAACCCTTAATACATCTGTTTAGCTAGGCAATTCTTTTTTTTTTTAAGATTTTATTTATTTGAGAGAGAGAGAGAGCAGGAGCAGGGGGTGGAACAGAGGGAAAGGGAGAGGCAGATTCCTAGTTGAGTGCAGAGCCCGGCGCGGGGCTTGATCCCAGAGATCATGACGTGAGCCGAAGTCAGACACTTACCCGACTGAGCCACTTAGGTGCCTCAAGCTAGGCAATTCTGAGGGAATAATTGTCTGTTTTCGTTTTTTGTTTTTTTTTTTTTGAGATTTTATTTATTGATTTGACAGAGGGAGAGACAGCAAGAGAGGGAACACAAGCAGGGGGAGTGGCAGAGGGAGAAGCAGGCTTCCCGCTGAGCAGGGAGCCCGATGCGGGGCTCGATCCCAGGACCCTGGGATCATGACCTGAGCCGAAGGCAGATGCTTAACGACTGAGCCACCCAGGCGCCCCTTGACTAATTTTTTAAAAAAGATTTTATTTATTTGAGAGAGAGAGCACGAGAGAGAGAAAGAGCAAGGACAAGCAGGAAGGGGGAAGGGCAGAGGGAGATCTCAGGACCCTGGGATCATGACTTGAAGCCGAAGGCAGACGCTTAACGACTGAGCCACCTAGGCACCCCTTGTCTGTTATTTTTTACATTAATACTTCACCCTAACTCTAGCAAGATTATAATCAATTGTGTGTACTAACAATTGGAATATGATTTCTGCCTTTAAGAAACCTTCCAAGAAACCATTAGCATAGGCTTCACCTCATCTACTGATTTTGGATCCTAGCCTTCACTTTTCTCTCCATTTTTACTTTCTCTTCAGCTTGTACCTTTTTATATACATTTATTTTATCTTTTTAAAAATAATGACAGTATTTCCAAAGCTCTTCAAGCTTTAGTAAGATATGATTGTTCTAAAATATACGTAAGTTTAAGGTATACATGTGATAATTTGATTGCTTATATATGTGGCAAAAATTACTACAATAAGGTTAGTTAACACCTCCATCCCTTCACATAATTTCCATTTGTGTGTGTGATGATAACACTTAACATTTATTCTCTCAACAACTATTTTTTTAAAGATTTTATTTATTTATTTGAGAGAGAGAGAATGAGAGAGAGCACATGAGAGGGGGAAGGGTCAGAGGGAGAAGCAGACTCCCCGCCCAGCAGGGAGCCCGATGCGGGACTCGATCCAGAGACTCCAGGACCATGACCTGAGCCGAAGGCAGTTGCTTAACCAACTGAGCCACCCAGGTGCCCCTCTCAACAACTTTTAAGTATATAATACGGTCTTGTTAATTATAGTCACCACACACATTAGATCCTCAGAACTTACTCATATTATGACTGGAAGTTTGTACCTTTTGACCAACATCTCCCATTTCCCCCAGCCTCTATAAGTTCATCTTTTTAATATTCCACATATAAGTGAAAACATACAGTATTCGTTTTTCTTTGACTTATTTCACTTAGTATAATGCCATCAAGGTCCATACATGTTTTTGCAAAGGGCAGGATTTCCTTTATTATATGTAATATTATTCAGCCACAAAAAAGAAATTTATATATATGTATATTTATACATCTATATACGTATGTTTATATATATAACATTTTCTTTTTTATGGTTGAATAAAATTACATGTAATAAAGAAGGAAATCCTGCCATTTACATAAATATATATATGAATATATATAACATTTTATTTATCCACTCATCTGTTGATAGAGAGGTAGATATGGCTTGGCTTTTATAAATAATGCTGCAGTGAACATGGGGACACATATATCTTTTCTAGATAGTGATTTCATTCCCTTCAAAAATACACCCAGAAGTAGAATTGCTGGATCATATGGTAGTTCTATTTTAATTTTTTGAGGAGCCTCCATACTGTTTTCTATACTGGTTGCCCCAATTTATATTCCTAGTAACAGTACACGAGGGTTACCTTTTCTCCACAGCCTTGCAAAAGTTTATCGTCTCTTCTATTTTTTGTTTTATAATAGCCATTCTCTTAGGTTGAGGTGATACCTCATTGTGGATTTGACTTGCATTTTCCTGGTGATTAGTGATGTTGAACATTTTTTAATGTACTTGTTGGCCACTCTATGTCTTCTTTGGAAAATGTCTATTTAATTCCTTTGCCCATTTTTTAATAAGATTTTTTTTTTTTTTTGCTATTGAGTTGTATGAGTTTCTCGTATATTTTGGATATTAACCCCTTATCAGGTAGATAGTTTGCAAATATCTTTTCTCATTTCATAAGTTGTCTTTGTACTTTGCTGATGATTTCTTTTGCTATGCAGAAGCTTTTTAGTTTGATGTAGCCCCACTTGTTTATTTTTGCTTTTGTTGCTTATGCTTATGGTATCATATCCAAAAAATTATTGCCAGGACCAAAAAGTCAAGGAGCTTCTCCCCTATATTTTCTCCTGCTACTTTTAGAGTGTGGGGTGTTACATTTAAGTCTCTAATCCATTTTCAAGTTTTCATTTTTGTGAATGGTTTAAGAGTCCAATTTCATTCTTCTGTATTTGGTTAACCACTTTTCCCAAAATCATCTGGTGAAGAAACTATCCTTTCCATATTGAATATTCTTGGTTGAAAATATATGTGGGGGTTATTTCTGGGCTCTCCATTCTGTTCCTTTGGTGCATGTGTCTGTTTTTATACCAGTACCATACTGTTGTAATTACTATACTCTGTAATAAAGTTTGAAGTTAGCAATTTTGATACCTCCAGCTTTGTCTTTCTCAGAATTGCTTTGTTTCTCAGAGTCTTTTGTGGTTCCATATAAATTTTAAGATTATGTTTTTTTATTTCTGTAAAAAATGCCATTGGAATTTGATAGTGATTTTATTGAATCCAGAGATGAGCTTTGGGTAGTATGGACATTTTAACAATATCGGTTCTTCTGATCCAAGAACACGGGTTATCTTTCCATTATTTTTGTGTGTGTCTTCCTCAATTTCTTTCACCAATATCTTATAATTTTCCGTATAAAGATCTTTTACTTCCTTAGCCTGCAAGGTTTCCCCTGAAAACTCTGCTGATAGCCTTACGGGGGTTTTCTTAAATATGACATTTTGTTGTTGTTGTTGTTTCTACTTTTAAAATTCTCTCTGCCTTTGATTTTAAACAGTTTTATTTTTAATGTACCTAGGAAAAGATTATTTGGAGTTGAAATTGGGGTGACCTATTAGCTGTATGAAATTATATATCTAATCCTCTCTCCAGATTTTAGGAGCCATTATTTCTTTAAATAATCTTTCTGCCCCCTTTCTTCCTCTCTTCTTCTCTGGTATTCCAATAATGCATAATTGTTCCTTTTACTGGTATCCTATAATTCATGTAGGTTCTCTTCACTCTTTCGTATTCCTTTTTCTTTTTGGTTCTCTGACTGGATGATTTCAAATAACATTATTCAGTAATTCTTTCTTCTGCTTAGCTGAATTTGTTGTTGAATTTTTCTATTGAATTCTTCAACTGAGTCACTGTATTCCTCAAATCTAGGATTTCTGTTTTTTGGGGTTTTTTTTCTTGTTTGTTTTTTTATGGCTTCCCTGTCTTTGTTAACTTCTCATTTTGTTCATTCATTGATTTCCTAATTTTATTTAGTTGTATATCTGTGTTTTCTTGTGGTTCATTGAATTTCATTAAAGGATTATTCTGAATTATTTGTAGCTTATAGATCTTCATTTCTTTATGACCGGTCATTGAAGTTTTATTAGTTTCCTTTGATGGAGTCATGTTTCCTTGATTATTCATTACCCTTGTGACCTTGTGTTGAAATTTGCTCACTTGACAACAAAGCACCCCCTTCTAGTTTTATAGCGTGGCTTCAGTAGTCAAAACCCTTCACCATTCAGCTTGTCCAGATATTCTAATGGGCCATCTGATGGTGTCTGGGAGTGGGCTGGCTGTGTGAATCCTTGGGTGGCCTGGCGCTGAGTCAAAAATCTGGTTCCATGGTAGTTAGCCTGGCACTAGATCCAGTTGTGACCCTGGGTTCACAGGTGCCACCTGTAACCTGGCTTCCCAGGCATTGATTGAGAGCCTGAAGTCCCAGAACCTACCCAGCACTGTAGGAGCTAGAAGGTGTTGGGAGGTGCTGGGAGACTGAGTTTATAGAAGCCTGCTCATCAAAAACTAATGATGTAATGTATGGTGATTAATATAACATAATAAAATTAAATTTAAAAAAAGAAGCCTACTGAAATCCGGTGCCCCAGGAACTACCCAGTGCCATGAGAACCTACTGGTGCTGAGGTGAGCCAAAAGCCTGAGTTCATGGGAGCCTGTTGGGAGCCTTGGTTTGTGGTTTTCATTAGGAACCTGGGGCCACAACAGCCACCTGCGGCTGTGGAAACTCATTTGCCAAGATGGATTGAATCTCTTGCGTTCTCAGAGACCCTCTAAGAACCTGGCACAGAGGAAGCCACTGAGCCACCTGGGGCTGCTGGAGCTGACTGGTACCCAGATAGGCCAGGATCTTGGGTTCACAGGACCCCTTGGGAACTTGGAGCTGAAGAAGCTGCCTGGAGCTGTGGATGCTGCCTGCATCTGCCAAAACTGGCAGGTGCCAGGGTGACCCAGGGGCCTGGATTAACAGGATTCTACTGGGGTCAGGTGGTAATCCTTTATATTATCTTTCTCTCTCTCTCTTTTTTTATTTTTATTTTTGTCTATTTAACCTCTGATCTCTCTAACTGTACTTACTTACTGTATTTCTGTCTCCGCTTCCTGTCTCACTCTCCTGCCCTCTTACTTCCATTCTTCTCTCCCTCCTCCATCTTATTTATCCCCTTTCCCTTGTTCTTCTCCTCTTTTCTCCGTTTAGTCTTCAACACTCCCCCTCTTGGCCTTCCTTTCTTTACCACCACCCTGCCCCCTTTTGATGTGTCTTATCTCTCTGTTGTCCTCTATCTGCTCTCCCTCAGCCAGGATGATGCTTATCTGAATCATTCACCTGTTTTCAGTATCTTTTGTTTGTTTGTTTTCAGTTTCTTATCATGGGTGGTCCAAAGAGAAGGATTTAATTGCTGTCTTATCTATGTAAATATGTGGAACACAGGATCTTGATTAGAGTTATGTTGCTCTTTTTGTGCATTTTGTCACTGTTTCCTCTTAGGTGAAGCCTATTATTTCAACAAAATTATATAGCTTTATTTTGTTTTGAATAATGGAGAAAAAAAACAAGCTAACATTCCTGATGATGGACCCACTTCCTGATCATCTTTAAATATGGTGTAACTGTTTCCAGATAGTTTAGACCAATTTGTCAAAATTGCCCAATTATCTACTGAGGAAAGACATGGGAATTATAGAAAAAAATAAGCCATTTCAATTAGTTTTTCTCCCCTTCCTCTTGGATTGTGACATAATTCCAGTTTTGAATACTGGTGGAATGCAGAGGAAACTTGAGCAATGACATAGAACATTAGGATATCTGCTTACTACTGTACTCTATGGTTTGAGTTCATCCAGATTTCCTGTAAAAATGATTATTTTAATTACACAATCCTGGATATAATTTTAAACAAATTTCAACACAGTACATGAAAATTCAAATATGAAGATATCTTTGTAAAGACTGAATTTACAGTCTTTTTTTCAAAATTCCCTAAAGGCAATCAATTCATGTAATTAGTCACATTGTGTGATAGCTCTAACTTAATTAATTGAGATCATTTCATATTGAAATTCCAGTGCATGACAATTTTCTTTTGGTAATTGTATACTACAAAAATATCATTATCTTTCATTAATTATTACAAATACTTCCTCCCACAAGTTAAAACCATCCTTTGGGTTCATAAACATGAAAATATTTCAAAGATAGGGAAACTGTGCCTGACAGTTCATTGGAATAAGTACCAGTGGTGTTAATGAG
Source organism: Neomonachus schauinslandi (assembly GCF_002201575.2). Classification (NCBI taxonomy): domain Eukaryota; kingdom Metazoa; phylum Chordata; class Mammalia; order Carnivora; family Phocidae; genus Neomonachus; species Neomonachus schauinslandi. Next base: position 137,564,792 of record NC_058406.1, on the reverse strand, counting down.
AGCATATCTAGTCCAGACCTGGCAGACTATTAGGAAATGTGGAAGAGTGACATTAAGACATGAATGGAATAATAGTTACTGATGAGGCTTAATGAGATATTTTTCTTACAGTTCTGAGATTTTATAATTATTTGGTTGACCTTCCAAAGGGCAACATTCAGTAATCATCACTTTTAGTAGTCAATTCATGCTTAAGATTTCAAATTCCAATTGGAAGTATAAACATAGAAAGTTAACTCTGTGTGTGTGTGTGTATGTGTGTACTTACATTTTATCAGCTATTTCCACTCTGCATGTGGATAAAATTGACTTCTTAAAAAATTAGAAAGGTAGGGAGAAGCGGAGAATGAAAGGAAGCTTTAGAGACTCAGAAGAGGCTTTGCTGTAGGGTATTTTGGGGACACAAAAGGCAATACAGAAGAAAATATCTGTTTTTCTAATTTATGTTGTTTCAATATTCTGGGATTTGCTTTTTTTACCCCTAATTGTCCTGGTATTCCTTTACTTTACATATGGATCTTTGAGTATTAGTGAAATCTACAGATGTATATGTGTGGATAGCCAAGTCAAAGAAAGGATAAAAGGCTTTATGAGCAAGAGGAAGAATTGCTTTGGAAGATTTTTAATGTGTTGGTTTAAAGTATCCAGTGTAACAAAACTTGCATTTGCTAAGCTTCTTTTTTTTTTTTTTCTAATGAGAGAGAGAGAGCACATGAGAGGGAGGAGGGTCAGAGAGAGAAGCAGACTCCCCGCTGAGCAGGAAGCCTGATGTGGGACTCAATCCTGGGACTCCAGGATCATGACCTGAGCCGAAGGCAGTCACTTAACCAACTGAGCCACCCAGGTGCCCTTTGCTAAGCTTCTTTATTCTCTTTTATAATGTGGACCCTGTGTATCTAACATACATTTGAAATTAAAACATATTATCTTTCATTGATCAGTAGTTTTTTTTCTTTCAGTTATGGTAAAAGATATAGAGCATAAAACTTAGGATTTTAACTATCTTAAATGTATAGTGAATGCGCCCGCGAGTGCAAAGGAAGAAAGCAAGACTGGGCCCAAAGAAGCTGGACCATAATGCAGTCTCAGCAAAAGCCTAAGCCAACTCTATAGAGACTTCTGTTGCTGTCCTGAGTCAGGGATAGGGATGGGCCAGGCTTTTATATACCTGTAGCAACTCGTAATTGGATGCACACTACGCTGAAAATGGACCTGAGGAATCTCTGCAGCCAAATCAATTCCAAAGCTGACAGCTGAGGGCTGTCTGGTGGCAATGATCCCAGCAACAGCAAGCGTTTAGTAATGAAGGGGCATCTGGGGAGCACATGACATCCACAACCTCAGTGCTTTCCCATACACAATACTCATTTGTTCTGGTAACAGTGCAAGATAACTGGGGCAAATATTATTAACCATGATGCCAGTTAATAATGGAATTTAAAGTTTACACTACACAAGGAGCTTATTTATTTTATTAAATATAGAATTAGTTCTGTAACACTAGCCAAGAACGATAATGCAAAAGCATGTGCTTATTACTCTTTAACTTGTAATACATGTAGGAATGATTTTATGTAATTTGATGCTGAGAAAAAAGCCACATAGAAAACAAAACCAGAAATAAACCTGATATATATCTGATGATTGATGGGGAAGCTCAAATCTCTTGCTGTGATTTACCATCAATTATAGCTAATATCTGCATTTAAATGTTTATAATGCCACTTAGTATGAGGTAACTCAGCAGTAAGATGGCTCTTAGAGATTTTTCTTTGTCAATTATCTTTATTTTTTTTCCACTTTTTTGGTATATTTTCTTGTACTAAAACTTCACATAGTCTCCTGCTGAGAAATGAAGGTAGGCACAGTAGTGGATCATGTTTTTGACAGTCCAAAGCTTGGTGACCCTTGCACAATATACTTACCTGCTACCTTTTTATCAACATCTTGACAAGGTCATCATGCATTAAAGAGAGACTCTAACACTCTAATGCTCACTTTTCTTGAAGAAAGTGTGTAAAAAGCTGTAATTTTTAACACATCACAATCATTTCTGACTGTACAGTAGGCAGTTTTGTTCACTGCAATGAACTTAATGCATGCAAATACATCAATCAGAAAGTAAAGTGTTCTGAACAATAGAGAGATAGGTCTTTGAAAGATGCATTGGTTGACCTCTACATATCACTGTGGCTTAAAACTAAACCAGGTGTTTTCAAGCATGTTTAGTTGAGGAAACCTTTCATTAAGCAAAGACTGAAAATAAAGTTATCTATCATCTATTGATCTAATCTATCTAGATGTATTTATCTAATTTATCTAGATACAGATATCTATATCTATCTATCCATCATCTATCATCTGTCTATCCATCATCTGCCTATCTATATCTATCATCTATCTATCACCTATCACCTATCATCTGTCTATCCATCATCTATCTATTATCACCTATCATCTATCTATTGTCTATCACCTATCATCTATCTATCCATCATCTATCACCTATCACCTATCATCTGTCTATCCATCATCTATTACCTATCATCTATCTATCTATCTATCATCTATCATCATCTGTCTATCTATCACCTATCACCTATCATCTAGCTGTCGTTCATCTGTCTATCACCTATCACCTATCATCTGTCTATCTATCATCTATCACCTATCACCTGTCATCTATCTATCTATCTATCAAGGGCTTGGAGGCCAGTTCATTTGCCCTTCTTTCCACCCCAAGCCTAATTTTTTTTTTAAGATTTTATTTATTTATTTGACAGAGAGAGACACAGCGAGAGAGGGAACACAAGCAGGGGGAGTGGGAGAGGGAGAAGCAGGCTTCCTGCGGAGTGGGGAGCCCGATACAGGGCTCTATCCCAGGACCCTGGGATCATGACCTGAGCTGAAGGCAGACGCTTAACGACTGAGCCACCCAGGCGCCCCTCACCCCAAGCCTAATTAAGACTTTAATCTCTGAGGATCCTAGGGATGCTCTAGGGAAAAATTTGAAAATCTCTTAACTACTGTCAAATTTTAGAGGGTATTAGGGGACAACCCCCAATGACACATTTCGAGCATCACCATCTGTATGAGGCTAGTTTATACATGCATATCATCTCTCTGACTATATTTTGATTCAGAATTATATCTTTTTTTCATTTTTTTTATCTCTTTCTACATTAACTGAATGAAAGTTTGGCACAGCTGCATTGGATTGAACAGAACAAAATTTGATAAATATTATCTTAATATGGCTATCAAGTCCTTCATAGCAAATAAAATTTCTATATTAGTATTACAGCTATAAAATCTTAATACTTATGTGGAAAGAATATGAGCCAAAAGCTGTAATTACTATACATCAGAATCTTTTCTTGGCCTTTTACTCTTTATTCTTGGCCTGCAAATCTTAATCTTTGTCTGGGGATACAATTTCCTCAAGGTGATACGTCAAACAAGAATACCATGGATGAAAGGTGTAGGATGGCTGAGAGACCAAAAAAAAAAAAAGGATACACTTTGAAATCATAACACATTAGTAATTTTTTCAAATATTTTATTTATTTATTTGAGAGAGAGTGGGTGAGTGAGTGAGAGAGAGAGAAGGAGCAGGGGGAAGGGCAGAGGGAGACCCCCGCTGAGCAGGGGCCCAAGACATGGGGCTCCATCCCAGGACTCTGGGATCATAACCTGAGCCGAAGGCAGATGCTTAACCAACTGAGCCATGCAGGCACCCCACGCTAGTAATTTTAGATAGAACTGTCCCATATTTGTCTGTTAGCAAGCAGAGTAGAACTTGGGGATTTCACCTTATAATAACGATTTCTCTCAGGAACGTGTTAGGGTAATCCAATTTTATCACACCTAGGAACCTAGGTTGTTAGGATGTTTCTTTGGCTAGAATCCATTGACTTCTATTTCTGGATCCTGATGTATTAGGTATCAACATTTTAAAGAACTTACAAGCTTATGATCGGTTTTTCCTTATATTTTAAAGTCTTGACAAGGAGCTGTTATCCCCCATATTTCCTAAAGCCCCCTTTTTAATCTATAAACTGCCCAATTCTCCAGTATACACATACTGAGAGAAAGAAAAAATATATATTCACATACATGAATAATAGGCATACCATCCATATATATAATATATATCACATCTATAATGCAAATATAATAATATATATGAATGGTATGTCTATTATTCACTCCCATATTTAAAGTGTGAGAAGATGAAATCATATACATAAAACCTATGCACATATATATACACACACACATAATTTATAGTATAGTATTTAATTAATTAATTAATTATGTTTAAATATTTGACTATTTTTTTAAGGTTTTATTTATTTATTTGAGAAAGCGAGTACAAGTTAGGGAGAGAGGCAAAGGGAGAGGAGAAGCAGACTCCCCACTGATCAGGGAGCCCGATGTGGGGCTTGATCCCAGGACCCTGGGACCATGACCTGAGCTGAAGGCAGACACTTAACTGACTGAGCCACCCAGGTGTTCCTATAATTTAGTATTTTATAATTAGACTGATAATCCAAAGGAAAAGTCCAAGTTTATTAAATTTATAAACTTAATACTCTATCATGATAATGAATAAAAAATATTAAAATCAATATAATGCATTAATCAAGGTTTTAAATGTTTGTATAAAAGTATATCCTTAAAAACAAGTACATAAGCAATGAAACAAAAACTTTACAGTTAATTACAGCACTTTTGTTAATGTCTTATATTTCATCATTCCTCTTGAAAAGCTATTTAGCTCCAACAGAGGTATACTAACCCCCATTATGAAGAATCACAATGGCATTTGTATAGACTTACAGTGTTCACCAGTTCCTCCAATAAACATTTATGAAGCACAGAACATTTCAAAAATTTTGCACAGAGCATGAAGAAAATTAATTAAATTAATCCCATTAGGATTCTGATTAATAAGTTTCTCAAGGAAACTTAATATTGCCCACTGTTAAATGGATGAAGAAGAACAAAAGAATCCCAGACTTGAAGGATTTGGCTTCAGAATTATTTACGTTACATAGGATAATGGCATGTCTTAATATCATGGGTGTAAAGTGTAATTCAGTTTATATAATTACACACTAAATTGACATTGAAGACTCCACTGCTCTTTTCTCAGATATTCTGCCTATGTGTGTTTCCTATTGAAGCTTCAAACTGTTGACACAGAAACTTCCTTAACTCACTGTCTTTGAGTTAAAGTAGACTGATATTTAAGCAATCAGTCTATGACTTGAAAAATCTAGTGTCTTCCATAAAAAATTTATTTCATATATATAAGGCTAAGACAGACTTGGTCAATTTGAAAAAGAGTTTTATACATTTATATAAGTGTGTGGTTTACACACATGTTCACATTATAATACTGCATTCAAATTTTGATGTCATTGAGTTCAATGAGCTTAGAAAGTGAAGTATGCTTATTCCCACTTTTAGAAAATAGAGTATGGGAATAAAGAATCAAAAATCAATAAGAAAATTGGGATTTGACCTATTTTTTTATTTTTTATGTTAAGTAACAATGTGTTTTCATTTATAATATTAAGCAATAAGCAAGGAGAATGAATATAAAAAATTCAAAAATTTTAAATTGTTCTCGGGACACCTGGGTGGCTCAGATGATTAAGCGTCTGCCTTTGGCTCAGGTCATGATTCCAGGGTCCTGGAATCGAATCCCACATCAGGCTCCTAGCTCAGCGTGGAGCCTGCTTCTCCCTCTCCCTCTGCCTCTCCCCCTGCTCATGCTCTCTCTCTCTCTCTGTATCTCTGTGTCTGAAATGAATAAATAAAATCTTTAAAAAAAATTTAAATTGTTCTCATTTCTATGACCTTAAAATGTAGTAGTTATTAAGTATTTACTCCATAAAAGAAGCTGACAAAAATTCCACCCTGGCTTGCTCCCAGGTCACTACTCTGGCTTGGCTCTCACTGGTCTTGAGGAAGGAGAAGCCAGGAACAGCTGAGCCAAACGAACATCGAGAGAATCACTGCCATCACAACAAGGTTAATAATGATAATAGATGCCAAAAGGAAATACAACAGTGATGATATAGGTCCCAAAGCACTCGATAGTTTTGTTGAGTCTTGGAAGTTATGCATACAATTCTGTGTGGTCACAGTGTTGTACCACTGGGAAACTATGGTGTGTTTAATCATCCCTCTGGCATACTCTAGCTTGTTTCTTCTTTGTCAGTGTCATACTTGCCTGGTCTTTTAAAGATTTCAGTTTTAAGAAAAAAAAATGAAAAAAATGTAAAAGCCTGCAATTTTGCAAGCACTGAATTTCTAATGGAATGACATTATAATAGTTCAGTTTCAAGCAATGGTAACAGTTAAAATTAACCAATAAACCTGACAGCACATAGAGCAATCTTTAAGTACAAGTAAATTCACTACTAGCTGTCATCCAGGCACAGAAAAGCTGCATGCTAATGCTATTTCTGAATTTAATTCAATATTTTATAAAACTATGTCTCTCAAAATGACAGCAAGCAATAAGGAGCTGCATAATGTTTTACTTTCACGATTTAAATGGAACATTTTTTAAATGATAAAAAAATTCCCTGACTCAAATAAATGATATAAACCAGCAGTTTTAACTGCCTGTGGCTGAATATAAAATGAAAACCTATAAAGCATTACTATATGGTCAACATTTATAATGATAAGCTCAAGAAAGTCAGTGTCATTTACATATGCTTTTAAGAAAAACTGAAAGTCTTTGAATACATGTACGATTCAGATTCAAACAGAATTTTGGGGGCAATAAAATGGCAGCTAGAAAAGACAAGAGTATGCTAGTAATAGAGCGACATAGGCACTTATATTCCTATGAAGATTCCGTTGCCTATGCTTGGAAAAATGGTCCTACGGTGTGTGCACTATAGGATATAGGAAAAAGCCTTATAGAACATTAGATTTGTTTCATGTTGGGATGAGCGTAGAAGGGCATGCTGGAGTGTCCGTGCAAGAAGATTCACTGAATTATATAAATTAAAGGAGTAATACAGTCCACTTGATTGAATCTTCTATTTAAAGGTGAGAAACTGGGGCGCCTGGGTGGCTCAGTCGTTAAGCGTCTGCCTTCGGCTCGGGTCATGATCCCGGGATCCTGGGATCGAGTCCCGCGTCGGGCTCCCTGCTCAGTGGGAAGCCTGCTTCTCCCTCTCTCACTCCCCCTGCTTGTGTTCCCTCTCTTGCTGTGTCTCTCTCTGTCAAATAAATAAATAAAATCTTTAAAAAAATAAATAAATAAAAATAAAGGTGAGAAACTTAAATCCTCCAAAAATCAATTAATTTCCCAAAGTGACAAAATGGTACATGAAAAAAGAAATCAAGTCCAAAATGTATTTCCTTAATCTTTTTTTTAATTAATTAATTTATGTATTTTTAAGTAATCTCTACAACCACCGTGGGGCTCAAACTCACAACCCAAGATCAAGAGTCTCATACTCCATTGACTGAGCCAGCTGGGTGCCCCTGTATTTCCTCAGTCTTAATCCTTAACATTTTACCTGGAGGGTTACGGGAGGGCTAAAAACATAATGCTATTCATTCAATGAATATTTCTTAAGATGATTAAATTAATTAAACTGTATCATCTAGAAGTTAGATGGCTGTTAAATAAATATCAAAAGAATGATTGTATTGCAGATGTGCTAATTTGTTTTCTTCTTGAGCTTAACATTACTCACATTTTCTCTTATATCTAACATAATTGACTGCTTCAAGATTTTTAAGTCACAATATGGCCATGTAAAAATAATAACCTGATGAAGTTTCACAGATCAGTTTCATTCGCCACACAAGAAATTTGATATTATCAATTTACAAAAGAGGATCACTCATATAAGACACTTTTGTTTCTAAATTTTGTTTTATTTCCTAAATGTTCATATTTATATCCATCCCATGATCAAGCCATATATACTCCTATATACAGAAGATCTTCAGATTCTCATCAGGTATGTCAGGAATAAGAAATAACTACTTTTTAGAGGACAATAGTTGTTAAATATATTGGATACTTCTTGTATGCCACTTCAAAATCCCCCTTGCCCCTCTGCTACTTCAACAACTGTTGTGACAACCAGTCACACAAAGGACGGCCATCAGCTTCATGTAGGTGCCCTCGACAGTGCCCTTCCCCCTTAGCCATGCTGCATACGTCTTGCTTCTTGCTCCGGGCTTCTCCCATGCCGCAACAGGGGAATGCCCAAAGAAATCAGCTCTGCTGATAAACACACCTCCCTCACGCATGTACAACCTGTGTTTGTGGCAGAGTTCATGTTCATAACTTGACCAATGAGGACCTGAAGTCAACAGCTAACTAACACCCCCTACCTTTTTGTTGTTGTTGTTCTCAGTAGAAAGCCTGAAAAAACAGTTCGTGGGTTTCTCCAAAGATCTCCCAGGGTCAAGTATCAGGGGACAGTGTCAGTAGCTAACTTTATAACACACCTTTCTACCGACTTCCCTCTCTCATATTTGCACTTCCCGTAATTCCTTTCACAGCCATCTTCTTCTCCATCCCTTACACGTGGTGCCTGGTCTCAGTTCACAAATACACTACAGGCGTGCATGCCTGTGTCTCGGTCTCTGTCTTCAGGAAAACCTAGACTAAAACTTGGAGATTTTTTTTTTTAATGTGACTAATTTCACTCACTATTGTTATGGATAGGATCAACCTAAATACCCATAATTTGAATGTGAGTTCCCATAAAATTATAATTTTGTACGTACCATGTACACTTTGCATACCAGGGATTTTTGTAGTTATTCATGAAAAGTTGAAATGGCAGGACGTCTGGGTGGCTCAGTTGGTTGGGCGTCTGTCTTCAGCTCAAGTTATGATCTCGGGTCATCCTATGATCAAGGATGGAGCCCTGCTTTGGGGTCCTAGCTCAGCAGAGAGTCTGCTTGTCCCTCTGCCCCTCTCCCTGCTCGTGCTGGCTCTCGGGCTTGCTCACTCCCTCCCTCTCTCAAATAAATAAATAAAACCTTAAAAAAAGAGAAAGAAATCTTGAAATGGCAAATATTTATGCCAGTAACACCAAAGGTTCTGTTTTTAACTCCAGTAAATTGACAGAGTAACTCAGTCATGGAGAATTATCTAAATGTGTTGTAGAACTGTAAACAGGAAACTTTCAATTAGTGGATTTTTAATTGCACCCAGCTGCAGCCAGGGGCAACAGTACTGCTAATATTAGTAGTTACCGCTAGCTATTAGGAAGTACTTTCACCAGCATCACCTTATTTGATTATAGTTTTAAAGCAGAGGCAACTAGAGCTAAGGGGTTTATACTCTTTCCCTAAGATATTATAACTTGGAAAATGCAGCATTAGAAACTGGCTCCAAATCCTATTCTCTTGCCTTTCAATCATATCACTCTTTGTTTTTGCCAACTGCTTAACTCTATTGCATTGTTAGGAAAACCTATGTGAACTGAATGGAGCAGTCAATAGTGCTCATTAGCTAATTTATGCTTATATCTTTGTATTGTCTACACATATGAGTAGATACACCCGTAAAAACCTGTGTTCTGAACACTCTACACTTTAACTGAAAATATTTTCCTCAAAAAACTGATCTGAATAGTGTTAGAGCTAACAAGGAGTTGTTCTTAATTAGTAGGTCACGTGGTGAACTCACGTTAAACCTGTTCACACGTTCAGCTGTGGTACACGCTGGATGACAAACTATAAAGGGTATATAGCACGCTATCTGACCCTTAGCCATAACGCACACTGCCAACCTTCTCCTCCCATTGCCTGTGAATTGGTTACTTTTCTTCATGCCAATGAACTAAAACACTGGTATTCGGATATTCAAGATTTTGTTCAGATGAAATTCCAACTAAGAAGGAAAAATAAGAACTTAGTGGAAACAGGAAGAAGTACAAATTTACTGCACTGAGATTTCTAAGATTTCAGGGCTGACTTCCTCAGGTAGATTCAGATTCTCTGAAGATGATTTCTGTGATTACCGTCATACACAGTCATCTCTCTCTCTCTAGTACGGTTGCGTTTACAATGAGTGACCTGGCTGTTAGGGATTAAAGAAACAGATAAAGGTAAACTGGGGACATGCTGAACTGATTCCTTTCTCCACTCTTGCAGTTTGAAAATGCAAATGTTATCTTGGAGAGAATACACAGAAATCTAATTTGAAGATATTTAAAATATACCCTTTGGCAATTTAGCAGTTGTGAGTACCAAGAGCACCTAATTATATTCTCTCTGCTACTTAAATTTACTCTTGAAAAAATATAAGCTTTTCTGCACTTAGGACATTTTCTGATTAAGCAGATAAACATTGGGCTGACAGATCTCAGCTTTAATACATAAAGGGAAATACTATGTATCATCTCCCCGCCTTCAGTTCATCCTCTTTGCTGCCCCACGGGAATCTTTCCCAAATGTGAATGTCACCATTTTACACATTTCATTAATATTCTTAAATGATTTTACATAATAGCATTGTCCATCACCTATCTTCTCATGTGGCTACTCAAAAATAGTATGAGAGGTTCTTTGCAGTGGTGTGCTGAGAAGCGTCCTGAGGCCATAGGATACCCAGGAGAAAATGCGCCGTTTTTACTTGCTGATGATATCTGTTACACTGAATGGAGCAGGAAGTGTGAATACCTTTTAAGTGTATGTAAATTTGTGGTTGACAGCTCTCTGGCAGACCTTCAGCGTTAGCTCTTCTTCTTCCTCCCACTGTACCATAACCATGTGAGGACAGTCAGAGTTCTTCGAAGAGCCCTGACCTCTGAGCTTTGGTTGCTCAGGTTCTTCATTCTGCTTGGAATTCCATGCCCTGCAGAAATCAGGCTGGCCAGCTTCTGTATCTTGGAAGACTGAACTTAATCATCTCTTCTCCAAAGAAATCTCCCCTGATTCATTTAAGCACGGTCAATTACTGCTTCTTTGCTGCTTCTGTTACACTTAGTGCGTAACGTACTTTGTTCATGCACTCATTCATTTAGCCTTTTACTCAACAAATATTACGGCAACAAATGTAGTCTAGGCAGAACAGTATGTACCGATTGTGAATGATATAGAAATGCTTCTATGAATATGCTTAGCCAGTCTTACACAACTCTGGGCTTCTGTTAAATATTTGCAACTATATTACAGGCTTTTATTTACTTCTGTCTCATATTAAAATATAAGCTCTTTGGAAGACTGATTAGAGCATATATTTATTTGTATTTTGAGAATTTAGTATAATGCCTGATATAATGTATGTGTGTGAAGTTTTTTAGTGGGACTAAATCGATTCAATAACACATTGGGATAGGAGCCCCCAATGGTATTTATTTTCTTCAACCCAGTTATCCATGCCTAGCTTACATCCTTACGTGACTTACAGTAGAGGGTCTAAAGTGGATCCTGTGAGGAAAATGTGAGGAGGCAGGACTACTGTCCTGACTGACAAGCCCTAATGTTAACACCAGGAGTATTTACTGCCAGAAAAGGCACATTTTGTAAATTTGTGTAAAGAAATTTGAGTCCTCGGGGCACCTGGGTGGCTCAGTTGTTAAGCGTCTGCCTTGGGCTCAGGTCATGATCCCAGGGTCCTGGGATCGAGGCCCGCATCGGGCTCCCTGCTCGGTGGGAAACCTGCTTCTCCCTCTCCCACTCCCCCTGCTTGTGTTCCTTCTCTCTGTGTCTCTCTCTGTCAAATAAATAAATAAAATCTTTAAAAAAAAAGAAATCTGAGTCCTCTTTAGAAATGTAAATGAATCTTCTTACTTAAAAGGATGTCTTTAAAATATTTTAAGCGATTATTTTTAAGACCTTAGAAAGAACAAGCAATAACTGAGAAATACATAGAATATCCAGAGAAAGGTGGTAATATGAGTCTATCAATAAATCAGTGGAAAAAAACTCAACTCACAGCTTCATATTACCAATATGCTTTCAAAACATAGGAAAACTCAGATATACTCTACCTAGAATTAGAAGAGAAAAGGAAAAAAAAGGAATCAGCATAAGCGATTCATTATTTTACGTTTATAAATAAATATATATTCATAGATTAATTATAGTTTGGCTTCTAAAGACATTCAGCTCTGTCATCCTTTCCTAGGAGCAACATACAGAAAATGAACAAAAGGGCTTTGATCTGCACATGTGTGCAGGAGCTCCTTTCCTCAAATTACAAAGTGGCTTGAACAAGCCACCGCTTTGTCCCTCACAGTTCTTGTCAATATAGGAGATAAACAAAGTTCATTACTCTTTCTCTATGTCTCTAGCCCCTGCTGTCTCTGTGTCTCTCTCTCACATACATACTTTATCTAATCTAGTTAATAAAATAAGGTCTTTTACAATATGTTGCTGAGAAATGTCTATTTGTAGGATCTAAAGTTGAACACAAATATCTCCTTCCCATTTTTCCATTTATGGCATTTAAAATACTTAAAGTACTATATAAATCAACTTAGTAGAACTGAATCTGTCAAAATTCAGACTACCTAAACTGTTAACATTAGTAATTAATACATGATTAGTTTATGCGGTTTTTTATAATTTAGACTTAAAGCATATAAAATAAACCACAGCCATTTAAAACCTTTTTTTCTGCAAATGAGGTTTACTCTTTAATGCATTTCATTTATCCTTTTTCATCATAGTTGTTTTTAGTTAATTTTTTAGGAAAAGAGTGCTGATACAAGATATATGAAGGGCCAGAAACAGGGAAATTTATAAACCATGTCAAAGTAAAAATTGATGATATTAAACTTGAAATATTTAATGATTGCCCTGTCAAGTAAAACACTATGAAATGCAAAATATATCATAAATTACAAAGTGTTAGTTTTATAATTTTCAATGAACCTGGTTATTTGTACTGAAAGTATGAGATATCAGACAAAATTACAATGCCAGGTAGGTAGATAGATAGATACTGGCATAATTATAGATAAAAGTATGTATAGGGATAAATACAGTTATAGATATAGTTACAGATGCACATGTGGATTTAGATATATAGAAGGGTAGAGGTACATATGTAAAATGTTAACAAGCCTTCTCCATTACACAAAAATCCATGTAATATCATTGGAATAGCACTTATTTTTAAGGCATTCCTGGTATACAATCCCATAGATGCATTCAAAATTTGCCCACTGTGGGATTGCCTCCTAAAATATATCTATGCTTCCGGGGTGCCTGGGTGGCCTAGTCAGTTAAGTGACGGATTCTTGATTTCAGCTCAGGTCCTGATTTCAGGGTGGTGAGATGGAGCCCCAGCTCAAGCTTCATGTTTAGCACGGAGTCTGTTTAAGACTTTCTTCCCCTCTGCCCTTCCTCCCCACACTCTCTCTCTAAAATAAATAAATCTTTTTAAAAATAAAATATATGTATGCTTCCTATTAATTAAATAAAATAGAAAATATTTTTAAAGCTCACGTTACATAATTTATAAATTATTTAGCCATGAGTTATACATCTGATTATTAAACTTTTATAAAACCTGTATAACACATATTTTTTAAGATTTTTATCTATTTATTTTGACAGAGAGAGCAAGAGAGCACAAGCAGGGGGAGCAGTAGAGGGAGAGGGAGAAGCAGGTTCCCCACTGGGCAGGGAGCCCCAACCGGGGCTCGATCCCAGAATCCAGGGATCATGACCTGAGCCGAAGACAGATGCTTAACCATCTGAGCCACCCAGGCACCCCTGTATAATACATTTTAGAAATCTTATTTCTTTGATCTGTTGGTCCACAAGAAAGTTAATCCTTTGAGTCTTGTTCCTTTGTGTCAAAAATGGCACGTTTAGGGGCACCTGGGTGGCGGAGTTGGTTAAGCATCAGGCTCTTGGTTTCAGCTCAGGTCATGATCTCAATGTTGTGAGATCAAGCCCTGTGTCAGGCTCCACGCTCAGCAGGGAGTCTGCTTAAGACTCTCTCTCTCTCTCTCTCTTTCTGGGACGCCTGGGTGGCTCAGTCAGTTGAGCAGCTGCCTCGGCTCGGGTCATGATTCCAGGGTCCTGGAATCAAGTCCCACGTGGGGCTCCTTGCTCAACGGGAAGAATGCTTCTCTCTCTGCCTACAGCTTCCTCTGCTTGTGCACTCTCTATCTCACTCTCTGACAAATAAATAAACTCTTTAAAAAAAAAAAAAGACTCTCTCTCTCTCCCCCCCTTCTGCCCCTCCCCCCTAAAATAAATAAATAAATCTTTTAAAAAAAAATAACAAGTTTGGGCCAGATGATCTCCAACATCCCTCTAACTGATAACATAAAGTTTTATTTCTCTGTTAGTATAATTGGCTGAATTCATGTGCGGCTTTTGGTATTTGTGAGGGGGAAGATGGTGTTTTTGCTTCTCAAATTTTTGAAAATTCATGTAAAACTCCACTCTGTAGTTCTCATTCTCTTTCTATCTCTGTAATACTACACACAGTAGTGACATTTTCCCCTTTCAAATCCCCATGCGACTTCATATTTTCTCCTCTTCTTGCACTTACCTTTTACCACTGACATCTTTCTAAAGCATTTTTTACCTTTTTTTTTTTTTTTTTTAAATCCAGGGCCATGTTATACCTGTTGTTGCTATACAGTTACCTATACTGGCTCCTTACACTTGCAAGACCATCTGGCTTTGAATGATCAATTGCATAATCACTCAATCAATAAGCTTTTTTTTCCCACTTTAAATAAATTTCCCACGTTCTCCAAATCCTGAAAAGATGTTCCTGCCACTTCCTTTGTTTCATAGAAGCCAGCTCCAACTCAAGTAGAGATTTATTTCCGGCACTCTCCTCAGACGGAAGTGCCTTTCTCTCCCAAGGCTGGACAGAGAGGAGGAGAGTTGATATTCTTTACCTCTGAATTGCTACTCTCAGGTTGCTCTATTGTTCTATAAATTTCCCTGCTTTAAGGCTCAGGTAAATATCTAAATCTATACCGTCATTTTACCTTTCCACAATGGTATTATCTACTAACGCTCTGGTTTCTCCCAGTTTTTGAAAGATGGCTCCAAAATGGGATCCATTCTTGCTGACAGACTGACTCTGGTCTGGATAGCCCAATTTAGAAACCTAGACATAAGAATTTGTAATTCTCAAAAGAGTGACTTCTCTTTTCATTCAACTATTGCAAAATTATTTCCAAACTCACATCTATAATATTATCTCACTCAGAAATATCCCAAGTCTAAAATGTTGAATTGTTATACCTTACATTCTGATCACAAATACACATCTTTTTTCACTCCCTTGTATTTGTGTTATGTTCATTCAGAACACCAAGCACAATACCCTTCTGTTTTGTCTTTCTGTTTTATTTCTCTTTTGCCTTCCCTTTTCTTTCTTCCCACGTCAGTTCCGTTTCTTCAACCACTGTACAGTTTGGTCAAAGGTAAATTTGGATATCATCCTCTTCAGGTCATTCAGCTATTATTATATTCTCTTCATTTTTAACTTCCCACCATACCACTGTTTGTTCTTTTCAGCATACAAATGTACTCATGCCTCTTCCAAAAAAACCAAAACAAACAAATAAAAAAAAAAAAAAACCCTGGTATTTCATAGACTTCTCTAGCTATCTTCCTTCTTCACCCTATTCTCAAATTTCTTGAGAAAAATAGCTATCAATGGACCCCTTCTTACTCATTACTCACCCCCAACCCTATAACCTCTCACAAAATTTAACTCACTTAAACCACTATTTATCTCTTGATTAATAAATTCATTCTTGTCTCTGGGCTGTATTTGACACTGTTAGTTGCTTCCTCACTGAAATTCTCTCTCTCTATTTCTTTAATTTGTTTATATTACTCCTACCCATTACTTCTTAGGTAATTTTATGGAATTTCCTACTTTCCACAACACTTGAAACTCAACAGTTCCCAAGCTTCTGTCCTCAGTCTCTTCCTTCTTTTCTCACACTCTTCTGTGAAAACTGTGCATTTCATTCTGAGTAAAAGGCAAAGTCCTTACAAAAATCTACAAGGCTGTCATAAATGCTGTGATCCAGAGTTACCCTTCAGGACTAAAGTCATTTCGCTCACTTCTGTTTTCAGCTTTCCTATCTTCCCAGAAAATGCCCCAACTGAAGAGAGGGTAGGCACACCACACCTCTTATACCTGGATGCTGAAGTATAACATCCTGCTACCCCTCTCAAAGAGGAACAACTCTGAAGGGCCATCCCACCTTCACAGCTCCTAAGCTCTCCCCACATCTTATCATGCCTCTTAGCTTTCCTGTAGCAGATTTTGATCCCAAGAGCACTTTCTAATAAACTTTCTGTGTGCTAATCTACTGTCTGCTGCCCAGCGAAACCAACCTGTGACATTTAGTACTGGAGTTGTCTTAGAAACAGGTGCTCCAGTGGGATTTTGGAGTTGGATCATCCATAATGAGAAATCATATTGTTGGCAGCACATACAGCACATATAGCCCCTGAGTAAGGTAGCTTCACAATTGTTAACACTTTAACAGTGCCAAAATAGAATGTTTTACCAGAAGATAAAAATGCACCAAACATTGTTTAATATGGGAGAAATAGAAATTATGAAGATAATTGAATTAAATGGTGGTAGTAAGGGGAAAGTGATGCTGTATTTTTTAAAAGATTTTATTTATTTATTTGAGAGGGAGAGTGCACACAAAGCAAGAGTGAGAGGGAGAAGCAGGCTCCGCACTGAGCAGGAAGTCCAATGTGGAGCTCCATCCCAGGACCCTGAGATCATGACCTGACCTGAAGATAGATGCTTAACTGACTGAGCCACCCAGGCACCCTGAAAGTGATGCTTTAGAAACTAAGTATGATTAATAGTTAAATAAAAGCTTAGTGTGAAAGCTAGAGAACCCCCTTGACAGTTTGTAGAGAGACTCTAATCTCATGAATTTAAAAGGCAAAGAAAGCTGAGCTCCAGAGATTAATTCTCAACCAAGACAGAACTGCTATGCCACGGTCAGGTCCCAACTGAGAAACAAATTGGACCTTGGGATATGGGATAGGCATATGTAGGTTGATACATTTGGGGTGCAGAAATGATCCACTCCTATTAAGGGTTAGCGCTTTTACCTTATTTGAAAATGATTAACAGACTTTGTCCTTCAAGACAATATATGCTTTCTCAGGATAGTACCCACATTGACCTCCTGTCCACTTATCTATAACTTGGGTTAAATAATATAACCTACTACTTAGGCCGGCCAAAGAAGGAACTTGCTGTAGCATCTGTAGAAGGAGGATATATGAGACTGGATGCTGGGGGTGCCTGATCAAAGAGGGCAGATCACAAAATTGGATAAGGAAGACTTGATTGTTTTAGGCGCAGTTTCCTGGTACACAGAATTAAATGCTCTGGCAAGAACTCAAGGAAATGATGCTAACACACTTATAATGTCTATTAAAATGATTAAACTCGGGACGCCTGAGTGGCTCAGTTGTTAAGCGTCTGCCTTCGGCTCAGGTCATGATCCCAGGGTCCTGGGATCGAGCCCCACATCGGGCTCCTTGCTCGGCGGGAAGCCTGCTTCTCCCTCTCCCGCTCCCCCTGCTTGTGTTCCTGCTCTCGCTATCTCTGTCAAATAAATAAATAAAATCTTTAAAAATAAAATAAAATAAAATAAAATGATTAAACCCACCAAGTAAGAAAAGCCAGACTTGCTATAGAAGACAGTGAAAATGGGAACAGAGCTTAATGAAGTAGTCATGGTATTGTACATATAATGCACGATATTGGAGAACCCATCTTCTGACTACATGTTTGGGAGAGTCTAGAAGAAACTACTTAACAAATCATTAAGAAATCTACACTGATATAAATAAGATGAACAGTAGTGAATCTCTTTTATGAACCAGGTGGCAGTAGGCTATGCATTTCAGGACTGGGCTAACTAACAGTAGTATGAGAATGGAGCCAGGGGCCAGATAGTAACACTTAACCCTTAGATGCCAAGTAGGGGTAATTACGGTAATGAACAGCAAGGATAGAGTGACTGCCAAGGATCCTAATGTACTGAGAGCTATGATGGTACATAAAAATCTCTGCATCCCCAAAGACTAGGCAAATGGGAAATTAAAAGGGGATTCCTGAAAGAAGTTGGGAGCAGAATTTCTGGAATGATCAATATGGTTGGTGATTTTTTTTAAATCATTTAACATCCTTTGAAATTGTCCTAATGCATAGAACAAATGAAGAAATATTCATTCAAGAAAATCTACTAAATGTCATTAAGAACAATGAGAGTCTGTGGCACCTTAGTCCTGGTTACTCTCTTATCTCTTTACCCCCAGCTCAATTTTATGTAAGCTCTACAAGAGGTACTTTTTTGTAGGCAGATGTAACTAAATGGGTGAGGTCCCCCTCTACCCTCAACTCCTGAAGTTTTACTCCTGAAGGGGGAGACTGCCAGTAGTATTTCCATTCCTTTTTGCTTGCTTCACATTGCAGAAACTTTATTCCAGACCGGCATGGCCCTGTTCAGCCCCCAGTCATAGGATGGAAGCTCTTCTCCAGGTGTCTTAGGCCAAGAATACTGGGGATATGATCATCTTAATACAAACTTACTTGTAAGGTGGATATTTCATGTCAGGAAGAGTAAGCCAATTAGATAAGGGTCTGCAAGTCCACTCATTGTTCACTCATAGATTAGGGTAGCACTCTGGAAAAAAAACAGTCTCTATTCCCCAACTCTGGTACAGTGGTGAAGGAATTCTTCCCAGAGGGAAAGGCAGGCCATAAACATGAAGAGCTCTGTGGTTCTGGGTGAGGGAACTAACTTATTTGGAATGGAGCATGAAGAGTACTTGCCTGAGAATATTATTAAAAAAACAATGGTAGATTGTGGTGGAGAGTAATTAAGAGAAGGCTGACAGTTCCATGATACAAGCAAAATGGTAGAACAGCCATAACTTTAATAGAGTCGCTAGGAAAAGAGACATTCAAGAAGAGTCCTCTTAGGATCACACTCAAATCCAGGGGTCAAGAAGGCTGTGCATATATATACGTTAAGCTGCACCCACTCAGGAGCAATTAGAGCAGGGCATTAGGCAGACCTGAAAGTATTCCCCACGTCTCACTCAGATCCATCAACTCAGAAGGAGGCCTCACTCATACAACTGAGGTACAGCTTGAACTGAATCCATTGGGTCTATACTTATCATCTGATAAGGTATCTGATCTTCAAAGCCATAAGTGGGATGGCACAATTCCCACATTAGTTCCTTGGCCTGGGATTGGGGGGGGGGGCGGAGGGGTAAGAAAATTTACAGTAAGAAATGCCATGTGGAAACTTCTTTTTTTTTTTTTTAAGATTTTATTTATTTATTTGAGAGAGAGAATGAGAGAGAGAGCACATGAGAGGGGGGAGGGTCAGAGGGAGAAGCAGACTCCCCACCGAGCAGGGAGCCCGATGCGGGACTCGATCCAGGGACTCCAGGATCATGACCTGAGCCGAAGGCAGTTGCCTAACCAACTGAGCCACCCAGGTGCCTGCCATGTGGAAACTTCTGAAACTGTTCTCTCTTCCTCTCCTGACTTGGCTAGTATATGAAAATGAAAGACCAATACCACACTAAAAACCTAAAAGATGCAGAGATGGTGATCCCCATCATATTTTCCTTTCACTCATCAGTTTGCCCCGTATAAAAACTTGACAGATGCTGGAGAATTTCTATAAACTACCACAAAGTTAACCAAGTAGTAGTCCTAATATCAACTGTTCAGCCAATTGTAATATCTGAGTTACAGTGGATTAAATATGGCCTGGGGTACATGATATGTGGCTATTGATCTGACAAATATGTTCTTTTCCATTCCTAACAGAAATGTGGATCAAAAGGAATGCAAAGTATATATCTACGTGGCCACCACTTAACACAGATACTTGGGGCACCTTGTACCAATGGATTAGCAGAGAAGAAGAAAAATATGCCTCCCGGTAGGGATAATTGACACTAATCATCAGTATAAGGTAAGGCCGATGTTACACAGTGAGGCATGGAGGGATATGACTCAATCTTAAGTGATTCACTTAGGTGCCTCTTGGTATTTCCTTGCTCAATTTGATGGCAAACGGACAAGTTCAGGAGTCATGTTTTAAGAGCCAAAGAACCAAGGTCTTAAACCCTTTAAGGGATAGGAGCTCTGGGTCATTCTAGCAAGTATGCTCCCTGGTCCAACAATGGTGCTGGCAGACATTGAGGGTAATCTAGGATAGATAACAGAGGATAGAGATTTTGTTCATCTGTTGAGGCATCAAGTTCACCTGCACTAGTATGGGCTGAAGTTCATTTCAATAACCTTCTTACAATGTTCCCCCAGAAAATATTTACATTAGAGTGTTGAAAGACATGTTCCTAGAATGCACATGAAACAAGAGAATATCTGAACACTTCAAGATCTGCATTATTGTGGATACTGTGCTGCACAGACTTGATTTCACTGTCAGGATAGAAGAATTTATTCTTTCAGCTGCTGGTAAAGTATTTTTATCTGACAACTCTCATATGTCAGACTTCTATGGGAGGCGCCTCCACTAGAGAGAATGGCTTCACCCGACATTACATTCTAGGGAAAGCCAGCATTCAGTGACCGGCTGATGCAGAGATAGAAAGCAAGTCCTCCCCATAATGAAGGACTACTCTGATGGTCCATACCAGCTCTCTATCTCCCCATAGGTTTGGCCAAACCCTTTGACTGAGTGCACCACAGCCCAACTTCTGCACAATCCTGATTTTGTCCCTCAAGCCATACAGGTGTCATAAACACCTGATAAATATCTGTTTCTTATTTCTATCTTATGGTCAGATTCCCAAGGATCTTAACCTGTGACAAAGTCACACCCTACCCACTTTACACTCTAACCTATTTTACCACACTTTCCCATTTATTTGCTTTGCCCCAATCCATTGTTCTTCCTCCCTGCTCTTCTAGAAACAAGAAGCTTTTTCAATGTCTTTAACATCCGAGGGACTCGTCTTCCATCAGCAGTGGGCTCCTAATCAACTTAGATCTTTGGTCAAATGGTCAATTCTCAATTTGGTCTACCCTGAATACCCTACACACACACACACACACACACACACACACACACACACACACACACACACACACACACACACACACACAC
>NC_058406.1:137539274-137543642 GCF_002201575.2 Neomonachus schauinslandi | reverse complement strand
CACACACACACACACACACACACACACACACACACACACACACACACCAAGCAGGCACTCCTAAAACCCTTTCATTCTCTCTTTCTCTTTCATTTCCATAGAATTTACTGACTTTTAATAAATAGTACATTTATATATTTATTGTATTTATTATTTTTGTTTCCACTCAAAAAATGTAAACTCAATTACCAGTCCAAATTATCACCCAGGACCACTTTCCAAAACATGCATCTCCTTTCATACTTCTTACATACTAATAATGTACTAATCTCTCTAGAAAGTCAGTAGCTATCCTGAGGCATATTTATTTATGTCAATTACCTTTCCAAATTGTCCCCAAATTATCTCCAACTCCATAGTTATTTTCTTAACATTAGTTCTCACATTTTTCATGGATTAAATGTGTTCTAGCTGCTCCGTTTGATCACAAATTCAAACCTTTATGAATTCTCTCTACAAAAAAAAACCAAAAACAAAAACAAGAACAAAACCTGTCCAAGTTGACTCTTACCATTCTCCTGCTTAAACCTCACATCAACCCGAATTTCTTATCTTACTAAATCATCTGTTTTTCCCTGAAAAAATTATGTACTCTTACTATGTATCAGTTAAGATATTTTTGGCTGTAAGAAACAGACTGCTAGCCAAATGTAGATTAAAAGCTGGGCATTTGATTATCTCTCATGATAAAAATTTGGAGATGATCAATTCCAAGTTTAGTTCAGCTATTCAAAATTATCAACAATGATCCAGGTGCTCTCCAGCTTACTGCTATATTATCCTTAGTAGGTAACTTTTTGTTCTTAGTTTTGAATCTCTATGCAAGGAAGGGTGTCACCATATCACCATGAAAATAACCCATGGGAAAGACAAGAGAGCATCATTAATATGGGCCTGCCCTCATCTTATCAAGAAAAGGAGTCTTTGCTAATAAACATGTGTAACTTCTCCCTCACATCCCATCACATACCTACTTCAAGTTAAATCATGTACAAGGGAGATCAGGATTGCTAAAATTTGGTTAACTAGAGACTTTCAAAAAATTTTATCACAAACTTCAGAAGAAAACTTATTTTCTATTATGATCTTGATGAAGAAATACTTTAGTATTATTCATGCATCTGAGAGATTCTATGATATATATATAAAATATTATTATTATATTATATGTTATATTAGTGATGCAGAATATCAATATCAGGGGCTCCTGGGTGGCTTAGCCTTTAAGCATCTGCCTTCAGCTCAGGTCATGATCCCAGGGTCCTGGGATTGAGCCCCGCATCGGGCTCCCTGCTCTGCAGGAAGCCTGCTTCTCCCTCTCTCACTCCCCCTGCTTGTGTTCCTGCTCTCGCTGTCTCTCACTCTGTCAAATAAATAAATAAATGAACTCTTTAGGGTGCCTGGGTGGCTCAGTTGGTTAAGCGACTGCCTTTGGCTCAGGTCATGATCCTGGAGTCCTGGGATCGAGTCCCACATTGGGCTCCCTGCTCAGGAAGGAGTCTGCTTCTCTCTCTGACCCTCCTCTCTCTCATGCTCTCTGTCTCTCATTCTCTCTCTCTCAAATAAATAAAATCTTAATAAATAAATAAATAAATAAACAAACTCTTAAAAAAGAAAAAAAGAATATCAATATCATATACATATTATTGGTTCAACACTGTAATTGGTATAATCTATATTAGTATACGTGATATAATGTTTATAATATATAATTATATGTAATTCTAATTTATATATTCTATCCTATCTAGTTTTGTTAAATGCCAATGATGATCTAATCAAATGTTTTAACAACTAACTGAGTAAACACTTGTGCTTTGACTAACAGTGGGAAAGAACCAAACTGAATTATTTCTATGGGGGTTAGAGTGGAAGAGTAACTTCTTAATGCGTGCTATCACTCACTTTGTTGCTTTAGTGGTATCTGAACAAAACTGAGGTTCTTTGAACAATGAAGAAGGGGGTGTTGACTGTTAGATAATGGAATCTACAGCACAAACTATTCTTTGCATATTCATAATCCGTATTTTTGTTTTTTTTTTGGCTTAATTACTAAACTGATGTCAGGGTCTAGAAGCGCCCCTTTCTATAAGAAGTTGTATTTGATTACCACAAAATGGATTAACTGTCTTTCTTGTGGTCTTTCACAGTAAATATTCTTTACCTTGATCATGTCTTGTTCGAACCTTCAGTGTAATTGTTAGTCTAAGGTCATACTTCCTTTTTTTGTTCTTTTTTTTTTTATACCAGACTGTGAGCTTCCCATGGCTTTAGTTATTATTTAATCATTTCTATTCACTCACCTCCTAATAGAGCACCTGGAATGTATATTTAATGTTTTCTGAATGATGGAATTAATACATTTTGAGTAAACCTTCAACATGAAATTTCTAAATTTTTCATAATTTTACTGTACGGTCATAATGGACACTTTAACATATATAAAATAATTTTCTTTAAACATGGATAAAATTTTACCTTGTAAAGTGATACATAATGTTTCATATTTTGATATACTACAAAGTGGATTGGTCATAGCATTTCCCACTAAAATCCTTCTGATGTGTAAAATGAATTAGCTATAATTTTTGTGGTGTCTTGTGCTACATTTTTCTTACTTTCATCATGGTTTGTTTGTATGGCAAGCACTATAGGGAAGGGAGAAGCAGAAAGTTATTTTTACAAAAGATTTTTATATATTATGAGGAATGGAAGGATAGAGATATCTGAAAATGCTCAAAATCAAGCCTTTGTTATATCATATTCACAATAGATCACAATTTCATATTCACAAACACCTTGCAATCTCCATGTATCACAATTCCAATACATATTGGTGGAATTTGCTCTTTTGTTTTTTTGTTCTAATCAAAACCTGAACAAATGTACCAGTTCTTGTATTCTGAAACCCGTATTTTTCTTGAAACTTTAGAATAGCTTTACTTTTTGGAACAATTTATATTTGATTTGTAATAGAAGTTTAATACACATGTATACATATATATATAAGAATTTTGTGCGTTGAAAATAATATGCACTTAAATGGTGTAGGTAAGGACAGTTAATTAACTGGCATTTTAAGCTACGGAAATGAAGCAAATATCTCTGCCTTCAAAATGTCTAAGACAATTGTTTTATTATTTAAATTAGTTAAATCAGAGTTAACTAGAAATATTAAAATAACCGAGTCCATCTAATTACTTAAGCACTCTGGTGATTTGGGGTAGATGCTGAAGAAAATAATTGGTCTTCATTATATTCAGAATTCTTTAAAAAGAATCACTTCTTAATGGTAGCTCTGTTTTGTTCAAAAATAGAAATTGAAATCTTCATTGGATGTTCTTTTCTCCTGTGGATTTTTTTCTTCCTACAAAGGGAAAATGAACTAAAATAAACCTTTTTTTAAAGAGTTAGTATTTAATTGTTTTCTCTGTTTGACATACTTTTATATGTCTATTTTTTTATTTCATACAAGCAACATATTTTACATAGGTAGATAGCCATCGTCAAAATCTTTTCATGTATGAACTTAGATAATAGATAACAAAAACTACTTATTGTAACTTTTTGTAAAGACAAAATTTTATTTTGCCTAAAAATCCAGGGATGGCACATGATAAAATGCATGACATAGCTAATCTTTCAATAAAAATTATTTTTTCCTGCATCATTCTCTGTGTAACAGTTTAATAACTAGGTTGAGGGAATGGCATAAGACAATGGTTCTTGAAGTTTTGGATTTCAAAAAAATATGAAGAAATTAGGGGAGTGTATAATTGCCAAATTTTCTCTTATTGGGTCAAACTATGAAAAGCAAATCAGGGATGCTTGGGTGGCTCAGTTGGTTAAGCCTCTACCTTGGGCTCAGGTCATGATTCCAGGGGCCTGGGATGGAGCCCCATGTCCTTGGCTCTCTGCTCAGCACCGAGCCTGCTTCTCCCTCTGCCTTCCACTCCCCCTGCTTGTGCACTCTCTCTCTTTCTCTCTCTGACAAATAAAATCTTAAAAAAAAAAAAAAGCAAATCAAATAAGCAACTCAAAGAAGAGAGGAGGCAAAGAAGAAGGAGGAGAAAGTGAAGGAGAAATGATGAAAATAAAGGAAAAAATTGTCATGTACCAGCATCTGGATTGCGAGACAAGGAATTTGTTGGCATTTTAGGAATTTCATTTTGGGGGAATGGAGAAACCTTTGTAAAGTTCTGCTCATTTGGAACTTTTGCTAAACAACAAGGGCAAAAATTCTCTCTCTCTCTCTCTCTATATATATATATTTATTTATCTATCTATCTATCTATTTATTTATTTATTCATTCATTCATTCATTTATTTATTTATTTATTTATTTATTTATTTATTTATTTATTTATT
>NC_058406.1:137434615-137539264 GCF_002201575.2 Neomonachus schauinslandi | reverse complement strand
ATTTATTTATTTATTTATTTATTTATTTATTTATTTATTTATTTATTTATTTATTTATTTATTATATTTAGGGCTTTAGAGACCTTAGATAAATTTTGTATTTTTTCCACATATCACAGATCATCATAAAAAAACTTTCTACTGTTGGGCGCCTGGGTGGCTCAGTTGGTTAAGCGACTGCCTTCGGCTCAGGTCATGATCCTGGAGTCCCGGGATCGGGTCCCGCATCGGGCTCCCTGCTTGGCAGGGAGTCTGCTTCTCCCTCTGACCCTCCTCCTTCTCATGCTCTCTGTCTCTCATTCTCTCTCTCTCAAATAAATAAATAAAATCTTTAAAAAAAAAAAAACTTTCTACTGTTAAACTTTCTGAAATAAACACTCGTTTATTTTATTTACGATTTACAAATTACAAGTTTTGAAAGAGTATTTATTTGCAGATACTTTATGGGGCATAACAAAAAGATACAGGTAGAATTTGGAATTATTTATTTTGGGGGAAAGAAATTAAGAATGAAGAGCACCAAACATGCAAACAGACGTCCCTGATCAGTATACAGTTTAATAACATAAATGGTTTGATGCACAGACTCACCGATATATACACATATATAAATACAATATATTTATTATGTAAATATATAACAATATCTAGATATAATATGACACTATCTAGAGAAGTAATATTTTTAAAGGAAAGAGATAATGAGCATGTAGACAGTAAATAGCATACATCAAGGACTCTCTATCTCCAGCATCGCCAAGAGTAAGAGTGTCTCTATAGATTTCTAAAGAAAACTATTCCCTTCCCACTCTAAGCCTATAATTTGCCACATTAGGCTAGCATAACTTACTACTAAAACTGATCCAATTCTTTTCCTTTGTTCCGATTTGATGCCATGTAACAAACTTTCTGATACAGCCTGTCTTCTGATATGTTCTTCTACAGGGAGAAATGCACTGATCACTTGGAACTGTCTTATAATCATTCAAGCAGTTTGAACTTTCATTGTAAAAAGCAAATTTATCTCATTTATATCTGAACCTTGAACTTGATGTTCCCTGCTTACTCAGATAAAAACCTTTTTTGTTGGCATAAAGTAATAACATTGAAAACACACCTGCGTAATAGACACTTGGTATTTTGTGTGTAAAGTCAATCTCACAACAACTGCAATTGAAGATAGCACCAATATTTTACAGTTGGGAAATCTAAGCTCCAAGGCATTCAGATTGTGCTTAACAGATACAAAATAGGTTGAAGAGAAATTAAACCCAATTCTGCCTGATTTCAAAGTCTACCATTTGTTTCATACTATCTTCCCATGTTAGTTGTGACCCTACTTGCTGGCGTTTGTTATAATTAAAGTTTTCACTATGCTATTTGACAGTAACTACTTCATTATTTTCATGTGTTTGATAGTTTTGATTTAAACGAATTATGAGTTTTCAAGAGGGCAAGAAGCACGTTACATACTTGCACATTTTCTGCAGTGCTACATGTGGATTTAGGCAAACGGTCACAACCTGATCTATAATGATTGATTTTTGTGATTTCAGGAAATTTTTGTGTTGCTTAAACACAAACTCATTCTTTTTGGTTTTGTAAGCTGTGATGCCAAATAATTGCTTTGCCTAAACTTTTCACTTATAAACTAGTTATTTTTAGCAACTTTAAATACAATTTATAGAGTGAAGGAAAAAAACATCACAAATGGTAATCTACAATGAAAGCCATTTATCATTATGGGGTAATTAAAATTTTGCAGCTTTTTTCCCGTTCGCTTTTTCCCTCAACTTAGTTTCTATTGATTTTGTCTCAAATAATTGAGAGAAAATTATTACAAATCTTATGTACTCTTGAATACTGATCTTAAGCCAAAGCCTAATTACTAAATTTTAGCTCCTGTATTCATCAGATTTACCCGTGCTTGCCATTATTTTCCTCTCTTGTAATTAGGTTCTGTCCACTATTATCAACTCATCTTAAAGACTTGAGGAAAGTTCTTCGGTTACTTTTTTAGTTCTCTATCAGATAAGTAAAGATAGTTTAAAAAACAAACAAAAAACACCATCTTAAGAAAACTGACAGTAGCCTAATATTTTGCACAAATAAAGAAAACCTACTGCTACTATACATGAAGACTTCAAAGTATTATAAAATGCTTATGTTGCAAAGATGTTCAAATATTATCTAGTATAATTACACATCTACTATTGGAGTACCTTCTTACATGGCTACTAGGCCTACCTTCTATTCCAGGTTGGATACTTCCAGTGGCTGGGAAAAGGTACTTTCAGAAAAGCTAATTATAATAGTTTATAGCATTACAACCTATCAGACTACCTTAAATAAATATAATTTTAATCATTGTTTTTACATTTTATGGTTTCCAGTCAAATTCATGTGAAACTTCAAAATAATTGTCATTTAATTACATTACCAGCCTTCTTATTAATATTAGAATGTAAGCCCCAAATTGAGCTACAGCTATTTTCCTTATAATAAAGTGGCATATACTCATTTACTCATCAAATGTTTATTGGTATTTTCAGAAGAAAAAAAGCTTGGCCTGTTACATAAAAATCATGCATGGTTGAATGTCAGTTTTCTGGCCTCCAATAGACTCCAAGAGATGGTTTAGGAGGAACTGTCACCTCTTCTCTTGCTCGTTGTAACATCAAGCAAGAAACCTACTTTGTATCATTAATACAAGCAGATTTCACAATTGGGCTTTTACAAACTTGGTATAGAAACTTTGTGGGGACAATCTAAATGGGGAGCTTTCATTTCCCTTTTTATCTGTTTCTTTTTTTTCATTTCCCATTTTATTTTTGGGGGGTGTCTAGAAAGGAAGGAAGATATAAGTATTTGGATATGAAATCTATAATGGAATTTCTGATGGGAAAAGGAAACTTACCCCAAGGTTTAGAAAATGAAGGTTAAATATATATATATATTTTATCACGTTCTACAGAAAAATTAGTTTAATATTGGTCACGTACCATGTTTTCTGTTTGGATGATACACCTTTCAAAAGACAAAGTGTATCTTGGGTAGTTGTCCGGAAATGTTTTGCAAAATATTGTTTTGGTTAACTGAGTTACAAAACTGACCAGGATTTGGATAAAATGTTCTGAGGGCAATACAAATGTAGGCAAGGTTGCTATGCTCTATAATTTATCTTTTCAAAAATTCTTAACGAAAAGAAAAATACTGAAGAGGATATAAAATTTAGGTATTTAGTATTATGAGTCAAGACAACAAGTACCACATAAGGGCTTACACAGAGTTTTATACTATCACATTCTATTAGAGCTGTTGATAATCTAATCTTCCCTACTAGACTATGAGCTCTTTGAAAGTTAAAATTTTCCTTTGTTCCATTACTATATCCACTCCTTGGCCTAACTAAGGTCATATGTTTGAATAGAACTCAGTTTACCAAATGCTCCTGAATAACTGTTTATATAAATTGAGTATTTGTATCTATCAATTATTTACCCAATTTAGAAAGTAAAAAGCTTTGGAATACATAAACATGGCAAGTTCTATGTCAACTCTTTAAAACAATAATATTGCACATATTCCTCTAAGAAGCATTATTAGAGCAATAGCTTTAAAAACAATACTGAGGGCGCCTGGGTGGCTCAGATGGTTAAGCGTCTGCCTTCGGCTCAGGTCATGATCTCAGGGTCCTGGGATCGAGTCCCGCATCGGGCTTCCTGCTCCTTGGGAGCCTGCTTCTCCCTCTGCCTCTCTCTCTCTCTCTCTCTCTCTCTGTCTCTCATGAATAAATAAATAAAATCTTAAAAAAAAAAAAAAACAATACTGAACTTGGAGTGCCTGCGTGGCTTAGTCAGTTAAGCATCTGACTCTTGATTTTGGCTCGAGTCATGATCTCAGGGTCATGAAATCAAGCCCTGGGTGAGGCTCCATGCTAGGTGTGGAGTCTGTTTAGGATTCTCTCTCTCTTTCTCTCTCTCCCTCTGCCCCTCCTCGTGCACTCTCTCTTTTTCTCTCTCTATAAAATAAAAAGAGAAAAAAAAGGAAAAAAGAAAAAAATACTGAACTTAGCTTAATTTTTTAGTTGTGTTTTTCAATTAGGTACCTATAATGTTCTTAAAGGAAAAAAATTTGAAACTATAATTTTTCCAAGTAGTTTATTTAGCAAAAAAAAAAAAAAATAGGAAAGAAGCTTTTTTACAGTTACACAAATGAAAAGAGACTAATACCACACAGCAAGACAATGATGTTGGCTTATGAATTAATTAATTTGGACATCCCCCCCCCATGAAATCCTTTATAAATACTAAGTAGGGAAATGTTCAAACCTGACTGAATATCATATACCCAGGATGTTGCCGATACACTGATTACTAGAATTTGAGGGGAACTATTAGCTTGAATGATAACACAAGGAAAGTTAAGTGCATTTCCTTTTATGTTTTGCATATTAATGTTCAGTTGAAGATAGGAAGCAAGGCACCCCATCATTTGCCAGTTTTCAAGGAGACCTAGTTTTCCTCTTAAATGAAAGCTGCAGTAGCATACAAAAAAGGCCTTCTAGATTTTCTCTCAGTTATTACATCCATATTAAAAATTAAATTTCTTTCCAGAACATGTTCAGGGAATGCAAAATTCAAAGCATTTAAAATTCTAGGAGTTCTAAAACATTACTACATAGTCTTAGTACTGAATAAAATGATGTTTAATTTTGAATCACCCGTGAATGACAAGCATATTTGGATGTAACCTTTCTGGAGTCACCTTGAACACCTAACGTTTTAATCTGAAAATATATCCCATAGTAAATTAAAAAAGAATAGCCCCAAGGATGATGTGTGTTTGGGCTTATATGATTTTATTGTAAATTCTTTACAAAATATTCCTAAATCAAGCTCGTACTTAGGAATTATAGCACCAAATACAGTTTTAGAACACATACAGGGTCGTCTGGGTAGCTCAGTCGGTTAAGCATCTGCCTTTGGCTCAGGTCGTGATCCCAAGGTCCTGGGATAGAGCCCCACATTGGGCTCTCTGCTTGGCGGGAAGCCTGCTTCTCCCTCTCCCTCGGCCGCTCCGCCCCATCATACGCTCTCCCATGTGTTTGCTCTCTCTTTCAAATAAATAAATAAAATCTTTAAAAAAAAGAATACGTATATAGTAGCTTGGTAAAATGGATTACATTCTTAAATTTAATAATAAATGGATTAAAATTCACTTGTGATTTCCCCACACGTCTATTTTTCTTTTTGCTAATAAATAAACTTTTATGTCACTGTCTTAAGTGATAATATACATCAGATATGATTTTCACTGGTCAAACACATTAAACCTTAACAATGAGTTTAAAATGGGAGCTAGTCATCAGCTAATGAGAAATAAAACACCAAAATAAAACATGCCAATATCATATGATTGATTCTTTACTTTTTGGTTTTGCCAAATAAATAAAATACGCTAAATATACATATATTGTGTGTCAAAGATTATTTTGGAGATTGGTCTCTATGGTTATTCAGTAGCAAAAACATAGCTGTGTGGGTAATCCCGTTTACCTGTTGCTGTCATTCTTTCCAATGGATCTGTGACACTACCAAGAGTTCCTCATAAAAACCTCAGCTTGGGAGTTATGATCATATTTGTTGATTCTTCTATTATGTCACTTAATTTTACAAAAATTCCTTTAAACCGTTTTTCCTTGCAGCAATCAGATTTTCAGTGTGTGAGGGGTCACTTTCTCCAAAGTTCACGAGGTACTTATATTCTAAGTATTTAACGAGTTTGGTAACCACTTCATGAAGTAGTTCTCCAATGATCGCTGAAAAGCATAACTTCTTGGAGGAAAATATCAAACTGTGCAGCTCTTCATTAGCATTTTAGGTTTAGAAAGCTTGTGTACATTAAGATTTCTAAAGTAAATTAAATTATTTTCCCAATTAATCACTTCCATGCTCTACTGAAACGCATTTTTTATGACTAGCATTTCTTCAGTGTTACCCTAAATATTTATTGCAAAACATATGAAAATAGGTTTACTCTTAGAATAATTAACTTTTCTCCCCCTGTCCAGCCACTAGTGAGAGCTTTGTTGTTGTTCTTGTTGTTGTTTTTGAAAGTGTATGCCCTGCAACTCTCCTCCTCAGGTTAACATTCATTCACTTTACCTTAGAATGTTGGTAGTGTAACAGGATGTTTCCCTGGGAAATTCCAGTCGTCATCTTCTGGAGAAAATGCAACCTAATTCATAAATGATAGTAAGGAGGTTACTCAGGTCAGAAGAGACAGGAGAGCACAATTTTATGAGAGATTATGAAAAAGGGCTTAATTCAACTAATAATAAATTGTATCTTAGCCAGAATGTAGACATCTTAAAAAGGTCTTAAATTTAATACATTAAAAAATATGATTGTCAAATTTGAGGGAAAAAGAGTTCTGTTTCTTTGAATTTATTCCTTTTAATTTTTGCGACCAGAGCCAAGTCATTTGTAGTCATTCTTCTCTCTCTTTCACCCTGGTCTTTGTCTTCATCTTTCTCTGTCTCTCTCTCTCTCTCTCTTTCTCTCTCACTCTGTTGGCTTTTCTGTTTGCTTGTTTTTCTTGTTTTTTGTTGACTCTTGGTTTTTAACCTCAGGAACAGAGTTGTTAATCACACTGCTTAACTCATGGCAGATTGTTCAATTAGTCCATTATTCTGTTTAAAGACTTTCACAGGTTTCATTAATTGTTTATTCTCTCTTAACCGAATTCTTTGCTTCCTTTCCCAGGCCCATATGCAACATCCTAATTGGGAAGTTTGCTGTATGGGTTCACAGAGACATAGACTTACTTTTATTCATTGACTTTTCAGAGAAAATTAGCATACAAAGAAGTGCACATAGTCAACATCTGCTCCCAGATCAAGATATATAATATTAACTGAAGCCTAGAATCTCCCATCATTTCCATTTCAGCCAGTATCCCCCAAGAGTAAGCACAATACCGATGTTTATTGGCACAAATTAGTTTAGCTTATTTTGGAATTTTACATAAATAGAATCAAACATGGATACATTTTGTGGCTGGCTTCTTTAACTCCTTCAGTTCCTAAAGTGAGTATTTATAGTTCATTAATTCTCACTGCTGTACAAAATTTCACAGCATAATATAACAAAATTTACCCATGGGCATGTTGGTTGTTTTCAACTTTTGGCGATTATAAATGCTTCTAAGAACAATATCGCGTTATGTATGTTGGTCCCAATATATATGTATTTTTGGAGGTTGTTCCTAAGGGTAGAATTGCTGAATGATACAATACATATACAATCAGCTTTAGTAAATAATGCAAAATAATTGGCCAAAGTGGTTGCACTTAAGGAGTACATGAGAGATTTAATTTCTCCTCATCTACAAGAACACTTACTATGATATACCTTTTTATTTTCGTTTCTCTGGTGGGTGTATATTTATATATATAAATATATAGACATACATATATACACACATAGGCACACACAGAGATATGAATGTACTTAGCTTTTTGGTTTGAAGGGTTATTTACATTTCCAGTTCATTCAATCCAGGGGTTAAATCAGCTGCTACAAACTGAAACAGCTATGCTCTCAGAACCAAGCCATCCACAGACTATAACACAACGTAACTACACAGAGTCTGCAGATGATCCTGAAACGGAGTTAAAGTTTGTATATAATTGGAAAAAATAAACCAACAAACTATAATTCACATTTAAAAATAAATGTGCTACATTTTAAAGAAGATATATTGCTATTATGCTCTATTTTTTAGTTATCTGTTATAATGTAATGCACACGTAATTGAAGCATATGATTCGATGAGTATTTAAAACTGAATAAAACCATGCATTCTTCATTCCATCCAAGATATAGAACATCTCAATAGCCACAGAAAGTTTCACTTCACCCCGTTTTGGTCAATCCCCATCCCTCAAGAGGAAAACATGGATTAGATTGGCCGACTCTAGAATGTCATATACATGATATTACGTAGTACATACTATATATTTTCTTATATCTGGCCTCCTTCATTTAACATGTGTTTTTCAAACTCATCCCTGTTTTAGAATGTATCACTTGTTTGTTTTTTTAAATTGCCAGGTAGCTTTTCAGTATTCTGTTGTACAAACATAACATTCTCCTCTGGATAGATATTTGCATTGTTTCTGGTTTGGGGCTATGATTAATAAAGTCAATATGAAAATTCTTTTAAAAGTCTTATTTTTTTTCAGTCCTTTTTGGACCTAGGAATAAATTTGCTGACTCCTGGAATGTATGTTTATCTTATAAGAAACAATTAAACTTCCAAGAGGACTGTAGCATATTTGCACTCCCACCAGCACTGTATGGCAGTTGTGGTCGCTCCAGCTCTCCTACAAAAATAATACATGTATTTACGGTACACTAAATGAAACAGTAACAAAAAATCACGTATGTACATATTTACATGTACATTCACACAGT
The DNA here is from genome assembly GCF_002201575.2 of Neomonachus schauinslandi. Taxonomy (NCBI): domain Eukaryota; kingdom Metazoa; phylum Chordata; class Mammalia; order Carnivora; family Phocidae; genus Neomonachus; species Neomonachus schauinslandi. The sequence goes on along the minus strand of NC_058406.1, from coordinate 137,530,784 downwards.
ACATACATATACGTGTATATATGATAAATTAAAAATAAATTAGACATTTCACTGGTCACATTTCCTGATAATAATTAAAGACTGGAAAATAATAGAAAAAATACCAAAAAACCTTATCCTTAGCACTTATGTAATAGTGTTCTATGTAGGGGTGCCTGGGTGGCTCAGATGGTTAAGCGTCTGCCTTCGGCTCAGGGCATGATCTCCAGGTCCTGGGATTGAGCCTGTTGTTGGTCTCCCTGCTTAGTGGGGCGTCTGCTTCTCCCTCTCCCTCTGCCTCTTCCCTCGCTTGTACTTTCTCTGTCTCTGTCTCTCAAATGAATAAATAAAATCTTAAAAAAAAAAATAGTGTTCTATGTAACCACTGGATCAGAAACTGAAATGAAAAATTATCTACTAATTAATATTATTACCATGTATCTAATGATAATATTAACCCCAAAGTTGGTAGATAGCAGTTAAGGATATAATCAGAATATGATTTATAACTTTTATCTTCTGAATTAATTCATTTATTCATTTTTAATGCTGTTACTATTAAAAACTCTGAAAAATCATTGAGTTAACTATTCACTTTAAGAGATCAAAGAAGAAACAAACAAAAAAAGAAAAATAAAAGTATAAGAAGAAATTATCAAAACTAAAGTTCATATACTATTAAAACAAAGGAATAATAAACCAAAGCCAAGTTTTTGAAAGGCCTAGATAAATGAATGCTTAGCAAGCTTTATCAACAAGCTTGCATACATTTCCTGTGGGAATATGATGCCTTTTTATTAATAACCTACAAATATCTCAGAAAAGTAAAAATACCTAAATCTGCTGACTTACCAATATCACTTTTAGAAATACATTCATAAATATAAAGCACTCATGTTATGGACATATGTACAATGTTGTTTATCACAGCATTATATGTGGAAGCAGATAAAAATGAATAATTGAACATTTATGATATATCCAACCTAGGGAATTTTATGCAGTTATAAATAGAATTAGCTAGGTCTATATATATATATTTTTCTTGCAGGAAATCTATTATATATAGTTAGGTTTAAATATATAGCTGCAGACTAATGAGTATATTGTGATTCTGTTTTTAAGAAAAATAATTTTTGGGGCGCCTGTGTGGCTCAGTTGGTTAAGCCATTGCCTTCGGCTCAGGTCATTGATCCTGGAGTCCCTGGATCGAGTCCCGCATCGGGCTCCCTGCTCGGCGGGGAGTCTGCTTCTCCCTCTGACCCTCCCCCCTCTCATGTGCTTTCTCTCTCTCATTCTCTCTTTCTCAAATAAATAAATAAAATCTTTAAAAAAAAATTTGTATGAATTTTCTACATGTTTGCATTTTCATAAATAAATTTTGGAAGGACACATGATGAAAGTTTAAAATACCTCACATCAGAGCAATAGCATTTAGAGAAGCTGTGGGAAGATCATTAACTTTTTAAATAAAATCTTGCAATCCTGCCTTGTTAAAATAAACAAGTAGCAATCATGCGATTTAAAAACAGTAAGTAAAAGTAAAACAGAAAATATTTGTTAAGAGTGGAAGAATAAGTAAAACTGACATCCCCAGACTGGAAAAATTGAAATATTATTGGAGGACATAAAGAAAGAAGAACAGATAATCTAGTTTGTTTTGTCTATACTGGAAAGATAACTATAATCAAATGAAAATTGAAGCACACAATAATTAAAAAGGAAATAATGTAACACGTTTCTATTTTATTTTAGTGTATAGGTCTTTTTTGCAAACACTTAGATCTTTCATTTTCCCTTCCAAGTTTTTATTTAAATTCCAGTTAGTTAACATATTGTATAGTATTAGTTTCAGGTATAGAATTTAGTGATTCATCACTTACATTTAACACACAGTGCTCATCACAACAAGTGCCATCCTTAATATCCATCACCCACTTAACCCATCTCCCCTCCCACCTCCCCTCCAACAACCCTCAATTTGTTCTCTATAGTTAAGACTCTGTTTTCTGGTTTGCCTCTATCTCTCTCTCTCTCCTCCGCCCCCATGTTCATCTGTTGCATTTCCTAAATTCCATATATGAGTGAAATCATATGGCATTTGTCTTTCTCTGACTGACTTATTTCGCTTAGCATAATATTCTGTAGCCCAATCCACATTGTTGCAAATGGCAAGATTTCATTCTTTTTTTATGGCTGAATAATATTCCACTGTATATACATACCACCTCTTCTTTATCCATTTATCAGTCAACGGACATTTGGGCTCTTTCCATAATTTGGTTATTGTTGATAATGCTGCTATAAACTTTGGGGTACATGTGTATCCCTTCAAATCAGTATTTCTGTAGCCTTTGAGTAAGGACCTGGTACTGTAATTGCTGGATAGTAGTGTAGTTCTATTTTTAACTTTTTGAGGAACCTCCATACTGTTGTCCATGTTTCTATTTTAAATTTATAGTGTTCTCTATGATCCAAAAAACTATATTTCAAGATCCTGAAATATTTTACAAGTTTTATATCAACACATCCAATATTTTTAGAGAGTAAAATATGAAAGCCCAAGTATATGTCCAAATTAGTCTCCTTTGTCCTAACTAACTTCTCTAGTGACACTTTATAGATACAGTGTATCTTAATTTCATCATGTTAGTTAGAACAGTCTTTTATAATATCCAAACAAGATGAGATGAAGACAGTATAATGATTAAGTCAAATTGTTGAACAACTATTTACTCATTGGCTTGAAGAGGGATCTCAAGTGGTATATCACAGAGACTGATATTGGTGAGACTCATTCAATGTTTTTAATGAAAACTTGAATAAGAATGTGGGTCTGCATCATCTTATTTTAAATCAAGTTTTGTGTCATTGAAATTCCACATGCTATATTTGCTGGTAGGATCACAGAACATGTGCAATTAAATATATCCAATTTTAAACTCTCTTATAAATGATTGCTGTGCATGTAGTTCTTTCTCAGTTATTTAAAATACATAGTTCTGGGGCGCCTGGGTGGCTCAGTTCGTTAAGCGACTGCCTTCGGCTCAGGTCACGATCCTGGAGTCCCCGGATTGAGTCCCGCATCGGGCTCCCTGCTCAGCGAGGAGCCTGCTTCTCCCTCTGACCCTCCCCCTCTCAAGCTCTCTCTCTCTCTCAAATAAATAAATAAAATCTAAAAAAAATAATAAAAATAAAAAAATAAAAAAATAAAATACATAGTTCTTACTCCAGAATTTACTATATATATTTTAGTGTCAAATACAGCAAAAGATATGCTTTGTATTGTTCCTATGTGTGCATTTAATTTGACTGAACTTTTCAAGCCTATAAAGTAAAATTTGGAGTGATTTTTAATGAAGATGAATGAGGCTATTTGTGATATATTTAGACAACATGATCTTAGATGAATAAGATAATAGTACCTTTTGGAAAATTGAAACTGAACTGAAAACTTCGATTTTGATTAAGTAAAACTTAAAGGGCTATATTATATAAAAGAGATTTATGGGGTGAAAACACTATACAAATTTGGGAAGACCTTGGTGATAGAGCCTATCTAAAAGATAGAAATTAATTCGATATAGATTCCAGTAAATAAAGTATAGTCCTAGAAGTATAATTTATAATATATTAAAATAACAACCGGGAACAACCTATATGGCCATAAATAAATTGTGCACATGAATTATGGCCTTAAAATGCAATATATAGCACTGTTAAAACTTATGGTGTACCTATATATGTGCTCTTGCTAAAAAAAAATCTCTAAAATATACCTTGAATGGAAAAGGAAATCCAAGGTACACAACAATTTATATACTCTCTGTCCTTTTTTGCTACAAATAATGATTAAACATGGCATTCACACACATATACACTCACATATATGTATATACCCACATATACAGCTGCACATTTGTATATTTCTGGAATACTGAATATGTTAAATAACAAACTATTGACAGTTTTCATTTCTGGGGAATAGACTTGTTATAAGGTAGACAGGATATTCAGTTTCCATTGTATGTCATCTTATCGCTTGAATATTTTATAACAGCATGTGTTGTTATTAAATACAAGATAAAATGAAAAGTATATACAAAGTACATATAAAAATTACCCCTCAGGTCTAATGCATTTACAAGGATCTATGTCCACCTAATAATAAAGTACTGAATAAAGTCAAGTTATACAGTTAAATGTCTTATTTTACTCCAAAAATACATTATTTTATTTATATTCATCTTATAGCCAACCTTATTATTCACTGTAGTTTCTATAAGTTTCTGTCTTTATATGATTTCCAAAATTTAATGAATAAAGATTGATTATGAAATTTTTCAATTTTACTAATGACTTAAATGGCTTTCCATTTTTAAAATATTTTTAAGGTTTCTATATTTTTAGTCTCTTTAATAAAAGGTCACTTTGACTTATGTTTACATATCTCAAATTATCAAAAATTTGTCTTCAAGATACTCATAATGTTACTTTTCTTCTTTCTATATTTTCTCACAGGAGTTTTTATATTTATAATATTTATATTAATATTTATATGTTGAACAGTGTCTAAGAACTAATCTTCATAAATGTATGTGATATATTTATGGGCCCAGCACGCTTTGTATGTGATATATTTATGAATATTTTTGTATCTAGTACTTGATACTAAACTGTAGCTTACATTGCATATTTATCCAAAATTATATCTCTGACATCATTTATCTTGAATTGCTCAAGGAAACCCAGACCATAATCTAGGAGAATAAATGAAAAATATATCAGCTATTTAAATAGTGTTTTTTTAAAAAGAATGACAGTGATTTTCATACTGTTTACTGTACATACAATGTATCAAACATTTTAATTATGTTAGAGAATGTCCCATTTCAAAGAGCTAGCAATATATTGTCCCTCGGCTTTGAGTAACACATTTTGAAGCAAATTTAAGATTTAAGAGACAATAACATTATTTTCTTCTTTTTTTTTTTAAGATTTTATTTATTTATTTGACAGAGAGAGACACAGTGAGAGAGGGAACACAAGCAGGGGAGAGGGAGAAGCAGGCTCCCCCCCGAGCAGGGAGACCTATGTGGGGCTTGATCCCAGGACCCTAGGATCATGACCTGAGCCGAAGGCAGACGCTTAACATCTGAGCCACTCAGGTGCCCCGCATTATTTTCTTATTAGGCATTTTCTAAGCCACCATTTGTGTAGTTTTGTCATCAGGAACTTAGAAAATGTGAATAAAATTATTAAAAGCAATCACATAAAAACACAGAAATAATAAAATTAACACTTTTGTAGAAAGTAACCAGAACATGAAGAATAAATTAAATAAATGTAGAAAATGAAGTTAATCTCTGGTATAAGGATATGCCCAAAGGCATTATTTCATTTATTCATTCATTCAACAAATGTTTATTGAGAGTGTACGATGTGCCAATTTCTCTTCTAGGAACTTAGGATTTGTCTGTGAACAAAAGCAATTAGAAATCATGGTCTCAAAGGAACTTACATCCAATTGAGGAGAATGGACAAAACACATAATGAGTATAATATGTAGTACTTCAGAGGTACAAATTTAAATGACTAGAGTCACTAGAAAAATAAAAAAGCTTCACTAGAAAGGTGACTAACAAGAACTGAAGAAGTTGAGGGGATTGATGGAATTTCTCCTATGCACATCTGGAGAAAAACTATTCCTATTCCTGGAAGAGGAAACTGAAAATGTAAAAGTTTTATTTTATTTTATTTTATTTTTATTATGTTATGTTAATCACCATACATTACATCATTAGTTTTTGATGTAGTGTTCCAAGATTCATTGTTTGCGTATAACACCCAGTGCTCCATGCAGTACGTGCCCTCTTTAATACCCATCACCAGGCTAACCCATCCCCCCACCCCCCTCCCCTCTAGAACCCTCAGTTTGTTTCTCAGAGTCCATAGTCTCTCATGGTTCGTCTCCCCCTCCAATTTCCCCCCCTTCATTTTTCCCTTCCTGCTATCTTCTTCTTTTTTTTTTTTAAACATATAATGTATTATTTGTTTCAGAGGTACGGGTCTGTCATTCAACAGTCTTACACAATTCACAGTGCTCACCATAGGACATACCCTCCCCAATGTCTATCACCCAGCCACCCATCCCTCCCACCCCACCCCCCACTCCAGCAACCCTCAGTTTGTTTCCTGAGATTAAGAATTCCTCATATCAGTGAGGTCATATGATACATTTCTTTCTCTGATTGACTTATTTCGCTCAGCATAATACCCTCCAGTTCCATCCACGTCGTTGCAAATGGCAAGATTTTGTTCCTTTTGATGGCTGCATAATATTCCATTGTATATATATATATACCACATCTTCTTTATCCATTCATCTGTCGAGGGACATCTTGGCTCTTTCCATAGTTTGGCTATTGTGGACATTGCTGCTATAAACATCAGGGCGCATGTACCCCTTTGAATCCCTACATTTGTATCTTTGGGGTAAATGCCCAGTAGTGGAATTACTGGGTCATATGGTAGCTCTCTTTTCAACTTTTTAAGGAACCTCCATACTGTTTTCCAGAGTGGCTGCACCAGATTGCATTCCCACCAACAGTGTAGGAGGGTTCCCCTTTCTCCGCATCCCCGCCAACATCTGTCGTTTCCTGATTTGTTAATTTTAGACCTAAATGTGAGACAGAAGTCCATCAAAATCCTAAAGGAGAACACAGGCAGCAACCTCTTCGACCTCAGCTGCAGCAACTTCTTCCTAGAAACATCGCCAAAGGCAAGGGAAGAAAGGGCAAAAATGAACTATTGGGACCTTATCAAGATAAAAAGCTTTTGCACAGCAAAAGAAACAGTCAACAAAACCAAAAGACAACTGACAGAATGGGTGAAGATATTTGCAAATGACGTATCAGATAAAGGGCTAGTCTCCAAAATCTATAAAGAACTTACTAAACTCAACACCCAAAGAACAAATGATCCAATCAAGAAATGGGCAGAAGACATGAACAGACATTTTTCCAAAGAAGACATCCAAATGGCCAACAGACAATGAAAAAGTGCTCAACATCACTCGGCATCAGGGAAAGCCAAATCAAAACCTCAGTGAGATACCACCTCACACCAGTCTGAAAATGTAAACGTTTTAAATTAGAAGTGTGGCTAGACTTGAATGTTTGAGAAAGAACCAGAAGGCTGATTTGGCTAGAATTTAGCAAGCCAGAAAGGCAGGCATAGAGGTAACTACTGTAAGGATTTTGGCTTTACTCAAAAAGAGATGAGAAGTCATTTGCAGAGCTTTGAGCAGAGGAGCTGCATATTTATCTCACTTAAAACCCAGATCACTGCGGATGCTATATTGAGAGTAAGGAGGGATTAGGGAAGGGGCAAAGGAATCAGGGGGCTATTACAGCATGATAAGTCAAGAGATGATTGTGGTTTGAACCAGTGCAGCAGAGAGGAGGCTGTGGGACGTGAATAGATTCTATATACATTCAGAAGGCAGACTGTCTGAATTTGTTGACAGATTAAATATGGGATAGGAAGGAAACAAAGCAGACAAGAATGACTCCAAGACTTTTGGTCTAAATGACTGGAGGGATAGAATTGCCTTTTACTGGAAAGGGAAGGCTGACAGGCTGGATATTTTGAGGGCTTAAGCAGGGGCATGTTAAGATATGCAAATAGAGATACTGAATAAGTAGTCTGATATAGTAGGGTGGAGTTCAGGTTGAGGTCTGGATGGAGGTAATAATTTAATTCAGGGTGAGGTCTGGATTGGAGGTAATAATTTAGTTAGATATTGTTCAAAGTCCATGACACTGGATGAGATTGTCAAGGAAGACAGCACAAGGAAGGAAAGATGAAAAACCAAAAATGCCCTGGGAGATTTCAATGATTAAAGTCAGCAAGATGAGAAGGATATAGGAAAGAGACGGGTAGGAGCACATCCTGGGGTAAGAGAGTTCCCTGTAAACCAAGTGAAAAAAATATTTCACCAAATAGAGTGGTTAGCTGTGTTCAATTTGTTTATGAATCAAGAAAGATGAAGAATAATATGAAGCATAGATATATAATTGTGAAGACAGGATATTTTAAAACCCTCTGGGGTTACAAACATTTCAAGTTAGAAAAACTAAAAGGTAGATTGGCCATTGAGCATAACTCACACATATACTGAATATTCATAATCACAGTATTTTGGGTATACTAGATAAAGTAGATATAGTGATTTATAAATAAATGTAGTAAATCATAAATCTAAGTATCTTATCCCAGGTGTCAATAATTTGGCAGATACACAATTCAAAACCAGAGTGCTAAGAATAGAAAGAAAAGTGGACCATTCATAGGGATATTTTCTAAATGTCCTAAGATTTCCCACAGCCTGCTTTGAATAAAATCTTCATAAATATTTTATGTAGAATGTTTATAGTTCTTTCAAGGATGAGTAAAGTTAAGCATGACCTCAAACCTTTTATAGTAGAGTTGAAAGAGCAATTTTATTTCCTTCTAAGAAAAATCAGAGACATAGTAAGTATATTAAACTAATGTTCAGAAGCAAGAATAAATTTTCGATCTTATCAGAAATGAGTTGAGACAGATTTTTTAAAGCATCAATAATGTAATTTCTGTCAACTAGACTGTGTTGTATTGAGTATATCAGGAAAATAGAACAATAAATTTGAGCATTACTCCATAATAACACCTGAAGCCATAATGCTGAATATTATTAGTCATGTGTAGAGTATGGATAGTAAAACAAATGGCGCTAATAATTGAGATCCAAGACAGGATTCAGGGGGTATCATTATTGATAGTGCAAGAATAATTGGAAGAATTTACAAAATCACATTTTTAACAAAGTCAATGTGTGAAATAATTTCTCCATTTGTTTTATTTTAATATAAGCCACAGAGCAATGTTGAAGTCGTGTGGTTTAGCCATAATAAAGACTTTGGGATAAGAAGTTAGATGTCTCAATTTTAGTTACACGCTTTAAAAAATCAAACGTATGCTTGTAATAATTAACTAATCAGAAAAGATTTCTTGAAAGATATTTGGTCAAAATACAACAGCATCCCTAAGGAATGATGTGTTTAAAGTCATTCATCCACAGATATGACTTAATTTGCAAACACCTCTACTACTTATTTCAATATATATGAAATAAACAATCTGTGACTAGAAAAGTTTTTTTTTACAAAAATTCCAAAATGTTATAGGTTATAAAAATAGATTTGATATATCTGTGCCGCTAGGTACATTTACCCTAAAAATGTTCCTAGTTTCTTAAGGAGCCAATTAGTATTTGAACAAGACAGTCACTACCACTGAATATAAATGAAGGCATGTATGGGATTGGCAGAGAGGCTTAACCTTTATGACATAGCCCCACATAACACCCAATACAGTTTTTGTGAGAGGAACATTTTTTCCCCTTTTAATAAAGAGGCTAAAGGGATGTATTAATCATCACTCTCCTCTGAAAAAAAATAAAAATACAAAACAATAAAATCTCAAATTAGAGATGTAAAAACAGAAACAACTGCCTCAGGCAACAACAACAACAAAAAAAGAAAAATATTAAAATATAGATTCAAAAGGAATAGACTGAAGATCCCAATCCCTCAATAGCCCCTTCTATGACTTTGGTCTACTCAAATTCTCTAAGTCTTAATTTCCATAACTGTAAAACAGAAATATACTCTTCAGGATTATTAGGGGACTTTGATTTTGAACCTCTGTGGGACTTCTGAGGGCTCAGGTTGACATTGTTGCTGCTGCCTCCCCTAATAATGAATGAGGAATAGAAAAAAAAACTGATTTATGAATTATATGAATTATCTCCCATGATTGGGAGTGTCCCTCTCTGTTCCTTGTGCAGAACTAGAGCCCTTCTGGAGCTCTCTCTTCATGCTCATGTCCCACTTCTGCATTTAACACTGTGTTGCATTCAGGCAGGAGGATACAGGAAAAGAAAGCCAGGTCCTTGTAAAGGGAGTAAACTCACTGTTGGTTTGCTGGTACTTACTTGTTATATTGAGTGCCTACCATAGTTTCCTAGGTATTAGCAATCCAGATTCTACAAAATTTTGCCCTTGTCCTGTTGAGAATGAATCCATAGATCCTAGGATATACAAGTAAAAAAATTCCAGTACTTTGTGTAGAGTACTAAATATTATGTTTCTTTATTTATCCACACATTTGAACTATTAAAATTCATAGAAATTGTTAGTGGTAAAATAATGTGCTAATAAAAATAAAATTTCAGTAATTTGAAAAACAAAACTCAGCTAATTAAATAGTCTTTACAGGATAATCACATAAAAACTAGATACAAAAATGTTAAAAATAGAAGCATGAGTGAAATATGTTTGGCAAAATAAGAAAATAAAGAAAGAAAGGGAGCAGAGAGTAATTTTATTGTCATAATTGTATTTATGGGCAAAATAATTAAATCAGAAAAATATTTTTCAAGAAATAACACTTCATGTATGTACACTGTTTTTTCACTGCCTACTTGCTTAGAAAAATTATCAGAATGAAATTAGTAGTGATGTAAATCAAGATGCAATTACTTTTAAATGTACTTCCATATTAAATATTTCCAGATTTGCATGGCACATGGAGTCCAAAGAGCTCAAAGCACTCTGCAGCAATTTCTATGCAATGTTTTTAGAGTAAAGGAGCAGCCATTGCTCCAAAGGTCTGTTGGTTTCCTGGAGCAGGCAAGAATGCTTTTACATGGATAACTTCATTTAATAAATGTTACAAAATTAAGACTTAGCAATCCCCTTTGAAACTTAGAAAATGAAAGAAAACTTGAAGGGTTGCCTGGAAGATAATCTGCTTACAATTAGGGAAGATTGCACACATAACAGAAGGAAAACTTGTGATTTTAACAATGCGCTCCCCACTTTCCCTGCCACTGCCCCCCAGCCATAGAAAAATATAACCCGGTTTCTTATTCCTGTGTATTTGCAAATCTTATTGTTAGAAAACAATGTTTCTTATACATCTGTAAGTCGATTAAATTTCAGTTTAATTGGAACTATTGTTCCATACTATATTGGAACAGACAGTTGACATTTTCTGTGATGTGTGGGAGGCCTTTAAGAGAGTTGAAAACTATGACTTAATGGGGGAGGAAAAATAATTTTTTCTCTACCTTTCTAGGTTCTTAACTGAGACCCCCTTGAAATAAAAGACAGATTAAAAGGAAAAACACAGGGCTGCCTAGGTGGCTCAGTCAGGTAAATATCTGCCTTTGGCTCAGGTCATGATCCCAGCGTCCTAGGATTGAGTCCCACATCAGGATCCTTGCTCATCTGGGAGCCTGCTTCTCCCTCTGCCCCTCCCCCCCTGCTCATGCTCTCTCCCTCTCTCTCTCTTTCTGACAAATAAATAAAATCTTAAAAAAAAAAAAAGAGGAGAAACACGAACAGAAATTTAGTAACATGTATACCTCCTGTACACATGGGACATATTCAGGAAAACTAACTCCCCAAAATGACCCAAGCCATCACCTTAAATGCCACCTCCACCTAAAGACGAAAGATGTTGCAGATGGGAAGCCAGTTGTGGGACACTATCAGGAAAAGCACAGCAAACAAGGGTAAAGTTGTTAGACAAATTTATGGCCTTGCCTTCTCTATCGATAAGGGTTTCTTGAGCTTTAGTCATCTTTCTCTTCCTGGTACAGTGAAGGAGACACCATTACAAATACACTTTTCCTTACAAATGCAAATGTATCTTACAAAAGGGTAACTTCTATTCACTTTGCAGAGCTTTTCCTATCTGCTGTTTCTTAAAAATAATCAGTCTAAAATAATCCTTACACCAGAGACATATTTTGGGGTTGCAAATTTTGCTCGCCTTTGGACTACAGCTATATACACATTCAAAATATTTTTTTCTTTAAATAAATTTAAGACTGAATTCTGACCAAACATAAGTTCTTATTTTGAAGTCATTTCTGGCACAAGGTTTTATTTCAACTGGAAAAGTTCTCAGAATAATTTCTGGAAGTTAAAAATAACGTATTTTAAAACAAAGTCCAAATTGTTCCTGAACAAACCACATGAAGCTATTCTATTATTTAAAATGCCACCTTCTACAGTTCTTCCTTCATATGACCCCCTCATATCCTTACCCAATATCAATATACATTATTTCAGTTAAATTCTCTCTCATAGACACACATAAACACATAAAAATTAGTGAAATTCTTCAAGTTTTCTATGAAAAACATATGCTTTTTATAGCAAAAGCACACATTAAATATAATATTGGAAAGTGCATATATTACCTAAGCCAAAAGTATTCATGTAGTAAAGAAAAGCAAAATAAATAATATATGAAGACATAAACACAATAACAACCATCACTAGAATATTAGAAAGGCATATGGCACATGTAAATCTTAATTATATGGTGTGTTACTTAATAATATTTTGAACTAGCTGTTGTACATACAGGAATTCATACAAATAACTGTAAGAATGAAATGACTTTTCTCCAAGAATATATATCATAAAAGGAGCCCTAACTATCAAAGGAAAAGTGAGTAAAGAAAACACAATACATTGATACTATTGGGGAGCAAGAATTCCTGTTCCCTCAAAGGTCCTTCTAGCTGGACTAAGAATCAAATTCATATAAAACAGATTAACTTAAAAAAAGAAAGATTAACAGGAGAAAATCAAATTTAATAGGCGTATGTCCAGGGAGTCCACATAGACATGGAAATTCCAAAGACAGTTAGGCAAAATGAGGTATTTGTGTCAATCTGAATTAAGAAGGCTAGGTACAGGTCCAGGATTTCAGAGGAAAAACATGCTTTTCACAGGGCAATAAGAAGAGCAGATGTTTGGTAGTTAGATATTTGCCCTACCATACAGATGGGTCACTCAGATAAAATTTATCTCTGTTAGTAATCCTTATTCTGGGAAAGACCCCCATTTGAGATTCTTCTGTGTAGTTAAGGGAGGACCAAGGTTTCTCTTGAGCCCGCAAGGTCTCAAGAGCCTTTAGCTCTAAATAATCAACATGCCAACGTGGCACATTCTGGGGGACCTAACCTGACCCCCTTCGATACAAATGATATTCATGTAATTATTATTATTTGTGTTGTAAAATTTTTAATAACCTAAGAAAACATTTATATTGTACTTTAAATACAAAAGAAGGCCATAAAATTGTTAAGTGGTTTAACCTTAAAGAGGAAAAATACATTTCCATCTGGATCATATACAGTTGACCCTTTAACAATGTGGGGTTCCAGGGCACCAAGTCCCCATGCAGTTGAAAATCTGTGTATAACTTTTGACTCTCTGAAAACTTAACTACTAATAGCCTGCTATTGACCAGAAGCTTTAATGATAACACAAGTAGTTGATTAACACATATTTTGTATGTTATATATTATATACTGTATTCTTATAACAATGTAAACTAGAAGTAAGAAAAGGCTATTAAGAAATAATGAAAGAGCATGTGGATGGCTCAGTTATTTGAGCGTCAGGCTCTTGATAACAGCTCGGGTCTTGATCTCAAGGTCCTGAGTTCAGACCCATGTTGGGCTGGCTCCACACTCAAAAAAAAACTTTAAAAAAAAAAAAAAGAGAGAGAGAGAGAGAGAGAGAGACCCCCTTCATTTGTATTGAAGGGGGTCAGGTTACATTTATAGTGCTGTACTGTATTTATTTTTAAAAATCCATGTGTAAATGAACCTGCACAGTTCAAACTTATGTTGTTCTAGGGTCAACTGTACATCTATAAATATACATATGTTTATAAACAACTATAACAAAATACTAAAGCATAATTTTATTTTATTTTCTCTATAGTAATAGTATTATTTAGTACAACGTTTTAAATTATCAAACTAAAGAATCTTGAGGCTATCAACTCCTGAACAATAAAGATTTCATGGCGTTTCCTCCTCTAATGTATATACTGGCACAATTCTACTCATGATTCTATAAATCTTTGAATCAAATCATAATTTGAGTTTATTTTAACAATGTCTATGAATAAAACCCTTGGTTAAGGACACATACACACACACACAGCAGTTTATAAAATGATCCCTCCATGTGCTATTACCCATTAAAAGTACCTTAAGATGTGAAAATCCATATAGAACTCACAAAAGCTTCCTTTCTTGAGAAGATGGGAAGAGCAAAATTTGAATATTTAGGATGTTTCATTTAGTTTCTGAAATGCATACGTATTTTTTATATAAAGTATCTGAGGGATAGACATAATATAGATTATTTGTCCAGAAAGAGAATTCTTTAAATTCATATTGTCACAATACTTCTCACATGGGGCACCTGGGTGACTCAGTTGGTTAAGCGTCTGCCTTCGGCTCAGGTCATGATCCCAGAGTCTTGGAGTTGAGCCCTGTGTTGGGCTCCCTGCTCGGCGGGGAGCCTGCTTCTCCCTCTCCCTCTGCTGGCCGCTCCCCCTGCTTGTGCTCTCTCTCTCTGTGTCAAATAAATAAATAATCTTTAAAAAAAATACTTCTCACATAGTAAGTACAAAATAAATGTTGAGTAAATCGATATTTGGCTCCTCCCTCTGCCATTTTCTTTTCTTTTCATTTTTTAAAGATTTTATTTATTTATTTGACAGAGAGAGACAGGGAGAGAGGGAACACAAGCAGGGGGAGTGCGAGAAGGAGAAGCAGGCTCCCCACTGAGTAGGGAGCCCAACACGGGGCTCAATTCCAGGACCCTGGGATCATGACCTGAGCCAAAGGCAGACACTTAACGACTGAGCCACCCAGACGCCCCTCCCTCTGCCATTTTCAATAGGTTATCTAAACATAAGCTATTTGTAAAGAGCATATTAATGAAAAATTTGAATTTTCTTTCCATATCCCCCCTCCATAAATTGGGATGTTTCATAAACAGTATGATACATTTGAATGAGAATAAAATTGGGAGTCAGGATGTTTGGGTTCCTACCTCTAACCTCTATATGTTACCACCTATACTCATCTGAGAAAGTCATTTAAATATTTCTGAAGCTCAGTTGCTAAACTTAAAATAGTTTTAAATTATATTAGAAACAACAACTATATATATATATCAGAAACAATTTAAAAATAATATGTATAAAATGGATTTTTTAATATTGTAAAGTATTTGATCTCCTTTGGTGACTCTTTAGCTATAATTCTTTCATTATTTTAACTGATGCTTTATACTTCATGATATATATCCTTATTTGTCATATTCTATTTAGAATTAATATTGTACCACTTCATTTACTTTACTTCACACTTCACAATTTAAGAATCTTAAGAGAGTATAATTCCATTTCCTTCAAACACTCTCATTTGCTCTTACTGTCACATATATTACTTCTATGTATGTTATAAATCCCACCAATGATATTATATTTCCTATAAACAGTTTGTGTTTGTTAAGAAATGTTTAAAAGGTAAAAAACTAGTACTTTTGATCTACCTAAATACTTATGGTTGCTGTTCTTCTTCAATCCATGTTTCCATTTGGTTTAATTTCTCTGGTCTGAAAAATTTCTCTTAGTATTTCTTTTTTTTTTTAACTATTTAATGATGATTTTTTCTTCTTTTTTTTAAATTTTGTTTTATTATGTTATGTCAGTCACCATCCAATACATCATTAATTTTTGATGTCATGATCCACAATTCATTGTTTTCATATAACACCCAGTGCTCCATGCAGTACGTGCCCTCCTTAATACCCATTACTGGGCTAACCCATCTCCCCCTCCCCTCTAAAACCCTCAGTTTGTTTCTCAGAGTCCATAGTCTCTCATGGTTCATCTCTCCCTCTGATTTCCCCCCCTTCATTTATCCCTTCCTTCTCCTAATGTCCTCCATGCTATTCCTTATGTTCCACAAATAAGTGAAACCATATGATAATTGACTTTCTCTGCTAGACTTATTTCATTTAGCATAATCTCCTCTGGTCCCATCCATGTTGATGTAAAAGTTGGGTATTCATCCTTTCTGATGGCTGAGTAATATTCCATTGTATAGATGGACCACATCTTCTTTATCCATTCATCTGTTGAAGGGCATCTCAGCTCTTTGCACAGTTTGGTTATTGTAGACATGGTTTCTATGAATGTTGGGGTGCATATAGCCCTTCTTTTCACTACATCTGTGTCTTTGGGGTAAATATCCAGGAGTGCAATTGCTATGTCATAAGGTAGCTCTATTTTTAATTTTTTGAGGCACCTCCACACTGTTTTCCAAAGTGGCTGTACCAACTTGCATTCCCACCAACAGTGTAAGAGGGTTCCCCTTTCTCCACAACCTCTCCAACATTTGTTGTTTCTTGCCTTGTCAATTTTTGCCATTCTAATTGGTGTAAGGTTGTATCTCAATGTGTTTTTTTCTTTAATTTTATTTTATTATATTATGTTAATCACCATACATTACATCATTAGTTTTTGATGTAGTGTTCCATGATTCACTGTTTGCGTATAACACCCAGTTCCTTTAGTATTTCTTATAGAGAAGGTCTGCTGGTACTGAATTCTCTCAGCTTAAGTTTAATAACCAACAAGTACCTCATATATGAAGAATATTTTCAATGTGTATGAAAACATAGGTACAACATTTCTGGGGGAGTTAACTGAGTGTCAGTTTTTGATAATGACCCCCAGACTGAGTTTTACTCTGCTAACCTTCAAATGGAAATTTCCATCTTTTGTACTGATCAGTTGTTTAGTGAAAGTCACCTCTAAGGCAGCGAACTCTCTGTCTTCAAAGTCAGGAAGGAAATTACAATCTTTCCATCATTGCATTTTTCAGACATAAGAAACGTGTTTTCCCCAAACTCTAAATTACTCGTTTGAAGTTTTCTGAATGATCCCTCTCTTCAGGACCCTAGCTCTAGGAACTCACAGCATCTCATATTTCTCACTTCAAAAATTCATAATTTTGGGTGCCTGGGTGGGTCAGTTGGTTAAGTGTCTGCCTTCGGCTCAGGTCATGATCCCAGGGTCCTGGGATAGAGCCCCACGTCAGACTCCCTGCTCAGTGGAGAGCCTGCTTCTCCCCCTCCCTCTCTGTCTACTTGTGCTCTCTCTCTGTCAAATAAATAAGTAAAATCTTTTAAAAAAACCATAATTTCTCCAATCTCATTTATAGATTAGAGGTGGTCAGTTAGTTAAGGGACCTCAAACTAGCTCTAGAGCATATATTTTGTATGCATTATTGAGATAGTTTAGATAGAAACTCACTTGGAAATATGAGTATATTTGTTACAAGTTTTCATGGAGCATCATTCAAAACTGGGTTAGAAAGTAGAATATTAATCTCTTGTCATTCAGTTGTTCAAAATTTCATTAAGGAGCAAAGACAACCATATATTTAAACAGTAATGAGCTGTTCATAACTATATTGGGATTAAAAAAAGACAACAAACAATCTACTTCCTTGTAAAAGTGTAAGCCAACAAAAGCTCTATTATTGAGGCTTCAAGTGGAAAATAGAGTTCAAGATGTATTTTGTTGGGTTCCTAATAGTTGGAGAAGCTCTACCCAACTTTCAAGCTAACATAGTGTCATGGATGCTAGTAGAGTATGTGAGACTCCTGGATCAGAGACATTAGTATCTGACTCAGAAATAGCAGTAGCCAGAATATCATCATTTTTTAAAACTTTATTATGTTATGTTAATCACCATATCACCATACATTACATCATTAGTTTTTGATGTAGTGTTCCATTATTCATTGTTTGCATATAGCACCCAGTGCTCCATGCAGTAGGTGCCCTCTTTAATACCCATCACCAGGTTAACCCATCCCCACACCCCCCTCCCCTTTAGAACCCTCAGTTTGTTTCTCAGAGTCCATAGTCTCTCATGGTTCGCCTCCCCCTCCGATTTCTCCCCCTTCATTTTACCTTTCCTACTATCTTCTTTTTTTTTTTTTTTAACATATATTGTATTATTTGTTTCAGAGGTACAGGTCTGTGATTCAATAGTCTTTCACAGTTCACAGCGCTCACCATAGCACATACCCTCCCCAATGTCTATCACCCAGCCACCCCATCCCTCCCACCCCCCACCACTCCAGCAACCCTCAGTTTGTTTCCTGAGATTAAGAATTCCTCAGAATATCATCATTATTGGTACTGATCCACTGAACTTCAATTCTCAGAGAATGAAGAGAGAGAGCCAAAAAACATCTACACATGTAGGGGTTTGTATTGTAGAAGGGTAATCCGGAAATAAGACAAGTTGAATCCTTGATAAAAGCAGTAAGCATGCTTGCTCTTTGCTTCAGAAGGAGACTGTATTTCTATCTTCAAAGAATTTTTCTTATCAAAATTCCCTCAAAAGAAAGATAATACAGAACAAAGAGCAGTAACTACTTTAGTTTGCAAGACATGCACCAACACAAGAACTATGTCACAACACTGGCAAGGTGTCAGACCATCATTACTAGTTTGAGTTAGTTGTGTCAAGGGGGCAGAAGTGATACTCACAACATTAAACAAGGTATTTGTCTACACAGCCATTTGCCTGCAGGTTAGTAGCATCGCCATTCAGAGTACCTGTGCCAACACCAACTGCGCCAACTCGCCTACTTATCCAGAGCACACTCTTGCCTGGGGAAAATTTGATGACCGGAGTTGTCACATTCTGATGGCAGAGATAGCTAGCAAGTGCCAAAATGGTCCCCCTGCAGTATCGACCTCAAACTTCCCTAGTTTGGATTCTAGCAAAGGCATCACCTGTCTTGCAGGGTAGAACACAGAGGAAGCAGTCAATCACAGGCCCTGGATGACATATGTATCCACCTATTAAAACAGATCTATTTTTTGGCATGGAATCTGGTTCCTGAAGTTTCCTGCAATATGGGACATTAACTCTTCAGTTGCTGAATCCCATGAAGTTGTGGGTTCTGAGGAAATGGGTCAGATCCGCTGCTATTTAAATATTTTAAGATCTTGTTGTCCATTCTAGTATGTATTCATAGAATATGTCTATTTGGGGGATGAGAAGGAAATGATGGGGCTAGACAGCATCAGCAAAATCTTCAATATAGAAACAATAAGAAAATGTAGTACAGTTGTTTATGTTTGATTGTAGCAGAGAATTTTTTTCAGAAACATAGAATAAAATAGTAAAAACATATATTAAATTAAAAGATATATTGAGAGAAATTATTGAAAACAGTGTTCGGCAAACTTTATTTTTAGTCCAGAGATAATGATGTATTAATTGAAGATTCTTAGATATAAAATAGTAATTGAAACACTAAAGTTTTATATAATTAATACAGAAGTTGAATATATTATGAACCAGAAATTATTACTGCTGTTGCCATTAGTAACAGTAGTAGTAGTCTTAGTAATATTACTTTTAGAATTAGAGGAGAGACAGAGTTATCTGAGAGCAGTGTCCAAGCTTTAGAATAAACAAGGATGGTATTGGTTACCTGTATATGTGAGTCGTCCTCACAGAGAAAGAAAAAACTAAAAAAGTAGACATGTGACTGAAAGCAACACTAAAACCATAAAAGAAAAAACTAAAAAAGTAGACATGTGACTGAAAGCAACACTAAAACCATAAAAGAAAAAACTAAAAAAGTAGACATGTGACTGAAAGCAACACTAAAACCATAATTCACTGAGAGCTTTATAAAATATCTACCTATTGATCTGTTGATTGATAGATAGATGTAGATTTAGGTATTGGTAAAGATATACTAATACCCAGATCCCAACTCAAGACACAATGGATGCAAGTTTTTGGGTATCAGACCCAGAAGCCTGATTTTATTTTATTTTTTAATTAAAATTTTAGGTAGTTAACATACAGTGCAATATTGGTTTCTGGAGTAGAATTCAGTGATTCATCACTTACATATAACACCCAGGGTGCCTGATAACAACTGCCCTCTTTAATACCAATCACCCATCTAGCCCATCCCCCCACACCTCCCTCCATCAACCCTCAGTTTGTCCTCTATTTTTAAGAGTCTCTTGTGGCTTGTTTCCCTCTCTCCTCCTTTTCTTTTCCCCTTCCCACATGTTCATCTGTTTTCTCTCTTAAATCCCACATGTGAGTAAAATCATATGTATTTATCTTTCTCTGACTGACTTATTTTACTTAGCATAATACACTCTAGCTCCATCCATGTCATTGCAAATGGCAAGATTTCATTCTTTTTGATGGCTGAGTAATATTCCATTGTATTGTATTGTATCCACCACCTCTTCTTCTTCTTTTTTTTTTTTTCTCCCCCCATCAGTGGATGGTCATTTAGGCTCTCTCCATAGTTGGGTTATTGTTGATAGTGATTCTATAAACATCAGGAGCATGTATCCCTTCGAATCTGTATTTTTGTATCCTTTGGGTAAATACCTAATAGTGCAATCACTAGATACTAGGGTAGTCCGGTTTTTAACATTTTGAGGAACCTCCTTACTGTTCTCCAGAGTGCCTGCATCAGTTTGCGTTCCCAACGGTGTAAGAGGGTTCCCCTTTCTCCACATCCTTACCAATACCTGTTGTTTCTTGTGTTATTAATTTTAGTCATCCTGACAGGTGTGAGATGGTATCTTTGTGGTTTTGATTTGTACTTCCCTGATGATGAGTAATGTTGAGCATCTTTTCATGTGTCTGTTAACCATCTGGATGTCTTTTTTGGAAAAGTGTCTATTCATGTCTTCTGCCTATTTCTTAACTGGGTTATTTGTTTGTTAGGTGTTGAGTTTGATAAGTTCTTTGTAGATTTTGGATACTAACCCTTTCTCAGATATGTCATTTGCAAATATCTTCTCCCA
This sequence comes from Neomonachus schauinslandi, assembly GCF_002201575.2. Taxonomy (NCBI): domain Eukaryota; kingdom Metazoa; phylum Chordata; class Mammalia; order Carnivora; family Phocidae; genus Neomonachus; species Neomonachus schauinslandi. The sequence goes on along the minus strand of NC_058406.1, from coordinate 137,509,997 downwards.
TTACATAGGCTGTCTTTTAGTTTTTGTTGATTGTTTCCTTTGTTGTGCAGAAGTTTTTATCTTGATGAAGAAGTCTGCTTTTAAAATATTGTCCAGACAGCCCAGCCTTAGCTCAGAAACAAAATTTTAGATGATTAGGTAATGCCTAAATTCCACAGGACAAAATTAAATGAGAATCAATTTAAGATAAGAGCATACAAATTCTTGTAATGCCTTTATTATTCAATTATTTTAAGTCATTTTATGTCAATTTTATGTGAATAATGAAGGGAAGATTTTAAGGATATTATAACTTATTTTACCTATTATATTTGCATCAATGAAATAAAGTTTAATTATGATTTTTCTCTATTACTATATACTTTTTAAAAAGAATGATAGGATCCTATATAAAAAATGGAAATATATTGAAATAGGAATTATAATTACAACTTTTAAAAAATTATTAACTTTAATAGTGAAACCTGAATAGTACTATAAAATCAATTATATTTTTATGCTGAAATATTACTTTGTATTCTTCATAGTTATAAATCCTTCTTGTGCTTGTGACAATATTTGTGATAAAATACAATATGTACTTTTCAATTCATATTTTTATGATGCAGTCATTTCACATGACTTGAAGTTTTCAAAACTCTGTATCTTAACATAGGGAAAGTGTTAATTTTGTATAGACTGCTGTACATCATAATGTCTTATTTCCACATTGCTATAAATGGTGAAATTCTGGTGTAATAGGGTGAAATAAAAGTAGTCTTATTTTAGGGCGCCTGGGTGGCTCAGTTGGTTAAGTGACTGCCTTCGGCTCCGGTCATGATCCTGGAGTCCCCGGATCGAGTCCCGCATCGGGCTCCCTGCTCAGCAGGGAGTCTGCTTCTCCCTCTGACCCTCCTCCCTCTCATGCTCTCTGTCTCTCGTTCTCTCTCTCTCAAATAAATAAATAAAATCTTTAGAAAAAAAGTAGTCTTATTTTAATAACTGATACAAGAGCTCTACTTAAAAAAAAAGGACTGCAAAGTTGTTGCTGATGTTGCTGTTGTTTTAAGAGAAATTTAGATATCTATCAATGAAAAGTTTGATGATATTATCTGTAGGGACACTCTAGAATAAAGATATAGTTACACTGATCTGGAAAGAACTTTAGTAAAGGCTATGCATGACAAAGTGGAAACGGAATAGACTAACCAACATGCTGAGAAGCTGGAACATGAATGAAATGGAATAAGACTATTGAAAAATCCTTGGTGGCAGGAAGCAGATGGACAATTGAGATTCACACAGGACTATTCTACTTATTCATTTATGAATAATATCATTTATTAATTCCAATTAAGTGGTGTACACTTCTCAATAAATTTCTAATATCCATAGGCACCATTTGGAATAGGAAGGAACTCCAATGCCTAATATAAGACAAAGAAGAAAAAAAAATGAGAAAAAAAAAAGAGAACAAGCATAAAGTGAGATGATCCATAAATAGAACTTATAGCAAAATAAGAAATCAGAGCCAGGAGACATGTAAGCCTTACAGCAAGTTTCCCTCAGGGAGATCAGATGTGGCATGGCACATAGAATGATATTTCAAACCAAATTTAATACAAGTATGAAAGCATAGGATGATTTGTGTTGACATGAGGGCTTTATATGCTTTTAGCTCACTGGTTATAAAGAAAAATTCCTCTCAGATAATTTCATTTAAATTCACCTTACACATTATTGTACATTTTCTCTGTATACTCTGTTAAAATTGTCTCCTAAAGTGGTAGTATTTTACATTTTGTTATGCCTTTTAAATTGAATTCTATCCTACTCTATTGAGGAACTATATTTAAACACGTTTTTGTTTGTTTTTTACATGTAAAACATGTAACTTTCATATTTTTATAGCACCCTATTTCTGTTGACTGCATTTTCTAGATTGTGGTGGTGTATTTCTTACCTCTGATAATTGAAACTGGCTTTAAATCAGCTGTTATATCCTCTTGAAAATTCTTATTCACCCATCATTTCATCTCATGATCTTTTTTTTGTAATTTAAAAAAATTATCATTTGTTTTATCTTTAACCTCACCAATATTTATTTGTTTTTTTAAAAACTTTTAAAATTTTTATGTATTTATTTATTTTTGAGACAGAGAGAGAGCACAAGTGGGGGGAAGGGGATGTCATCACATAATGACATCTTACTGTTTGAGGATTCTGATCTCTTCAGAATCAGAATTTGATTTCTATCAGTTTGTACCTGACACACTTGGACACTTCGTTATTTGTAGGCACATTAAAAGTTATCATTTCTTAGAGAATTAACTCATTTATCAATATGGAATGCTCCTCTCTGTCCCTGATGATTTTCTTTATTCTGAAGTGTGTTTTGTCAGAAAATTATATAGCTACCCCAGCTTTCTTTTAATTATTTTTTTAATTTGATTTGAATGGCATCTTTTTCTTCATCTCTTTACTTTTAATCTATGTCTTTACATTTAAAGGCGGTTTCTAGTACACAACATATAGTTGCTTTTTTAAGCATTCTAAATACCTTTTCCTTTTATGTATTCACATCACTTATCTTTACAGTGATTACTGACATAATGGGTTTAATATCTACCATGTTTGCTTTATACTGATTGCACTTGTTTTTGTTTATTTTACTTTACCTTGTATTCTATCTTCTCTGATTTTAACTGAGCATCTTATGTGTTTTTGATTTATCTTTTCTCTCTTAGCATATTATGTTTTATTTAAAAAATTTAGCGGTTTCACTGTATTTTGCAATATACATTTACAACTAAACCTACATCCACTCTCAAATAACACAGGAAATGCAAGTAACCTGTATGAGTATTCCCAGTTATTCCTTCCTGTCCCCTACACTATCATGATCACTCATTTCACTTACTCATATACTATAACTACACAATACATTATTGTTCTTATTACTTTGAATAATTGTCTTTATCTGTCAGGCTAAGAATGATAAATAAAGTATTTTATTTTACATTTATTTTTTTTTCTTCTCTGATGTTTTACCTTTTATGTGAATGAATGTTTCACCTCTAATATTTTCCTTACCCTACGAAATTCTGTAATAGTTCACTGGATATAAAATCCTAGGTAGTTTGATTTTTCTTTCCACATTTTATTTATTTTTATTTTATTTATTATTTTTTAAAGATTTTATTTATTTATTTGGCAGAGAGAGACACAGCGACAGAGGGAACACAAGCAGGGGGAGTGGGAGAGGGAGAAGCAGGCTTCCCGCAGAGCAGGGAGCCTGATGCAGGGCTTGATCCTGGGACCCTGGGATCATGACCTGAGCCAAAGGCAGAGGCTTAACGACTGAGCCAATCAGGCATCCCTCTTTCCACATTTTAAATGTTTTATTTTATGCTCTTCTTGCATGCATATTTTCTGACAAGAAATTCAGTATAATTCTTATTTTTGTTTCTCCATAGCCCAAGTATATTTTTCCCCCTCGGGCTGTTTTCAGGATTTTCTCCTTGTCTTTGGTTTTTTTGAAATTTGAATATGACATGTCTAGGTATAGAAGTTTTTTTAGTATTATTCTTCTTGGTGCTCTCTTCCATCCTGAAACTATGGTTTGATGTGTTTCATTAATTTTGGAAAATTCTCAGCCATCATTACTTCGAATATTTCTTAGAGTGTTATCTCTGCCTTCTCCTGATATTCTGATAACACATATGTTATACCTTTTGAATTGTCCCACAGTTATTGATTTTTTTCATTCTTTTTTCTCTTTGCATTTAAGTTTGGGAACTTTCTATTGGCATATCTTCAAACTCACTAATTCTTTACTCAACCATGTTCAGTCTACTGATGAGCCCATCAAAATCATTCTTTACTTCTGTTACAGTATTTTTTGAAATTTTTAGCATTTCCTTTTGAGTTTTAGAATTTCATCTATTTGCTTACATTATACATTTGTTCTTAAACATCATCTGCTTTTTTTCATTAGATCCCTTAACATTAATCACAGTTATTTCATATTCCTCGTCTCCTAATTATAAAACCTCTGCCATATCTGAGTATGGTTCTGATGCTTGATTTATCTCTTGTATCTGTTTCTTATCTTTTAACATGTCTTGTAAAATGTTGTTGGAAGTCTATCATGATGTATTGGGTCACAGAAACCCTGTTGATGTGGTGATCTGTGTGTGTGTGTGTGTGTGTGTGTGTGTGTGGAAAGGGAGCAAGTACTCTCTAATCCTTTGATTATCAGTCATTAGTGGCTTGTGTCCCTCAGCTCTGACCTTTATAATTGTATGCCATCTTTTATTTCCCCCTTTTGTTGGGCCAGGAATGCTAGAAGTATCTGGAGTTGGATACTTCCCTTCTCCCACATATGGTAAGGCTCTAGTAAACCTTGTCCCTTGCTGAGGAGGCATTTCTTATAAAGAATAATGGGTATATTGAAAAATAATTACTTTTCCCTTTTTCCTCCAGAAACAGAAGAGATTTTCTTGGCTCTTCACTGTAAGAACCTACTTGGGTTGCTGGAGGCAAAACCCATAAAAAGGTAGGGGCTCTCTAAGACCCCGGTACCCAGGAGTTTATCTATCACTATTCTACACTGCAGCCTTTGGACTAGCCTCTAGCAACTAGTCAAGTTACCATTTAATTCTTCCTACCAGTCTATGGCTCCAGTAGTTTTTTTCTTCCAATTAGCTGATATGGCTTGTGATTTCTTGTATTTGCCCATCCATCCAAATTTGAGAGCAGTGATTTTCCCTGTGAGTTTAATTCTCTGAATAAGAAATGCCATTGATTTTCAGTTTATTCAGTATTTTCTCATTATCAGGAGGGAGTAATGATTTTTAAGACTTTTACATATGAGAGCAGGAACTGGAAATATTCGGGTCATATCTTAATAGTCAGTGTTTCAATGTGATTACCTTTTACCAGTAAACGCAAGTTCTACATTTTCTATATTTCATGTATATTCTAGTTGCAAGCTAGCAAGTGCTTTCCTGAGCTTGTCTATTTTATGCAGACCCTAAGAGTAGCAAAATCAAGCTTTCCGTATTCTGCCTGGACACCATCTTGCCTAAGTCCATAATTAATGAAATTCAATGTTTGTATTATAAGTTCTTTCAGATGACAGTTTTACCAATGTTTCAACACTATATAAGTTTTCTCACAATTTTTCCAGACATCTGTCACCAACCTCAAACATACTGCTGTATGTTTTAGATTTTTGTTATAGATGGACTCCACTGCTAGGTCTTTACTTATGCATTTGTTGGCTCCTGTTGCAAAACAAAAACCTCAAAAATCTCAGTAGCATAACACACAAAAAAATTATGTATATGTTCATAAATCTCATTCTAGTAGGTCACTTGGGGAAACTCTTTCAGTTCAATTTGGGGGGTGGGGCAGATGGGTAACTGATGAGCTATATCCCAAATGGGATGATTCTGTGGCCCACAGAGGTGGAAAAACATTTACCAAGGAAAGTATTTTCACACAATAATATTTTGGCAAAGGTACGGAGAAATATAATTCATGTTTTGTCCTGGGTCTGAAAAATTATATGACAAACCATGTGGATATAAGAGAGCCAAAAAATTTTGGCCACAAACTCCACCTTTAAAAAAGTAGGAGAGTCATTGTCTCAATCTCTTGAGTTTATTGTGAGTTAATGTATGCAAAATGCCTTCGACAGTTTCTGGCATTTGGTAAATGAAAATACATCAGCTATTATTATTTTAAGAGGTCATTTTAAAAGGGTAGCATAAAGTAGTCATGGAAACTGAAGTGATTGTGTTTCTATTCATTTACCATTGTGCTAAGCTAATAAATTTCAAACATCTAGCTTCCTTTAGGGTTTTTTTAAGACTATATATTGGCTTATAATAAATGGATGTTGGGTTTATATTTGGATAAGAAGCATGCAACTCCTACATATATGTGTCATGAATATTTTGGTTTAAGGCAACCTCTGGAATGGGAGAAAATATTTGCAAAGTATATATCTAATAAAGGGTTATCCTCCAAAATATATAAAGAAGCCTTACAACTTAATAGTAAAACAAACAAACAAAAAACTAACCCTGATTGAAAAATGGACTAAGGATTTGAATAGACATTTCTACAAAAAAGACATTCAAATGACCAAAAGGTAGATTTTAAGAAAGTTCCATGTCACTAATCATCAAGGAAATGCAAATCAAACCACAATGAGATGTAACCCACCTCTGTCAGGGTGGCTATAATCAAATAAACAAAAGACAACAATTGTTGGTGAGGATGAGGAGAAATTGGAACCCTTAAATATTGTTAATGGAAATGAAAAATGGTGAAGCTGCTATGAAAAACAGTATGGGTTCTTCAAAAAAAATTAAAAATAGAACTACCATATGATTCAGCAATCCTACTTCTGGTTACCTAAAATAATTGAAATCAGGACCTCAAAGAGATATTAGCATTTCTATATTTATTGCAGTATTAATCACAATAGGTGAGATCTTCCTTAACTTCTCACCTTTTTTTTTTTTTCCTACTTGACCGTAATACATATTATGAGCAGAGATTTTGTGATATACTCTCAGGTCCTCTATACCTGGCAGTAGAATCAAATTAGTCAAGTATTCTATTTCTCTCTCCTTGTTAATGGCAAATTTATTTATTGTTCTAAAAGCTGAGACTGTGCCTTTTTTTAGGATCCCAGTTTTATGAGAAGTCCTATCTCCAATTTCCATCCTCACACTGGCCATAGCCTTATTTCCTCCTCCTCAAGAGACATTTCTTTTTTAGTAATGGTGGTGGAGTCTATTGCAGACCAAGCAATTTGATGTACTGGGCAAAAATTCAACAGCGTCTATTTGAATGCATTTGAGAGCTACCAAGGCAGCTAGGAGTTAAAATGTTATGATCTAAGAGAGAAGGGAAATGTATCAACTTTTTCAAAGAAGATCATGTTATTTTGCAATTGAATATACTAAAGTATGTTTTTTAAGCTTTAACATTATAAAAAACTAAGATGAAATAAAAATTAATTTCAATTAAAGTAGATGCCACTAATGTGAATAAGGTCAATTATAGTCAATTAGACTGAAAATGTCTATTGGGAGAAAAAAGGTGATTTTGGTTTATATAAAGGTAGGTTTCTTAAGGAAAAATAAAAAAAGAGAAATAGGGAAATAAGCCCTTGAGACAGAAATAATCTCTTGAGAGATATACACGTTCACCACATGATTGTTTGGCTTCCTTGTGGCAATGTATAAATCTGATTATAATTGGTGATTGATAATAGTTATTCCCCCTGACACTTCTAAACCTAAAGTAAGTAAAGTAAGACTTAAGCCAAAAACAAAAGAAAAACAAAAAACAAAAACAAAAACAAAAACAAAAAAAATCACTGTATCATCTACATAATTCCAAAATATACTATTTTTGCTTTTGGTTTGATAGCTTTTAAAACATTAAAATACTTCAGTGAGCATCTTATTACTGACTGAAAGCTCTGTTTAGCAGAAAATTATTCTTACTCATAGAAATGACATTTTAGTTTCAGGCTGCCAAAGTGAGTTTTATTAGTATGTCGTTAATCATTGCCTTGAGAGTGACACCTGGAAAAAATGATTTAGTGGAGATTAGAGCACTCAGTATAATTCTGAAAATACCCAACTTATTTCCACTGGGGTCAGTGAAATATATTTCAGTAAATAATGACACTGATAATCATTTAAATCAACTAGAGATTTCATTCATTTTTATTTATAAATGCAATTAGCTTAATTTTGCTTATTAAATAAAATTACTTTAGTCAATTGATACATTGTTAAATACAATTTTTAAAATGTGAAATTATTGATTATCATATAATGCTAAGTTTATAGAAATGCTGTTTATTTTTAATTACTTTTATTCTTAAACTTTGATCCCTATTTCTCTTAGTAGAGAAATTTCTTATTATAAAACTCAATTTTTCAAAGAGAATTTAAAATATTGTTTTTAAATTGTGCCTCATTGTCAAGCTATTATAGTCTATTTTTAAATTTTATTATTATTTATTACTCATTTTATTACCAACATTTTATTTATCAACAATTATTTATTGATTCTTTAATATACACCAAGCTATTTGGCTTGGTAATAAAGTGTGGAATAAAACAAACAAAAAATCTTTACTCATATAAAGTTTACAGATTTCTGGGCAAAATATCTATTAGTCAAGCACTCTCACAAACAAATTTAAATACAACTGTTGTGTACTAAACAAGCGTAAATTAATGCTAGTTACTAATAAAGGATATATCTTTTATTCTGAACTGTGTTAGCATTTATTGTGAAATGGACAAATGTCTTTTTTGAATTAAATATTGATGCAGACATTAATTTTTAAAAGTTCTAGCTACAAAAAAAAAAAAAAAAGATAGTCATCCTATGTTGACTCCTTACTCTATTCATACACCATGAAATCCAAGTTCTGGGGATTAATAAGCATGTTAACCCCTGTAATCATCACTTTCTTTTTCAGTATCATTATCATCAAAATGCAACTTACTAAGTAGAAATTGTTTCATGTCCCATATTCTTAAGTGCTTCAGACACATTATATTTCAACCTATAAAACATGAGGTCAATATTTAACCACATTACAATATGAGGAAATAAAAGTTTGGAAATTTTACATTTATTGATCAATACTACATAGTAAGTATCTAAGCCTAGATTTTCTCTTTTGCTAAATATAATCTCTATGATTTTTATCATAGATATTATTATCATAATAAATGCATTGAAATAGATTATTTTACATTAATGATTATATTTATATTATAATAAATTAATTTATAAAATTAATAAATGCATTTAAATTCACACTACTAGTTGGAATAATGTTAGGACAAGAAGATTTCCTGGCACTGATTATCTATCTATTGATCAATCCATCTATCATCTATCTACCTATCTATCATCTATCTCTTATCTATTTATATCTATAAATATAAAAACTCTGGTTGTCTCAGATTAATTTAATTGTAGTTTCTTAAGGAAACATAGCCATAAAAAAGTCACTTTAAACTGACATAATGTGCAGAAAATAAGGGATTGATTAGGACTCGTTTATCAGCTTTCCTATCTGAGTAGTTGTAGCTATGTTTTCAAAGATTTTAGTGCCTATTACGTGCATGCCTCATAATTGTTCTCCTTGGCACAATTTGTCACGTTCCATTTTTTACTCTTTCCTAATTGGACAGGAATATCAGGAGCAGTGAGAAGTATAAGTATAGAAAATAATGGTGGTACTGGCAAAAGTTTCCTTAAAACACAAATTCTGTTCCCTAAAATATGAATATTTCACTGGTCATATCATAAACTGGCTCGGTACTGGTCATGAGGAAGAAAAATGCCCTACTAAGTGAGTAAGTGTAGATTTCACTTTGGAAAACAATTATGCTGGGAGTCATTCAATTTAAGTAATATAAGTATTTCAGCTGTTTTTAGCTCGGGGGATTTAAAATACAAGATATATTTGCCAAGATTCTCAAAAGATTAAGAAGGAGGGGAGACAAGGATTTGATTACATTTCTATAAAATATAATACAAATATTTAAGGTTTTGAAGTTTGCTCTCTTTGATTTAACAATGAAAACTATATTAAATACCACATGCACCAGTAAACCATATTAGATATATTTTGAAAATAGTACAAAATACTTTTGTATTACAAAATATATTTGTAATGTGGGATAGGTTGAATTAAAAGTTTAGCTTAAATAGGATTCCAAATAATAACTATTAGTATCTCATGTTTAATTTCTATATCGAAGAAACCCTAAATATATTTATGTATTTTTTTTCTAAGTGATACACAAATGTAACATTTATCTATGTAACACAGATATTTCTTTTGTCGGTATATGTACCTATATCTAGGTCTATAACTCTATCTACATTTGTCACTTATAAAGTTTTAAACCAGAATGTGTTGATAACAAGGAATGTTAATAATATCACAAAGCGATTCCTTAGAAATTGTGTAGTATATATTTTCATAGTGTCTAAATTACATTTTGTACATACATTCCCCAAACTTGCTCGCTCCACCACAAACACACATTAATGCAAATACTAATTCATTGAGATGTCAGAACAGCAAAATTCCAATGGTCTTGGTAGTTTTTTAGATCCAATTTTTAAGTCATTTAAAAAATAATTCAGACTTAATGCAACATGTTCGAGGAATCTGGCATTTTAATACATTCAGATAAGAGGACATATAAGTAAATTGTGTGCGGTACTATAGTCAAATGAATATCCAGAATTTAATAACCTCCAATTCAACTAATCAAGAGAATATTAAGTACTGAACATGTTAAGATTTAACTGAATCCCTTTTGCTTTTGATAAAAGTCAGAGATTCATTTACAGCAGCTTTACCTCTCAAATATGAAACTTTACCTAGATAGACTCTGTTCTTAGACAGCTGCTGAATGTTGCTACAGTAACCAGAAAGGTTGCAAACAAGGATCAATGCAGTCAAAAGTAGGACAGCTAAAGTTAAACCATGTTTGGGGAATAGGTTTGCAATTCTTATTGCAAGAAATATGAATTGGCCTGCTAACTTTTTTCAAATAAAACATGAACTTATTCCTTCAAATAAAAAGAGCAATTTTAAGATTCATTAGTCATTTACTTAGATACAGTTTAATGTATTTTATAATTGTTATTTTCAACATTACATTAAATTAATTCATTTGCATCTGAATGACTTCATATTACTAAACTAAATCTCCACCTCCACAAGTTTTGATCAATAATCTGGTGGGTATATGGAATAAAAACTAAGACTTTCATCATCTCCCAATAATTAAAAATTAATTAGGCATTAAATATATACTGAATGAATTCTATGTCTGTTGGATGTTATAACAATAATATGGCATTTACTTCAAATTTAAAACTCCTACTCTATAACTTCATTCTGTGCTGTTAGTTAGAATTAGATAATCGTAGAAAGACAGACGTATGATAGTTCAGAGATTCTCCTTAAGGTTCTGCCAACAGTCAGTGGCGTTCAGAAACAGCACGCTGGTGTTCCGAGTCACATTTTTTTCATAATGCATTATTGGCAAAATGTGCTGTAAACAATGACATTTCAAGATTGATAAATTTTATTTTAAACTTGTATGTGTTACCTATGCTTATGAATTATTTTATAAGTCACATGATTTCCCCAAGGTGTCTTTATGTTTTTAAGTAGACAAATAAATATTTTTTCTGACTACAGGAATCTGTCACCTCTCACTACACTTACAACCAGTTTTCTCGAGTATACCTGACATCCAATCATATGCAAACGTGCGAAATGTACATCTGTAAGTCTATAGCAAAACTGTCACTATAATCATAAAAATTAACACATTTATCACCTGCAACAGTTTCCCAGTGACCTTTTGTAATTCTTTCTTCATGTCCCTTTTCATATCTTACTACCCCGATCCTTAGGCAAACGTTGTTCTACTTTGTCTCAGGTTAATTTGAATGTTCTAAGAGTGTGATAAAATTAGAATTATACACTATGCACTTATTTTGGTCTGGATTTTTAAACTTACAATTATTTTGGCTGTCAGCCATATTGTTGAATATATCAGTAGTTTATTCATTTATCTTGATGATTAGTATACTATTTTATGGCTTTATTACAAAGTTTATCCATTTGCCTATTAAGGAACATTTGGATGGTTTCCAGATTCTGGCTATTGCAAGTTGATATGAACAATCATATGCCAGTTTACATATGGACATATGTTTTCATGTCTTGTGGGTAAATGGGTAGAAGTATAGTGATTGAGTGATATGGTAGTTGTATATTTTGACTTTTTAAGTAACTGCCAAACTGAATAGCCCAGAAATAAACTTATGCATATATGTTCAGTTATTTTTCAACAAAGGAGCTAAGAATATACAATGGGGAAAGGATAGTCTCTTGAATAAATGAAGTTGGGAAAACTGGATGGCCACATGAAAAAGAATGAAACTGGACCTTTATCTTACACCATATACAGAAGTCAACTCAGAATGGATTAAAAACTTAAACAAAAGAGCTGAAAACAAAAGAGTTTTATGAAAACATAAAACTCCTAGAAGAAAACAAAGAGGATAATCTCCTTGACACTGGCTTTGGCAATGTTTTTTTTGGGTTTGACGCCAAAAACAAAGGCAACAAAAGCAAAAATAAACAATGGGACTACATCAAACTACAAAGCTTCTGCACAGCAAAGGAGACCATCAGTAAAATGAAAAGGCAGTCTACGGAGTGGGAGAAAATGTTTGTAAACGTCATATTCAATAAAGGGTTCGCACCCAAAATATACAAGGAAATCATACAACTCAATAGCAAGAAAACAACCCAATATAAAAATGGGTTAAGGACCTAAATAGTCATTTTTCCAAAGAAGACATACAAGTTGTTTACTAGTACATGAAAAGGTGCACAGCATCACTAATCATCAAGGAAATGCAAATTAACACCACAGTGAGGTATCACTTCACACCTGTTAGATGGCTATTATCAAAAAGTAAGACATAACAAGTGCTGGCAAGTATAAAATAAAGAAGAATCCCTGTATAGCATTGGTGGGGATGTAAACTGAACAGTCACTATGGAAAACTGCATGAAGGAAGTTTCCTCAGAAATTGAAAATAGAACTACCATGTGAGTCAGCAGTCCCACTGCTGAGTATATAGCCCCCAAAAAACAAAACCATCATTTTGAAGAGGTCTGTACGCCCTCATGTTCATAATAGTCAAGATATAAAAACAGCCTAAGTGTCCATTGATATATGAACGGATAAAGAAGACATGCTATATAAGTACAATGGAATCATATTATAGTTCCTGTAAACTTTTTTTTAAAGATTTTATTTATTTATTTATTTGAGAGAGAGAGTGCAAGAGAGAGTATGATCTGGGGGAGGGGCAGATGGAGCAGGAGAACAGACTCGCCGCTAAGCAGGGAGCCTGATGGGAGGCTCAGTCCCAGGACCCTGGGATCGTGACCTGAGCCGGAGGCAGTCGCTTAACCAACTGAGCCACCCAGGCGCCCTAGCTGATTTATTTTTTAAAATGTTTTGCCACAGCCTAAAGTATATGAAGAAAAGCTTGGTTAGATTTATTTTTTAAAATGTTTTGCCACAGCCTAAAGTATATGAAGAAAAGCTTGGTTAGATACAAAAAACCTTGGCTCAAGTTTTATTTCTTTGAGTTTCTTAAAAATGTTGTATTAGTGTTATCTTTGTGGGTTTGGAAAGTCTCTTGCTAACCTAATTTTTCTTTCTATTGCAAATGATTTAGTCTTTTCAATTGGAGGCTCTGTGGAGTACTCCTCTTTAATTTGAAGAATAACATAACATAATAAAATAAAAAAAATAAAGTTACTTAAGAAACTTAAAAAAATAAGTGAGGAGTAAAAAAAATAAATTCCCATTAAAATAAAAAACAATTTATTAATATATCTCAGATCTGAACTTTTTAAAAAAATAGATTTGGTCTTCTTATAGTTCTAGAAACATTTTAAAATTATAGTTTAAAATCAGTTATTCATCTGGGACTGCAGTTTTACTCTGTTGAGCTTCTTTTCCCTATCTTCCATGTTATCCAGTTTTTTTTGGTTAATGTTTCCTTATTTTATTTTTATTTTCTTGGCTATTTTATGCTTTTGTTCAATACATTTAATTACCTTTTTCAGTTAAGTCTATCCTATCTTGGCATCTTAGTGATTTTTATCTTTATTTCTAAAGGAATTATTTTAAATTATTTTCTTTGCTAAGTTTTGTTAAGTTTTTTTATACTTCGCATTTTGAAATAGTTTTAGATTTATAAAAAAGTTGCAGAAATAGCTCAGAGAGTTCCTGTATACTCTTCACTCAGCTTCCTCTAATGTTCTAATTTTACTAAACTATGGTAACATTTAATTTAATTTAAGAAGTTAACATTGGGGGGCACCTGGGTGGTTCAGTCAGTTAAGCATTCCACTCTTGATTTTGGCTCAGGTCATGATCTCAGGGTTGTGAGACGAGTCCCATGTTGGGCTCTGTGCTGGGTATGGAGCCTGCTTATGATTCTCTCTTTCCCTTTCTTGCTGCCCTTCCCCGCCCCCTAAAAAAAAAAAAAGTTAACATTGGAATTATACTATTAAATAAACTGAACACTTTATTGGAATTGCTCATTTTTCCACTAATATCTTTTTTCTGTTCCAGTGTCCAATACAGCATAACCCCTTAGTCTTCTCTAATATATGACCATTAATTTGTTTTTATATTAGACATCTTTATTGAGCTTTAAAACTGCACATATTTAATATATGTAATTGATGAGTTTGGACATAATGCATACACCCATGAAACAATCACTACTACTAAACAAAAGGACATATTCATTACTTGCAAAAGTTTCTTTGTGTCTCCTTTTTTTTTTTTAATTTTGCTTGGCTTTTTAATGATAAGAACATTTAACATGAGATCTACCTTTTTAACAAAATTTTGAAGTGCACAATACAGTATTTTTAACTATGGGCACTATATGGTATAGCAGATCTCTAGAAGTTATCCATCTTTCATAACTGCAACTTTTTATCAATTGAGCAAGCATTCCTAATTTCTACCTCTCTCCTGTGTCTGGCAATCACCATTCTGTCTTCAGTTTCTATGAGTTTAGCTATTTTAGATACTTGATATAAGTGGAATCATGCAGTATTTTCCTTCTGTGGCTGGGTCATATCACTCATCCTAATGTCCTCCAGGTTCAGTCACGTTGTCATAAGAAGCAGTATTTCCTTCTTTTTAAAGATTGAATAATATTTCATTGTATATATGCCATATTTTCTTTATCCTTTCATTTGTCAATGGACATTTGGGTTGTTTTCATATCTTGGCTATGGTGAATAATGTTGCAATAAACATAGGAGTGCAGATATCTCTTTGAGATCCTAATTTCAATTATTTTGAATAAATACCCAGAAATGGGATTGCTAGATCATATGGCAGTATTATTTTTACATTTTTGAGGAAACTCCATACCATTCTCCATAGAGGCTGCACCATAGTACACTCCCATTAACCTCAACACTTTTGAAGCATATTCGGTAGGTAGTAAAATGTCTCTCAATTTGGCTTTGCCTGATATGTTTTCATTATTAAACTGGTGTTATAGACTTTTTTAGACTAATACAAGATATACTGTATTTCATCACATTATATCAGGGGTAAATAATATTAACATGAATTACCAGTGGTGATGTTACACTTGCTAATTTAGTTAAAGCAGTGTCTGCCAGTTTCTCCAATGGAAAGTTTGCCATTTTGGGGGGTCAAGTTTTGTCGTGTTTTTTTTTTTTTTAAGATTTTATTTATTTGAGAGAAAGAGAGCAAGGGGGGCGGGGAGAACAGAAGGGGAGGGACAAGAAGACTCTGTGCGGAGTGTGGAGGAGTCTGCTGCGGGACTCATTCCCAGGACCCTGAGATCATGACCTGAGCCAAAACCAAGAGTCAGATGCTCAACTGACTGAGCCACCCAGGCACTCTGAATTTTGTCTATTTTTGTTTTAATTTTTGTATTTCTAATTCAAGAGGATCTTCTTTTAGTATCTGTAAATGATTTTTTAATGATATTTAATCATGTTAGAGCATTGTATGTATTTCATGTTTGGTTATCGGCAGAATGTTTACTATCTGAAATATTTCAATTTTTGTTTTTTTATTTTATCCATATACAATCTTTACATAGTTACTATTTTCTTTTATTTTGAAATATTACATTTTTTGGACCTTCAGTGACAGTCATATTCAGGCAGCTGTGAGTGTTTGAGGTTACTTAACTACTAGTGCTCGGTTGAAAGCTTCTCTCTTTCGTTGGTATAATCAAAGTTATTATTGCTTGGCTATGATATGTTATAGGCCTTTTAATTTTCTTCTCTTCTTTCCTTCTTTCTCTTTCCTACAGGTTCCATTGGTCTTCTCCCTCTCATAAATTATCCCACTTTACCCAAAAATGGTACTCTTCCAACACTATCATGAGAGTATTAGCCTTCTCTTTACTAAAGAGATGCTGTAGTCCCATCCCATTCTCAGATTATTGGAAATAGCCTGCTAAATTTGAGTTTGTTTTCCTACTCACAGGTAATCCAAAACTTGTACTATTCTTTGTCTTGATGTTATGCTTAAAGTGTGTGTGATACTATATGTTTTCCTTGTTGTTTTATGTGGTTTTATCATAAAATGTGTGAAAAGATTCAGATTTAGGAGGCTGTTTTGTGTGAACTCCTGATTTCTCATCATTCTTTTCTCTAACAGTAGAAATTTGTTTGAATATAAAAGAACTATTATATTGGGCGCCTGGGTGGCTCAGTCGTTAAGCATCTGCCTTCACCTCAGGTCATGATCCCAGGGTCCTGGGATCGAGCCCCACATCGGGCTACCCGCTCAGCCGGGAGCCTGCTTCTCCCTCTCCCACTCCCCCTGCTTGTGTTCCCTCTCTAGCTGTGTCTGTCAAATAAATGAAATCTTTAAAAAAAAAGAACTATTATATTAAAAATTATCATGATACCTTCCAGATGTTTCAGTATGTGATTATAAAGACTATGCTTTAAACATAGGCTTCAAGGAACTATTTTGGAGGGAAAAAATGATGACATTTCCAGTCTGAGTTTATCTTGACAGGTTTCCACATTTCACACATAAAACATTAATATAGTGTGTTAATGCATTTCAACTACTTTATTAATCATTATCCTTAAAGTTTCCTGCCAGAATCAAGAAAAGTAACTAAAACTGCAAATAAAAATCATATAGTTTTGTTTTATAGTTCATCGCATCATCAAATACTCTTTAAATTGAATGATCTTGTAGAATTTTCATCTTTATGTTTACCTAGTCCACATCACCATTTAAACTTGCTTAGTCCGAGGGACACTTAAATCAGCAGAAAATATTATTTGGAGGAAAACTATCTTCTGCCTTATTTAGCAGGTGCTTGTCTTTAGTCTTCAAACCTATAATTGCAGTTTAGTCAATAGCTATCAAAAGGTCTCAGAATAATTTTATGGCTTTGAGACCCTTGATAAAAGATATCTAGGGGTGCCTGGGTGGCTCGATGGATTAAGGGTCTGCCTTCAGCTCAGGTCATGGTCCGGAGTCCTGGGATTGAGACCCACATTCGGCTCCCTGCTCAGCGGGGAGTCTGCTTCTCCCTCTCCCTCTGCCTGCCGCTCC
Organism: Neomonachus schauinslandi; assembly: GCF_002201575.2. Taxonomy (NCBI): domain Eukaryota; kingdom Metazoa; phylum Chordata; class Mammalia; order Carnivora; family Phocidae; genus Neomonachus; species Neomonachus schauinslandi. The sequence continues at coordinate 137,492,760 of NC_058406.1, read as the reverse complement.
CCCTGCTTATGTGCTCTCTCTCTCTCTCTGTCAAATAAATAAATAAAATCTTTAAAAAAAAGATATCAAACCTGATTTCCAAGATGTCGAATGAAATATTTCAAGGGAGGGAAAACTGAATGGGAAGAAATCAGAGAGGGAGACAAACCATGAGAGACTCTGGACTCTGGGAAACAAACTGAGGGTTACAGAAGGGAGGGGGGTGAGGGATGGGGTAACTGGGTGATGGGTATTAAGGAGGCACGTGTTGTGATGAACACTGGGTGTTATACACAACTAATGAATCATTGAACACTACATCAAAAACTAATGATGTACTATATGTTGGCTAATTAAACATAATAATAATAAAAATAAATATTTAATATCATTTACTGTTTATATTATGATAGGTCATGATACTATTTATATTCTCAAAAACAATCTCTAAACGTATAAGAGAATATAAGGTTATAGTTCATTATTAATTACATTAAATTTCCGTTGTAAATGTTTAAGCCAGGTTTATTGTTCTTAATTCCTCTATAATTTCACAAAAGAATATTAACTCAGCATCTACTGTACTTGGTTTGGAAAATAAAAATGAGTGTGAAATAGTCCCAGGATCTAGGGCAGGAGTGAATGCAACGTTCCAATGTCGGAGGGACTTAGAGAAGCAATCTGGTTGAATAGGAAAGAAAGGAGACTTGTCTAGAAGCATAATTTACCTCATTTTCACCTAATTTTATTTAGGCTATATGTTTATTTGCAGTGAATTAGGGCACATGGATAGAAATTAGGATCAGACTATCTGACTTCCCAATTTCCACCAATATGCCACATAACTATTACATCAAGGATTTGCAATGTAAGGAATGAATAAAAAGGAAGAAGGAAGTTGCAATTCAATGATCTAATAAGACATAAGTACAGCAGAAAGCACTAAGAAGAATATCTTTCTCTTCTGGAAAAAGAGTTATCAAATTTGGGATATGACCCATGGAAAACAGTTGTGCAGGCATCCTATGTAGAATAGAATAATAGCATTCCTGGTAGAAGGGATAAAAGTAATCCTGAAATGAGACCTTTTTGGAAAAGGGGTATTAAATATATCTTGTATACAATGTGTGGGAGAAAACTGGGAAGGTAAAGAAGTGACAAATACCGTAGGGCTTATGGGCCATATTATAATCATGAAAGCAAGCAGGGTTTTAAGCAACAGAACATTAATTATATTCATGTTTGAGAAGAACCACTTAGGCTAAACTATATAAAATGAATGAGAATGCAGGTGAAGATACAGAAAGTGAAATCTATATAACAATCCAGAGAATGATAATGCCATATATTATATAAGATAATAAGAGTATATAATGTTGGAATAAAGTATTAGAAAAAGTAGAAACACTGCATATTGAGGCTGTAGAACTTTTAAGAATTATTTTAATAGTATGCTCAATTTAGTTTTTAATGTAGTAATTTTAGCAAAAGCGAGAGACATGACTTAAAGCAGAGGGTACGTGTAAGAAAAGGCATTTGTACGGCAGGTTGCATTGATGCATACCGCTCAGATAGAAGTGCACCAAAACCAAAATGAATAACTTGAATGATTTTGTAGTAATTGTATTGCATATAGTTCGTTAAATAAATTTTACGATAATCAAAACCTTACTTATATCAAGAGCCATATTTTTATTGTTTTACAGCTAATGAAATAATCAGCTAAACCAAAGTAACACAATGAGGATGGCTCACTTGAGTAACTACCAATGAATGGTGTCATAGAGAAGTCATTTGAGATAATCACTACTATCTGTGTACCTCAAAAGAATGAATAAATGAAGTAAACAGTATGCATATAAAACAAATTCATATAAGAAATCTCTTTATCAACATGAAGTATATATATTAGAGATTCATTTTGTTCTTTTTAGTGACATTTTCTCCATCTCAATTCTATTTTAAACATCTCAAAAATAATTTTGTCATGTAATTTATAACTAAGTGTACCTAATTCATTGGCCTTCGGAAACTGTTTTCTTTCTTACCTCTCACCTTCTATCTCTATTCCCTTGACATGTTAGCTTTCACCAGCTTCTTAAAGTAGGGCATTTATTTCCCCTAGAGCTTGTAAAACAATGTAAAATAAATGGAAGATTGACATAAAAGAACACCTGTGCAGTAATGATATAAAAGCAGATAGTTTGAATGAATAAAAAAACAGACATATTGTCCATCTTGCTTCCTTAGATTTTCAGAGAAAAATAATATATTAACTGGCTTGGTAAATAATAATCCTTATAGAGGATAAATATCCTTTTATTATTCTTATTCTTTGGGACACCTTCCTAAAAGAGAATATGACAGTAGAGTAAAATTAAGAATTTATAAGAAAGAGAATCTTTCATCTTGTAACCTCTGTTCTTTATTTGTCATCAAGAATATGGCAAATAAAAGCTAGTAGTAAGATTAAACTATATTACCTGAATTTTCCAAGTTGAACACTTGGATTAGGACCTAACATTTGTTTTTATACTTTCTTCTAGGTTATAACTGGCTTCAATAATGAAATTTTGTGAATAAAGTAAATAAAGCTGTATAGCCTAATACTAGACCTTGTTTCTAAAAGCTGACATCTATAAGGTTTTAGATGCAATAAGACTTGTTGTGTGACTTATATGTATAATGGATTTGACACTTTGGAATGAACCAGAGCAGACACTTCTCCTGCAGAATGGTAGTTTTGGGTAACCGTATGAAATTATTCATTTTTCCACAGGTAGGTGACATGTGATTTTGTGAACCTTCTAAGCCATTTTGAAAGACCCACACTGAGGGCATTTGTATGCAGAGTGCTTCTTCTTTTAACTCAGGTGTTAAGTAATTTTTTTTCATGTATTTTGCTTGTTATAGAAAAAGGAAATGGATTAGACTTTTATAGTTTAAACACAACTCTCTACAGAGGAAAAGAAAAGAACATATTATCTACCAGGTTTATTTTCAGTCAAGTGATCCTACTATCTTTTCAAGCACAGAAAAGTGTATCTCATGGGGCCTGTCTACACACCAATCTATCAATTGCTGTATATCAACTAGGAAGGAGATGATCATTGCTTTAAGTGTGAACTATTTTTTTTAAAGTTCTTTGTCTATTTAGATGTTGTTATCTAGTGTAATTATCTGGTATAATTCACCCGAGAGTGTGCTCACTAAAGATGTGACACACGAACTACCTTTGCCTCCTATGTGCTCTAAGTATTAATCAATCTATGGCCCAACAAACTTAAATAAGACATTAGAAATTTCATCAGCACCACACTCTGTGCAATCACAAGTTGTCAGTCAGTTTTAGTACTCAAGATGAAACAAGTTGTCTGTTATAATGTTATTAAACAGCTGATGAGAAAAGCTTCAAGATATGCTAGGTTGAGCCACACTGGCCTTATTTAAACATCATCATTCCTGGACCAAAACACCACTATCAGTATCACTTGGTCAGCCATGAGACATTATAAGAAGAGCAGCCAGCTATTTTTGCTTTGTTCATTTCTGGATTACACATGAAAATTTCATTATGTTTGAAGGGTTAAATAACATAAAATGTAAACAAAAAAAAGAAAAAAAATACACTATGATTTCATTATACTTTTGGTTAATTTATTAAAACCGGTTCATGTTTATAAACTGATATTCTTTTTCTAGCACTTCCATTATCCCTATTAGACATATATAAACCAGACAAAGTAAGTCTGTCCTGGCTTGACATGTAAATAAGCTACACTAAATCTTTTATACGTGTTTGTTTGTATCTAAATTAGGTAAAAGAGCTAGTCAGAACTGGGGGCATCAGAGAAATGGAACTTAAGTGTAAGATTAATTTGATTTGGCAAATAAAAGAATAACTAAAGGAATGGAAGGCATCATATATAATACAAGAATAAAATATGTTACAAAATGTCCTGCATTAAGGAATTTGAAAATGAAACAAAGCTCCATGGAATAAAAATAAGCTGCAAAAATATAAAAGGAACTATAACTATAAAAGAGACACAAATTAAATCTATAATTAAATGTGCTTATCTATGCTGGATGCTCACTTAAATAAAGGAATATCCCATTTGATCTTCTTGTTAAAAAAGACAAATGACCTTAAAACTGACCCCTCCATGAAAATGAAGCAAACTTGCTAGCCAATTTAATGATCTATATAATGAAGCCAAAAAGTTATAATCTCTCATTAGATGTCACCTATTGATTTCTGGCTCTCATGATGACAATAATAGAGCTAAGAGAGGTTAAAAGACAAAAGCTTTGATTTAAAGAAAATGAACACTTCAGAAGTATCATCACTATAAGATCCTGAGGAATAAAAATGATATTGGGCTGGTCAATTAGTGTTGGCATTTATTTTCTTCCATAAAATGAGATGGATAAATAGATTGATCCTATTCATTGTATGCTCCTAATGAAGCCCATGGAAATCTCATATTTTCCTATTTTTCTAATATCTTTGCTCCTTATATTCCACTTCTAAATTTAATGAGTTCAATTAGTAGATTGTATTCAAAGGCAGCAACCAAAACTTAGGCAACATTCTCTATGTCTTTCTTAGAAATTTTAGAGATAAACACAAAATAATTTTCTTTAAAATTTTTGACATAAGTTCATGTTTTACAAGTAAAGGATAATAAAAAAAAGAAACTATAAAATTTGAAAATGAGTAAAAAATCTGAACAGTCATTTCACCAGATAAGATGTACAGATGGAAATAAGCATGTAGGAATATGCTCTAAATTTTTATGTTATTAGGGAGTTTCCATTTAAAACAGTAATGAGATATCACATTAGAATGGCTAAAATTCAAAACACTGACAACGCCAAATACCGACAAGGATGTAGAGCAACAAGACTTCTTAGTCATTGCTGGCAGGAATGGAAAATGGTACAACCCCTTTGAAGACAGTTTGCCAGTTTCTTGCAAAACTAAACATACTGTTAAGATAGGACAAACTAGGGGCGCCTGGGTGGCTCAGTTGGTTAAGCGACTGCCTTCGGCTCAGGTCATGATCGTGGAGTCCCGGGATCGAGCCCCGCATCGGGCTCCCTGCTCCGCGGGGAGTCTGCTTCTCCCTCTGACCCTCCCCCCTCTCGTGTGCTCTCTCTCATTCTCTCTCTCTCAAATAAATAAATAAAATCCAAAAAAAAAAAAGATAGGACAAACTATAAGAGACTCTTAATCATAGGAAACAAACTGAGGATTGCTGGAGGGGAGGAGGGTGGAGGGATGGGGTAACTGAGTGATGGACATTGGGGAGGGTATGTGTTGTAATGAGCATTGGGTATTATATAAGACTGATGAATTACTGACCTCTACCTCTGAAACTAATAATACGCTATATGTTAATTAATTGAATTTAAATTTTGAAAAGTAAAGAAAAAAAGGTAAGATCTAAAATTATGCTTCTTTGTATTTATACAAATGAGTTGAAAACTTATGTCCACATGAAATCTTACATACACATGTTCAAAGAAGCTTTATTTATAATTGCCTAAACTTGGAAGCAACTAAGATGTCCTTCAGTAGGTTAATGCATTAACTGAAGAATACCTTCACAGTGGAATATTATTCAGCAATAAAAAGACATGAGCTACTAAGTCACAAAAAAATATGGAGGAACCTTAAATGCATATTGCTAAGTAAAAGAAGTCAATTTGAAAATGATATATACCAAATGGGACTGGGTATATGAAATCTAGAAAAGAAAAAAAATTATAGAGATATGAAAAAAATCAGTAGTTGCCAGATTAGGGTAGGGGAGGGAAGAAGAGATGAATATGTAGAACACAGAGGACTTTTAGGACAGTGAAACTATTCTGTATAATACTGTAATAGTGGATATGTGTAATTATACATTTGACAAAACTCACAGAATGTACAACACAGTGAATGAACCCTAATTTAATCTGTAGACTTCATTCAATGATGATATATTAATATTGACTTATCAATTATAACTAAGATAAGATGTTAGTAAGAGGAGAAACCCTGAAGGGAGAAAGGTCCTAAGTGAGAGGGAGTATAAATGGGATTGTCTAAACCTTCCACCCAAATTTTTTTGAACACCCAAATTTTTTTGAACACTTAAAATTACCCTACAAAGTAAGCCTATTAATTAAAATGATGATGATAATGATGATGATGATGATAAGGATTCTTTCTATAATCTGCAGCTCACAGGGGCATTTTTTTTCCTTATTTATTTTTTATTCTTATTTTTTAAATTTTTTTATTGTTATGTTAATCACCATACATTAAATCATTAGTTTTAGATGTAGTGTTCCATGATTCATTGTTTGTGCGTAACACCCAGTGCTCCATGCAGAACGTGCCCTCTTTAATACCCATCACCAGGCCAACCCATCCTCCCACCCCCTCCCCTCTAGAACCCTCAGTTTGTTTTTCAGAGTCCATCGTCTCTCATGGTTCGTCTCCCCCTCCGATTTCCCCCCTTCATTCTTCCCCTCCTGCTATCTTCTTTTTTGTTTGTTTGTTTCTTAACATATATTGCATTATTTGTTTCAGAGGTACAGATCTGAGATTCAATAGTCTTGCACAATTCACAGCGCTTACCATAGCACATACCCTCCCCAGTGTCTATCACCCAGCCACCCTATCCCTCCCACCCCCCACCTCTCCAACCCTCAGTTTGTTTCCTGAGATTAAGAATTCCTCATATCAGTGAGGTCATATGATACATGTCTTTCTCTGATTGACTTATTTCGCTCAGCATAATACCCTCCAGTTCCATCCACGTCGTTGCAAATGGCAAGATCTCATTCCTTTTGATGGCTGCATAATATTCCATTGTGTATATATATATATATATATATATATATATATATATATATACCACTTCATCTTTATCCATTCATTCACAGGGGCATTTTTTCCCAGTCTTCTGGCCAGGAGCTCTATCAGAGTTTTTGCTGCCTTTAGAGGCTGCCACCACTTCGCAAGGGGTTCACCCTGGGATCAATGCCAGAAGAGGAAGTAAAAAATAATAAATAAATAAATAAATAAATAAATAAATAAAAGAGAACGTTCTCCCCAGTACAAGTCACTTAATTCAAGTTTCCCCCTCCTACATCCCATCCATCTACTTTGCTTTATTTTCAGAGTCTTCAAATAGTTGACTTTTAAATTTCTTAATTTTTGAGAGTTGTTTTTGGCAGAGGTTGGCTATACTGGCTTATGCCATCTTGGTAAACATCAGAAATTCCCACTGCATTCGTTTTAGATATATTACTTAAACATTCACTCATTAATTCATTATTTTTCAACAACAACAACAAAATAATGAGTGGGCTAAATTCTGACAAAAAGGTATCAGAGATGTCTTTGAACTTCGTTCATTGGGGGGGGAACACACATTTAAATAATACACCAAATAGTCATTTTGATAATAGGTGTATCTATAGGATCTTAAGGCAACATATAAGATGGTATTATTATCACAGTTTTATTTTTATATTTTTTATACATAGACTCAGATTTAAATTATATTACTGTATCATTGATTTCATTTTAATTTTGATCAGTGAATCTTTATTACTAAGAAAAGTATATTTAAACTCCTGACTTTCAGGACTATTTCTTCTGAAAATGATAATGCCTAAATAGATCACCATATTTTTTCTGGTATACATGACCCTGGATATTGATAGACTTATATTACGAAAACATGAATTTTTGCACCAGATGACTTAATCTCTTACATAATTTTATATTTTAAATATAAAATTATTTATATTTTAATATGTAAACATATTCCGTATGTTTACGATATACTCAGTTTAAGCAATGTTCATATCCAGTAAGTATAAAAAATTACATAAAATTAATGAGCTGATTTAATTTTAAATAAATTCAATATAATAGCACAGGATTCCTCATGTTGTATTCCATATAAAACTGATGTCTACTTATTTTTAAAAATTATTGTTTTTAAATGATTTTTAAAATAAGTAACATATAATGTCATGTTATGTAATTTCAAACCAATGGCTCCCATCAATTCTTTTTAGTTATTCATTTGTTCCCTTACATAAAATAATTCTTTGACACCTATTAATGTTTCTGATACAGTTCTATGTGCTGTGTGTAAGAACTAACACAATATATGAGTCCTACTTTCAAAACGATTACAGTCTATATTAGGAATGTAAGGGAATATATGAGAAATGTTGAATGAGTGTTATAAAGACCAAGTGTTCATATTCAATTATTATGTGGAACGTATAAGCGAATTTTACAAAATGGGTAATTTAGCAATAATGTAGAGACATGAAAAAATAAGCAAAGAATGTTATGTGTGCAGCAAGTGAGGGCAGAGATATTACCGGGAAGTTCATAACTAAACAGATTTAGAGGTGGGGATCTACACAAACATATTTGGCTACGGTTCAGATATTGTGTCAGTAGATATATTTAGGATCCCAGAGCAACCAGAACAATAAGCCTTTTTTTGCAACTCAGCAGCATGAAAGAAACCTACATATAATGGGGACTAAGAATATGCATGAAGTGTCTTGAAAACATAATGTTTATTTTAACAAAAATTAGAGTTAGTTTAACATTTATTTACTTATTTCAATGTGCTGAAACACTGCCCTAGGATTTCTTGGGTGGGAGGGGGAATGTTATTAAAGGTTCTCTACAAAACTGAGAAGTAGGAGCTATTATCTCACTTCTAGCTACAAATGAGAAACCTGCGGTTCAGAGAGGCAGCATAGCCCAGAAGTTAAATATACAATTCTGGAACCAAGTGCCCATGGTCAAAAACCAGCTCTGACAATATGTGCGTGCTCTCTGCATGTTCCGCTTGTGTCCTGACAATATGTGCGTGCTCTCTGCATGTTCCGCTTGTGTCCTGACAATATGTGCGTGCTCTCTGCATGTTCTGCTTGTGCCCTGGTGCCTGGCCGCTCTAGGAGAGGAGCACTCTCTGCAGGGTAAACCCAAAGATAGTGCATGTCCCGGGGGTGGGGGGCCTTGCAGTTGACAGTTTTCTGAGATTTTTTTAAATTTAAATTCAATTAATTAACATATATTTTTAAAGATTTTATTTAGTTATTTGACAGAGACAGCGAGAGAGGGAACACAAGCAGGGGGAGAAGCAGGCTCCCTGCTGAGCAGGGAACCTGACGTGGGACTCCATGGATCCCAGGATGCTGGGATCATGACCTAAGCTGAAGGCAGACACTTAATGATTGAGCCACACAGGCACCCCTCAATTAATTAACATATTACATTATTAGTTTCAGAGGTAGAGTCCAGTGATTCATCAGTTGTATATAACACGCAGTGCTCATTACATTGAGATTTAAGATCATAATGATCATCTGGTAACTTACTCAAATTTCAGATTACCAGATCCCTTTTTTGTGACTTTGATAGTGGTGATCTGGGGAGTAACTCAGGAATAAATTTTTCAAAAGTTTCACAAATAAGTCTATGATCGAGAAAACCTGGACAACTCATGTGTAAATGATGGCGTTCAATACCCAGAGCTAATGATCATAGACAATAACTTTTTCTATGTGCTAATAAGAACATTATGGTGAGTACTTGTAAGACAAAAATTCATAATTATAAAATCTGGGGTTATAATGTCATTAAACTCTATTTGTATGAGTCTGAACATATCTTCTTAAATATTTAATAAAATTCAGTTTGTGGAGTATAATTTAAATGTGTTGAAAGGAAAAGGCACATTTTTCACATTCCGGTGAAATTGTATTCTGTTCCATCTGTGTAATGTGGCACATCAATGTCTTAAGCAATGTAGAACTTTTACATTTAATGTCCTCACTAGGTAATGGAATGGAATATAGAAATATTTCTGCAGGTCTTGAGTCTCTTTTTTTTCATTCAGTACAAAGTTGAGATGATGCACAAGCATATTACTGTGACTATATCACAGCACATAATAAATGAAATCATATAAAGATAGATAAAAATACCTCTTGATAGTTTCCTCTGTCAGCACGTTAAGAGATTATTGATGGTAGAAATCTAAAAGAAGCTTAAGAACAGCTAAGGAACCAAAGAGACAACTTAAATGAAAAAGAAAGCTGTTCCAATTTACTTCTCACAAACTGGTAAGCAACTAACACTATGTCAAAGTAAGGTTATACCAAGAAAGTAATGCCTCCCCCAAAATTAAAAAAGGTAGTACTTATAAACTAATAAATACTGTTTACATACCTACACTTCGTAATAAATGAATAGATATATGACAACAGATTGCTGGATAGATTCAGTTCTTCTATAATAATCAAATTTTGCTATATTAAATTGAGGGCTAGAAATTCTGATATGCAGTTAGGGATTAAAATACACAGACGGGGGCGCCTGGGTGGCTCAGTCGTTAAGCGTCTGCCTTTGGCTCAGGTCATGATCCCAGGGTTCTGGGATGGAGCCCCGGGTCAGGCTCCCTGCTCCGCGGGAAGCCTCTTCTCCCTCTCCCACTCCCCCTGCTTGTGTTCCTCTCTCTGTGTCTCTCTCTGCCAAATAAATAAATAAAATCTTTTAAAAAAAATACACAGACAATAGGCAATTGGAGTTTTGTGATGAAAAGAATATACATAAAGGAAACAGAATGGAGCAATATTTTCTATGAAGTAATAAAGAAATTACAAAGTGGTGATTTTAAGACTTTTGAAGTAACTGATATAATGTGACTAATGGATGTGTTTAAAACTTCATCCATCCTCTTATCCTATTTTAATAATATGACTTCTGGCTATATTCATTTCATCACAATCATTAGAGAAAATAAACTTGGTAAAATCTCAACCTGGACTATATATTATAAATGGATAATTTGTTACGTTCATCCTGAGAATATACAACTCTAAGGTGAACTCTATTTTTAAAGGTGTGTATACTTGTGAAGACAGTATTTTTTAAAAACAGTGTCTATACCAAAGAAGGTAAAATTTGGTTCTGAAACCAGAAATTAACAAAAACGTGCTTTGAATTGTTTTTAAAATCCTAAAATGAATCAAGTTGCTATTAGGAGGGACTAATACATAGAGATGACTTGTGCCTGATCTTTGAGTCTTCAAAGGAAATCATTGCAAAGGTCCCACTGCATTCAGGAGTGAACAAAGGAAATGTAGCAGTTATTTGGTCTAAAGAGCTTGGAGAGTCCCAAAGAAATGACTTTCCTTTGAGAGATTTGTATCTAAGATTAGTCAGTGTACTTTAACACCTAGATAAAGGACATCCAGATAAAAAGCACATAAAGGAAAAAAAAAAAAACTTTGAATATGTGGAACAGATTAGAGTGGAAAATGCATTTAAAACAATTATATTTTCTAACTTATTTTGCTTAGCATAATACACTCTAACTCCATTCCCGTCATTGCAAATGGCAAGACTTCATTCTTTTCTATGGCTGAGTACTATTCCATTATATATATATATATATATATATATATATACACACACACATACACCATCTCTACTTTATCCATTCATCAGTCAATGGACATTTGGGCTCTTTCCATAATTTGGCTATTGTTGATAATGTTGCTATAAACATCAGGGTGCATATATCTCTTTGACTCAGTATATGGGTAAATACTGAGCAGTGCAATTGCTGGATCATAGAGTAATTCTATTTTTAACTTTTTGAAGAAACTCATACTGTTTTCCAGAGTGGCTGCACCAGTTTGCATTCCCACCAACAGTGCAAGAGGGTTCCCCTTTCTCCGCAGCCTTGCCAGCATGTTGTTTCCTGTGTTTTGTGGAATTTAAGAAACAAAACAGATGAACAGAGGGGGAAAAAGAGAGAGGCAAAGCATAAAACAGACTCTTAACTATATAGAACAAACTGAGGGTTGATGGAGGGAGGTGGGTGGGGGATGGATTAAATGGGTGACGGGTATTAAGTAGGGCACTTTTGATGAGCACTGGGTGTTATATGTATAAGTGATGAATTACTAGATTCGACTCCTGAAACTGATATTACACTATGTGTTAACTAACTGGAATTTAAATAAAAACTTGAAACAAACATATATATACGTATATATATATATACATATATAAACTTCTATTATATATATGTATATAATACATATATATATATGTATTTTTTTTTAACCAGAAGGAAGGGCTAAAGGCTGGGCTGTTGTGGTTTGTCCCTGTATATTCAAACTCCGGAAAGCAAAAATAGAGTTAAATGATGATTATTTACTCAAAGATAATCTTTGTGTCAAAGTCTCACATAGAAGTGACAATGCTGTAGGTATTTCTATTAATTACATGGTAATACTAGTAGATGTGCTGGTTAGGATTGCCAGAATGATCACCTGGAGAGCACTCTCCTGTAGTAGCACTGGGGTTTGTTGAGGAATGCATCTGGAAACACACAACTGCTTTGCAAGTGATATAATTAAGAGTCTTGCATTGAATAAGCCATGCTTAAATCCTACAGCTTCAGAAATGTTTGTTGTGTGTACAATGAAGTTCAGAGCATTTACAGTGTTCTTTTGGAGACTTCGTATTCTTTGTTATATCTGATCTTTTGAAACAATATGTCTGTAGATTTTTCTTTTAGCATAAAAGGCAAACACCCTTGTTAGTAAATGTGGTTGAATTAAATACAGAATCCTTTCAGGAACCAATAAATAAATCACAGCAGCAAGAACTTCCTTTTTAATTCCTACCTAGTCACGAAGGGTCAGGATTTCGTTTTAGTATTTGACCTAATTTCTCTCCTTCAGACCAAGTGGATTGTAGTTTTCTTGTTCACAGTTTTGCCAAAAGGAAAAGTAATCATACCAACCAGTAGACGCTTAAATAAGAAGTAGACATCTCCTAGGGTCACCTAGGTGTCATAGTCGGTTAAGTGTCCCACTCTTGGTTTCAGCTCGGGTCCTGATGTCAGGGTCATGATTTCAGGGTGGTGAGATTGAGCCCCATGTCAGGCTCCATTCTCAGGGTGGAGTCTGCTTAAGACTCTCTCTCCCTCTGGGGGCTCCTGGGGGGCAAGGTCGGTTAAGGGGCTGCCTTCAGCTTGGGTCATGATCCCAGGGTCCTGGGATCGAGCCCCACATCATGGTCCCTGCTTGGCGGGGAGCCTGCTTCTCCCTCTCCCTGTGCTGCTGCTCTGCCTACTTGTGCTCCCTCTCTGTCCCTCTGTTAAATAAATAAATAAAATCTTAAAAAAAAAAAAAAGACTCTCTCTCACTCTGCCCCCCACCCTACAATAAATAAATAAATCTTAAAAGAAAAAAAAAAGAAGTCGACATCTCTTAAACCAGAGATACAATAACTGTATCTATCGCATGGACAAGCCAAAGATTCCTATTTGTTTCTTGGTAAAATATTTGGAGCTTTAGAATAAAGAATCATTGTTGATCTAATATCTGACATGTAAAATGGAAAAAAAAGAAAGAAAGAAGAGGCAGATATTTTGTGTTCTGAGCTGGTGTTCTGGTAGGGAAAAAAATAATTGTATTCTTGATGTAGATTTATTTCAACCTAGTTATTTTATTTAAAATAAAACCATTTCTTGTTTAGCACACGCCACTTTATAATCTCTTCAGAATTAGGAAATTGCTGTTAAAAATGCTGTTTGGCCAATTACCTGTTAGTCTGTCTAAGGAAAGTAATTGCTTCTCTAATTATTAGCAGGTAAGAAAGGGCCAGTGAAGTTTCCAGTTACTAGCCGTCCTACACCTGGGAACAGCTGCAGCCATTAAACATTAATAATGTTCTGCTAAAAGGAACCAGGAAGATATCATTCCTTGTAATTACAATTATCATCCAATGGGCAAAGTGTTCCAAGGAAACAATCAATCTCTTTGTCTCTCTCATATTTTAAAATTGTTTTGCTGAGTCAATGCCCCAAGATCTCCTCCTTTATATTATTTTAAAATTATAGTTCTGTAAAATTGATAAAAGAAAAGGTCCCTGTGGAGGAGGTCACCAAGAGGGTATAGCCCCCAGTGGACCTATGAGCTGGACGAGGGCAATCAGAGGCTCCTTGCCCCCTCTCCTGTCCTCCGAATGTACCTCCGTCCTAATACCTCCATAATAGCAGATGTTTCAAAGATGTAGATTGAGAGAGTAAGATGCTATTGAAAGTATCTGTACTAAATGCATATCTGAACCCAGTTGAAACTTCTACATAAACTTTTAAGATTCTGGCAATGGGTGCAGAGATCTATTCATCTTGTGGCCACCCAACACAGCCTTCTATGCACGTTCACTCGTTTAATCAAATCTGTTACTTACCAATCTGAAGGGGCCGTCTTCTTTCTTCTGTCTCTTCCAGACCTCAGGGTATGGAGCCAATTTCAAATTCACTCAGGGATTTCCCAAGGTTGCAAACAAATAGTACCCGTTTCTGAACCACTACTATTTCTCTCCTACAGGGCAATTTTGCTCCCTTCCTTCCTTAAGAATAACCACCATTGTCAGTTTAGTGTGCATTTTTTCAGGCATTTTCTTGCAACATATTTATTTATATACCATCTATCTATATTTGTGTCTGTATGTATATACATATACTTATATGTGTGTATAGCAAATATATGCTTGTATATGCATAATCTTTCATTACATATTTGCATTATTTTTTTATAAATAGGATCAAGTCATATGGATCATTCCAAAACCTTCTTATCATGTAAAAATATGCCCTGGGGATCATTCCGAGTCAATCCATGTGGTACTTTCTAATCACTATCTAATATTCCATAAGATGGATACAGCACATTTAACAACTCTTCTATTGATGATCATTAGGTTATTTCCAGTTACTTATTAAAATACATAAGGCTGTAATGAGCATTTTGCTAGGTAGTTATTGTGTATCTGAGCACATATTTCTCTAGAAAGGGGATTCATAGTGAAACTTCTGTATATACACAGAAGATAAAAAATACCAATGTATTTTAAAAAGTTTCTATAAATTGTTGCTTCTACTAGAGTGTATGGGATTACCCACCTCTTCACACTCTCACCATCCTTCAATGTGATAGATATAATTTATTTTAAATTTCTACCAGTTTGAGGTGGCAAATATTTCTTTCTTGATTTAACTTTCCAAATGACTATAGGAATTAGAAACATTTGTATCTTCTTATCAGGTACTTATAGTTTTTAAATTGTCTACTCAGACTCCTTGCCCATTTTGTCTTCTTAACTTGGACATTTTATTGCATCTTTGTCAATGAATGTTGTATGTATATTGAATAGATTCTCGGCTTTTACTAGATGTACTTTGTGATCTGAAATATGACTAAATTTTCTGTGTGGCTCATGTATACTTGAAAAGAAAGACTGTTTAGTGTTTAAGGGTAAATAAGACTTTCACTCTCTTTAAATAACTATGTTCTGCTAAATGAAGTTTACAGCCACATTATATATATTTTTCCACCAAATAAGACCAAAGGTAGTCTTTAAGGGAACTGTTCAAGATAAAGCTCTAGGAGAGTAGTGGAATTTAGAAACTGCTGTAGGAAATGACAGAAGAAACAATGAGGAACTAGATTTGGCTTGAACCAGGATTACACGACTGTGTAATGTTGGAGATCCATAAGCAAAGCCCTAGCCAAAGAATGCATGTAGAAGAATGTGGGGCGGGCGGTGGGGGGTGGGAGGACAGGAGAACTTAGCAATATTAGAATTGTTAACATATTTAATGGCGATGACCCAGCTACCGAAAAACTGCAACCAAGTAATTATGATTGGATCAATAGCAAGAATCACCTCAGTGTGGAACAGTATGTTCTGAGATAGGGAATCTCCAAACACTTGTCGGACAAATCAGAGCAAGTGGTGATTTAGTGCTGATTTGTATACTAATCCTTGTACATTTTCACCATCAGATGAAAGAGTCTGACTGAAAAAAACTGTGTGGGGAAAATGATGTCTACATGATTAAATAAGCTTAGCTATAGGAAGCTGTGAATTGTTTTCTTGCGCATCTTTATGATAAAGGAACTGAGATTCTCGGAAAGGGCCTCTCTTGGGGCAGATAGGAATTTCGTAACTCCAAAAAGAACAAAAATTACACCCATGCTTCCAGTAGCCCTGTGGGCTTTTGTCTGTAACAGGACTGTGACTTTGTTTAAACAATGGTAATAATACTGGTTTGGTGAAATTTTTCCCTCCTGAAATGTTTTGTTCCATTGTGTAAGCAAATAAGGGATATACTCTCTTGAGTTTATGATTATGGTCTTCTTGGAATATTCTCAGTATGTTCTAGCCAAAGAATCATAAAAGGCAAATTTTAGTACTGCTAGAAATTGAAACATCCATATTTACTGCAAGTGTGGGGTTGATCTAACTAAAGTATTTCTGTGTTTTAAGTAAAAATGAAAGATAGAGGGAGGAAGGGGAAAAAGTATTTAAAAAAGCCTCCCAAAATGTGTAATTATTATATCTGTGTAATTATAAAATCTGAAAAAATCCATTGCAGAATCCAACCAATAATTATTATAAACACTCAATCAAAAGTCAAATTATTTATTTTATTCACCAGAATTAAAAAAAAAATAGTTCAATTACCATGTGGGAATATTTGTCAGCGAATTTTCTGAAAATTTTAACCTCTGCCAATGAAAATTGAAAACTGGCTCTAACAGTTAATGAATTCTCACAGGAGCCAATAAAGTATCTCTTTTACATACGATTGCATTTGTATCTTACAAATCTTGGGCTAAATTACAGCTATCATTTCTCTTAAACCTCATCCAAAAATAGAATTAAATTGCCTCAGGTCTTTTGATTGTAAGTGCAAAATACACATTTATTTTTCTCCACATCTTGCAGAGGGGTAGAGGTCAATGGGAAAAGAAAAAAGGATATATGTATTCAAAGATATTTGAATAAACTTGCTTGTATCTCTGTTTATACTGCACTTGAATTGATGAAATTTCACAGTATAGAGATTTAAATAGCTAGATAATTATGCAAGTAAGTTGTCACATTCAGGTATGCTATCTTTCCAGATTTTTTGAAGATTGTGTTCATTGATAAAGCTAAAGAATGCATAATGGGGAGCATTGTCTTCTCTCTGTCAAAATGCATGTTTTAAGAGGAGTAACCAGTTGAATATAATCAATTCAGGGCTGGGAGCAGCTGCAGTATGCCTTTATGGAACACCATAAATTCAAATTAATTAATCCAAAATGAATTACAAATTATTTTTGTAAACTACACATTGATCCTTAAGGGTTATTTAAACAGCTGAACTCGATGTCATTTGCCCCATCTGCCACAACAGATGCTTTATTCCAATATGAATATTAAATGAATTTTGAAGGCAATTTCCATAATCGCAAGAAACATTTACAAAACGAAGAAAAGATGATAGTTTCTCTGATGATTGGAATACTTTTTAGTATATTTTATCATGAAAGGTATGAAAAATAGAAAGCGTAACACAAATCTAAGTTTAACTGCAGAACGGAAGGACAAAAAGTAGACTTCATAACCATAATTTTAGTATCACCTTTTTCCCATGGATTATTTCACCACTTGATACCACACAGTATTCTTATAATGTTTTGATTGAATTTACTACCTTATTTCAAAATGAACCATTTCAAGCTTATTTACCATGTGTTTCTTTTGGACTCATATTTTTCTTTTGATTTTGATAAAACTGTTGGAGAAAATCAGATTTGGCATATGGTTACCCAAAACCTCTTTTCAGTGAGAAAATCCTCAAAGTCTCATATTACCATATTGGTTTCCAAGGATTGATTACAAACAGAGATTTAAGACACTGGGTGAACAAAAGCTGTAGAGTGAAGGACATAAGGTGAACAGATTGAAGAAATACATGGGAAGAATGATTTCTATGTGAGAATAGATGAAGGATGAAGGAACAATCATGGAACAGGTGAACAAGGAGCTATTAATTGCAGCACTGATTGTGGTGGTAGGGATTTGGTGGCAAGCTCTTGTCTATCACCAAGAGAAATGGTAGCTATAATGTGGGAGATGGCACTAGGCTGGGTTAATTAGTCCCACAAGTGAGGCAAGACCCTTTTGTGTATCTCATTTTGAAATGTTCCAGTCTTGCTGCTGGGAACAGGCACTATTTAGGGTCTTGTGGTAGTGCCAAGTACTGCTACGTCTAATCCTTTTGCGTGATTCTTCCTCACACACTGAGTAGTTTTCTCATGTGCATTTGCTGATCAGTACTCGCCTGAATTCTCAAGGGGGGCCCTCTATAGTTCTCTGGGGTTCTTTTTTTATGCAGCTCTCTCCTCTCTGATGTTCTGGCTTACAAACTCTAGCCACCTTGTCCTCCTTGGATTCTCAGCTCTGTCTCCTCAACTGGGAGAGTCTGATCCACTTGGGTCCCTCCCCCCACACCATCCCCCACTATGCCACAGGATGGAAACTCTCTTAAGAAGGCAAACTCGGGCAGTCATAAGGCTCACCTGATTTGTTCCCAGTTTTTCAAGGATCACTATACTTGGTTGCCTGATATCTAGTGTTTAGACAGGTATCATTTCAAATGTGTTTTCTGCTTTTTTAGGTTGCTTCAGATGAGAGGATAACATGGAGTCCGTTATTCCATCTTGGCCAAAAGTAGAAAATCTCCAGCTATAAAGTTTCTAAGCTTTCCAGAACCTTTCCAGTATTCAGATCCCAAGGGTTTTTGAAGGGAAAATCTTGATGCCACTCTCTAAACATTTAAAGCCAGAAGTGAATTGAATCTAACTAAAAGTCAATAAACCCTAGAAGCACCTCTACCAAGGATTAGATGAACACATCCCCCATCACTAGTGACCTGACAAAAAAAAAGTTACATATCATTTTGGGGGGGATAAATATTATTTACCTTAATTTCTAATGTTCTTATGCACAATAAAAAAATTTACATCTACATGAAAAAGCAAGACCACGCCTATGTGGTCAACAGATTAAATAGTCAATAAGAACATATACAGAAATAGCCAGATTTTGTAATTTAAATTGTGGAAGAATTTAAACCTACTTTAAAATAACCATGATAATTATTTTAAATAATCTGGTGAAAAGATAACAAAATGCAGGCACAGATAGGAATTTCAAAAAAGTGATGGAAATTCTAAAATTTACATGGAAATGGAAGGTATAAAGAATAACAAAAACAATGCTGAATAATTAAAACTGGGGGACTTAAAAGCCTCATTTAAGGATTGCTGTAATGCTATAATTATCAAGACAGTATGTTATTAGTATAGGGAGAAGCACAGAAATCAAAGGAACACATTGAGAGCCAAGAAATAGCCCCACAGGTATTTAGCCAAGAAAATTTTTCAACCAAGGCACTAGTTCAATTCATGGAAAATGGAAAGATTTTATCAATGAAACACCTGGGTATCTATATGGAAAATTTCTAATTAAACTGGCTAATCACCCATATACAAATATTACTTTGAGATAGACCATATACATAAACATAAAAGTTTGAACCATAGATTTAAACATAAAAACCAAAACTATAACGTTTCTAGAGGAAAAAATAAGGGAGCATCTTCACAGCCTTGGGGATGGGCAAAGTTTTCTTAAACAAGACATTTAAAGCCCTAAAAGACAACAAATGAAAAATTAAAACTAATTCCAATTAAAAATTTTCCTACTATAAAAAATATACCTTTTGAAAATGAATAGGCAAGTTACAGACTGGTAAGACATGCATAATATATATTCCTATGCACAATATATAAAGGACTCCCTTAAAAATAAAAGAAAATCTATTTAAATATGTGCAAAACAAGCAACAACAGAAGACAGAAAATACACCAATGTCTAATAAATACCTGAACTATGCTTAACATTATTAGCAATTAGAGAAATGTGTTTTATTTTTTATTTTATTATTTTTAAATTTTATTTATTTATTTATTTTTAGTGTTCAACAATTCATTAGTTGCATATAACACCCAGTGCTCATAACCGCACGTGCCCTCCTTAATATTGATGGATATTGAGAAATGCATTTTAAAACACCAAAATAGGGGCACCTGGGTGGCTCAGTTGGTTGAGCCATGACTCTTGGTTTCAGCTCAGATTATGATCTCATGGATGGTAGAATCTAGCTCCTCATCGAGCTCCGTGATCAGCAGGAAGTCTGCTTGAAGACTGTCTCCTTCTGCCCCTCCCCCACTCGCACTCTCATTTTTTTAAATGTTTTTTATTTATTTATTCATGAAAGTCAGAGAGAGAGAGAGAGAGGCAGAGGGAGAAGCAGGCTCCCTGCCTGCTGGGAGGGAGCAGGGAGCCCGATGTGGGACTCGATCCCAGGACTCTGGGATCATGACCTGAGCCAAAGGCAGATGCTTAACCATCTGAGCCACCCAGGTGCCCTTTCTCTCTCTCTTATTTTTTTTAATGTTTTTTATTTATTTATTCATGAAAGTCAGAGAGAGAGCGTCTTTCTCGCAAATAAATAAATAAATAAATAAATCTTAAAAAAAAACCACATCAAAATACTTTCTAACATCCTCTAACATGGCCAAAAGTACACATGCACACACACAATATAAAATGGTATAAAATTGGAGCAACTAGACTCTCACACATTGCTGGTTGGTATATAATAAAATGATGCACAGTGACAGTTGATTATAAAGCTAAAAATAGTTATCCTATGATACAATATTCCTGCATCTGAGTATGCTAAGCATAATGAAACTATATGTCTGTAAAAATAACCTGCACAAGAACATCATAGGACCTGATTCATAACATCCCCAAACTGGAAACAACCCAAATGTGCATCAATTTGAGAATACAAATAATACATTATATGTTCAAAAAAAAAAGAAGATGGTAGGAAGGGAGAAATGAAGGGGGGTAAATCGGTGGGGGAGGCGAACCATGAGAGACTATGGACTCTGAGAAACAAACTGAGGGTTCTAGAGGGGAGGAGGGTGGGGGGATGGGTTAGCCTGGTGATGGTATTAAAGAGGGCACGTACTGCATGGAGCACTGGGTGTTATACGCAAACAATGAATCATGGAACACTACATCAAAAACTAATGATGTAATGTATGGTGATTAACATAACAATAAAATTTTAAAAAGAATACATAAGAAAAATTACAGCACATTCACATAAGGATACAGTACACAGTATAAAAAAGAAAAAAAATACTGATACACACAATGACATGGATACATCTCAAAAACATTACTTTAAATGTTCATACCCTGTAGGTAGGCAGATGATGATGGAAGATGATAGATGATAGATGATGATGATGATCGACAGATGTCATCAAAGTGAATACTTAAGAACTTTGCTTTGCTCATGTTGTGCCATCTTTCTTACATTCAAACCCACTCTAAACTACATGTAACTAATGTTTTTCTATCCTATGAAACTTTAGAATTCCCCCTGAAATTTCAGCAATTCTCTGAAACAGAATTAATTCTTACTCTATTTGTTCTTGGGTCCATCTTAGTAACTACATTCATTTCAGAGCCCCATGTGTTGTTGCTCTTTGAACAAACTGGAAAGATACAGTGGGACCTACAGGTGGAATACAGGTTGTTACTCTGTCATTCCACAGAAAAGCCATATCAAAAGCGAGTACACTAGATTAAGAAAAAGTTTAAGATAAAAAAAATAACCTGACGCTAATTTCCCAGTAAGGGGTAGTGTTGGTTCGAAAACTGGTCCCCATACACAGAGGGCAAAGAGAGACTGCAGGAAGAGGCAGACTCCAGATTGTAGGTGGGAGTTTTAATAAGCAAAGGAACTTACAGACAAGGCTGGTTTTAGGCAGTAGATCTCTTCACTCACCTGCCAGAACCTTAAAAATTTACCTGGAGGCCTTAACTGGGTTCAATCATATATACTGTCCCGGTAGTCTCAACAACACATTGCTCTCTCAAGCCTGAGTCTTTGAAAACAGCTCCCACCGTGGGAATGGTGGACAGAACATGCATTTCAAGAATGAGAGGAGGTGAGTAGCCTCCAGGTCTAGCTGTCCAGGTTTAGCTCGAGGGTTAACCAGAAGTCATGTCTTCTCCAGGACCCCCAACAGGTAGGTTTGTGTGGATTAGAGAGTGGTTGTGGCAGACAGGGAGGCTGTCCACTAAGATCTACTTTCTCCTTTTTCCATACTAATACATTTAAACTGGGATTTAGAGCTCCTAGCTGGAAGTTGCCTTTTCCTGATTCCATTGCAGTATGAGTTCCCATTGACCATGTCATCCTTAATGGAAATGAGAGGAAATCATGTATATCACTACACTGAGGATCCTTTAGAGAAAAGGCAAGACTTCCTACCTCTGTCTTCCCCTGCCTACTCGTAGGAACCTGGATATGAGAGCAACCTACCTCTACGATGGAAATCCTGGAATCTTAGAAATGACATTTATTGAAGACTCACTCTTTATTTTCATAAATAAATGAAATGAATAACAAATAAAAGAATAAGTAAGTACATAAATAAATAACTTCCCCGGGTCAACATTATAAGGGGAAATGGGGCAACTTAGAAAAATTAAAATTTCCCCTGTTGAACCTATCTGTGGTTGAACCTATGTATAGTATGTTATTGTGGAATTAGGAAATTGTAAATTCAAATCTCAACCCAAGAAACAAATAGATTTTTGATCATTTTAACTTCTCTCAACCTATATTTCCTAATTAGTAAAATCAAGATAATAGTATAATACCATAAAATTTAGCTGTGAGATTTTTTTATTTTATTTTATTTTTTTTTAAAGATTTTATTTATTTAATTGACAGAGAGAGACACCGCGAGAGAGGGAATACAAGCAGGGGGAGTGGGAGAGGGAGAAGCAGGCTTCCCGCCGAGCAGGGAGCCCGATGCGGGGCTCGATCCCAGGACCCTGGGATCATGACCTGAGCCGAAGGCAGACGCTCAACGACTGAACCACCCAGGCGCCCCGTTGTGAGATTTAAAAGACCACCACATGGTAGGTAGTTGCTCAAAACATTATAATTCTCTAGCATTCTTCATTGTTCTGTGAATGGTTGACATTTTTATCCTATTGATATTGAATATACAGCCTGAAGAATCAAATACATGCCTCGTTCTAGATTGTCACAAATGGAAGTGGCAGTCAAATAGTTGTGTGCTGCATTAAACAGCATGCAGTGTGCCAACAATTTGGTAGTGTGTTCTTACTATCTTTTCGTTACCTAGGCCTAAAGTGCTTGCTAACTTCCCACTGTTGGAGAGAACTAAGCAGAATGATTCACTGCTGTTCAGTAATTTAAACTTTACAAAAGGGACCAATCAGAGGACACCACTGCTTATCCAAGTCTGTTACACCAGCTTCATGATTACAGTTTTTAATGGCCTCTTTCCATAGTCGTTACATTTGATACTTACTATATCTCACTTCAAAGTCACTCCTTGCCTGAATGAAACCTAATAAAAGTATCACATCACTCATTTTAAAATAGGTATTGTCAAACTTATAGAAAGAACTGAAGAAAATGTAGCAAGCTGAAAACATCAATCAGCTCTACATTTATGAACAAAAGCAACAAAACAAAAACGCCTTTTTATTATGATGTATGTAGCCATGTCATGTATGCAGAAAGCTTTTTTAAGAATAAAAATATTTGCCATATGATGGGGATAAGGAGTGCAGTGTTGTGATGAGCACCGGGTATTGTATGGAAGTATTGAATCACTGTATTGTATAGCTGAAATAATATTATACTGCATGTTAACTAACTGGAATTTAAATAAAAACTTAAAAAAAGATTTGCCTTAAGGATTCTTAGACCACATAAAAATATGGAGAAATTCTTTTATTCTTTCAAATAATTGTATTTTTGCTGAGCATTTATAATACGTAAACAATTCTCTTTGAGACCCTGACTTGAGTGAACAAACATAAAATTTACTGAAAATAGCTCAGTGTGACTCAGTTCTTCTTTGAAAAAGAAATTCAATTGACTTCTTGGCTATTATCAAGATGAATGCCTCAGCTTTGAGCTTTGCTACCCAGTTTAGATTTTGGTAAATGTAAGGTCATTCATTTTTTGAGCATTTAACTATAGCAAGTTAAAGGCTGTGCTATTCAGATTAAAGATACATATTACCTGTAAGTCGAAATGTCATGCAGCAATTAAAGTAAAAAGAAACCTTTTATGTATTGGCAATCTATTTCTATTACCACTTTAGCTATCTGATTTTTCTAAGGACCTGCAAAGAGCAAGATAGAGCATACTTATGCGACAGGAATACTAATGTTGCTTTCCAGGTATTCTGAAATATATTTTATACATTCATAAAGTTGTATAGTTCATAAATGAGTTATTTATTAATGACTTTTTAATAATATATATTAAGAATGTGAGTATTTTAATTCCTTTTGCCATGATTATTTCCTGCCAATTAGTGAAATGAAAGGTGATAAGACATCCAAGTGAGACTTTACCTTTTCAACATCAAAAGACATTTGTAAGATCAACCACTAAGAAGTCCTAATAATATGCTGTATCAAATTATTAAGGGAGAGAATATAGCAAAACTATGTGGTATTTCTTGAACGCCTACCTCATGGCAATCTCCATGCTGTTTCTTTATGCATCTCCTTGAAACCTCACAACCTTTGTTAGCTTAAGTATTTCTGCCACAAATCTACATGTAAGGAACTTGATCTTACATTATTACATTATACAAGATCTTACCATCTTACACTATTAGTTACCTTCGCAGAGTCTATGTTGCACAGAACCTGATTTAGTACTGAAAAAAAAGTTTTAATTTTCATGGTAACAGATGGCCAAAATTTTCTCTAATATATTACCAGGCCACTTTTTCCTTTACCTTTCTTTCTCAGCAAATACGTGTCATGAACCAAATTTCCTTTTGTAGAACTTCATGCTGATTCTTTGCTCCTCCTTGAGCATTCCACAGAATTTTATTTTTATTAAGACTATTCTTTTTAGAGCAGTTAAGGTTCACTGCAAAAATGAAAGGGAAAGTACAGAGATTTCCCATATACCCGCACATGCATAGCCCACCCCCATCAACATTCTCCCTCACTAGGGCATTATATTTGTTACAGTTGATGTTTTCCTTTTCATTTATATTTATAAATATTTTTAATTATTCTTGAGATTTCTTCTCTGACCCATGTTTTATTTAGAAGTGCACTGTTTAATCTCCAAATATTTTGGGATTTTCCAGTTATCTTTGTGTTATGAAAAGTTTGGTGTTCCACTGTGGTCTGAGAGCAATCACTATATGACTTCTATTCTTTTAAATTTGTTACGGTGTGGTTTATGGCTCAGAATGTAGTCTGCTTTGGTGAGTGTTCCATGCTGAGCTTGAGAAGAATATGTATTCTGCTGTTGTTCAGGGAACTAGTTTATAGATGTACTTTATTCCCAGTCAGTTGATGGGGTTGTTGAGTTCAACTTCATCCTTACTGATTTTTGTCTGCGGGATCTGTCCGTTTCTAAGAAAGGGGCGTTGAAGTCTCCAACCATGATAGTACATTCATCTATTTCCTCTTGCAGTTCTGTCAGTTTTTGTCTCACATAGTTTGAAGCTCTGTTGTCAGGGACAAACATGTTAAGGAGTGTTATGTCTTCTTGGAGAGGTGACCCCTTTATCATCATGTAATGCCCTTCTTTATCCCTGATACTTTTCCTTTCTTTGAAGTCTGTTCAGTCTGAAATTTAAAAAGCTACTCTTGTTTTTTTTTGTTTTTTTTTGATTAGTGTTAGCATGGTATGTTTTTCTCTATCCATTTGCTTTTTTTTTTTAATCTGATTGTTGCTTTATTTTTTTTCCTTCATTAATGATAACAAGCAATTTCTGTTTTTAGCCATTTTTATGGGTTGTCTTTTCATGTTCTTGGCTTTTTATTTTATGGTGGGGGGGTGGGGAGAGCAGTCATTTTTTTTTTCTTTCTATTGATTTGTATGAGCTTTTTTAAAAAATTTTTTATTGTTATGTTAATCCCCATACATTACATCATTAGTTTTAGATATAGTGTTCCATGATTCATTGTTTGTGCATAACACCCAGTGCTCCATGCAGAACGTGCCCTCCTCAATACCCATCACCAGGCTAACCCATCCTCCCACCCCCCTCCCCTCTAGAACCCTCAGTTTGTTTCTCAGAGTCCATCGTCTCTCATGGTTCGTCCACCCCTCCGATTTCCCCCCCTTCATTCTTCCCCTCTCAGATCTGTACCTCTGAAACAAATAATGTAATATATGTTAAGGGAAAAAAAAAAGAAGAAGATATCCATTTGCTTTTAATCCATACATTTCTTACATTGATTGTGGGTTCTTATAGACAACATATAGTTGGGTCTTTTCTTTTGATTCACTCTATGTCCATGATTCATCCTGACTAAATCTATGTCATTTAATTGGTACATTTAGACCATTGATGTTCAAAGTGATTATTGATATAATTGGATTAATATCCACCATATTTATTACTGTTTTCTATTTGTTGCCCTTGTTCTTTGTTCCAATTTTTGTCTTCCACTCTCTTTCTGTCTTTTGTGGTTTTAATTAAATGTTTTATGATTCCATTTATCTCTCCTTTCCTAACGTATTAATTATACTTCTTTTAAGCTTTTTTTAGAGTTGCTTTAGAGTTTGCAATATACATTTATAATTAATCAAATTCCACTTTCAATTAACACTATGCCTCTTCATGTGTGGTGTGAGTATGTTATAATAACAAAATAATCCATTCCTCCTACTTGTCCCTCATATTATGGCTGCCATTCATTTCACTTATGCATACATAAGTATATATACACACATAAGATGTATATATAATCATACATATTTAAATATGTTGTTATTATTGTGATGTTAATAGTTTGATTTTTTATTTTTGAGGTACTTATACTTATTTTTGTCAAAATTTCTGTTTTCTTAGGTCGTATGTTTAGAATAGGAACTACTAGTAGTTAAGTTCATTAAGACGATCCATATGGCAAAAATAATCTTATTTTATTTTAAATTTTATTAATTAACATATAATGTACTATTTGTTTTAGGGGTACAAGTCTGTGATCCATCAGTCTTACACAATTCACAGCGCTCAGCATAGCACATAGCCTCCCCAATGTCCATCACCCAGCCACCCATCCCTCCCACACACCTCCACTCCAGCAACCCTCAGTTTGAGATTAAGAGTCTCTTATGGTTTGTCTCCCTCTCTGGTTTCGTCTTGTTTCAGGCAAAAATAATTTTAGAAAGATTGCAACAATTAAGTTGTTTTTACCTTATATGATTGCAGATTTTTTAAAAAAATATTTTATTTACTTATTTGAGAGAGAGAGAGAGCATAAGCTGGTGGAGGGGCAGAGGGAGAGGGAGAAGGAGAAGCAGACTCCTCGCTGAGCACAGAGCCCAAGCTGGCTTGATCCCAGGACCCCAAGATCATGACCTGAACTAAAGTCAGACACTTAACCGCTTAACTGACTGAGCCACCCAGGTGCCCCTATAATTGCAAATTTAACCATACACTTGCCAGGATTAACTCAATTTTCCAATTCTGTAGACAACTGAATTTCATCTTTTAAAGAATTAAAAAACATTTTCACAAGTTTTTTAGCAGTTGGTTTTGTTGAGCGAATTATTTGCTTATGTATTTCTCTTTTTCCTTTGTTCAATGGTTCTCACATACAAGTGAATATCCAAATCTGAGGATATGATGGCACATTATATTATTATCAGTCCAATTGATGTCTCTATCATTTTAAATTTTATTTTCATTCTTTTTAACACTATTCCCTACTCTTGTTCCTAGTCCTTCTCACAAACAACATTATAGTGTTTGGGTATGTTTCTTTTTATTTGTTGACATCCTTAGAAATTTTAAGTATTTTTTATACTTGTATATGTAATTTACATAAATAGCATTGCACTGTGCAACTAATTCCTTTTTTTACTTTTTTCCCTCTTTTACACTATTAGCAAACTCTTTTAAAGGTATATTTCTCATTTATTCTCTTGGATTTTTGTCTTTTTCTATTTTACTTGTGTGGCTTTTTTTTTTAAGATTTTATTTATTTATTTGAGAGAGAGAATGAGATAGAAAGAGCATGAGAGGGAGGAGGGTCAGAGGGAGAAGCAGACTCCCCGCCGAGCAGGGAGCCCGATGCGGGACTCAATCCCGGGACTCCAGGATCATGACCTGAGCCGAAGGCAGTCGCTTAACCGACTGAGCCACCCAGGCGCCCCATTTGTGTGGCTTTTTTTAAAAAAAGATATTAACTATTTTGGAGTGATATTAGAAATAGAAATAATTTTAGGATAAGAAATAGTTTTCTGATTTTTGCTTTTAACTTGTAATATTTGGGTAATATAGCTATTGATGATTGATGTTCAGGAAATCAAACAAATATGTATCTGTTAGGAACTGAATGTTTCTGTTCCTTCCAAATTCATGTGCTGAAACCTTAACAGCTAAGGTGGTTGTATTTGGACATGGGACCTCTAAGGGAATAATTAAGGGTAAATGAAGTCATAAATGTAGGGTCCTGATCACATAGGATTAGGGTCCTTATTAGAAGAGATGTCAGAGAGCTTGCTTTTGCTCTGTTGCACAAAGGAGAGGTGATGGGAGCATACATCAACGTAACAGCTGCCTCCAAGCCGAGAGAAGAGGCTTCAGCATAAAACCTACCTTGCTGGCACCTTGACTGGGGACTTCCCAGCCTCTGGAATTGTGAGAAATAAATTTCTGTCCCTTAAGTTACCCATTTTGTGGTATTTTGTTATGGCAGTGAACAGGATAATAAGATTTTTTTAATGTCAGTATCTTGCTTAACCAGGTGTCATGGATCACATTCTTCCACATCCAAACTCATCCTCATCCTAAACACTTGGGGAGCCATATCAAAATCTACTGAGAAGGATTTTCAAATTTTCTCATTTTCCCTCAGGATTCATATAAGTGAAGTTCTTTTATCTTGGAATTGCTTATATCTCATACATATTGATGCTATAAATAAAAAGCATAGTACTTTCTTAATTTTAGAGTTTAAATTATCCCTTTAATTTAGTCTTTTGAGATGCATGGGTTGAGGATCATTTGTGGCAAACACACCTGTGATGCTGTGGAGAATGTAACATTGCTGGTCTATACCAACATCAGATCAACTGAGTCAGTAGTGCTTTGGTAAGGGCACGAGAATACATGTTCATGATTAAGTTTTCCAAGGTATTCTTACACATCTTAGGCTTGTTGGAGTTTAATTATCATATTGTCAAATTATTGGGAAATACGTGAATGAAAATATATAAAATCTGCATACCTCGAGTTGTGTTTTGCCTTTTAATAGTTCATTTTCCTAGCAAATGCATCCCCAATCTTATATATTTGGTGCTACTTTCTCATAGTCTGAAAGAAAATATTTCCCTATTTCAGAGGTGATAATCAGAAAGATTAATGGAGAAGGAACAATAAATGTTTTAGAAAAATCAACTTTTTGTGATTAGTAATATAATTCCCAGAAAGCATCTTTTATTAATTATGCTTCTAGTATAATCTTTGAAAGGAAATAAAAATGCAAATTTTTTTAAATGCAAAATTTTTAACAAGGCAGGATAGACACAAAGGAAACACTAAATATTGAATATAAAGAAAAAGAGTGTAACAAGGTGGTGAAGAGACACACACACACAATGTGGTATTTAGAAATCAAATAACAAAGTGCATTTATCTAGTGTACAGTTTTCCCAATTCAAACTTTGAATATTGTTATATTAGTAAGCTACTAAATAGCTACTGTTTTCCTAAACTATAACTCATTATTTTTTTTACTATTTTTGGAACAGCACAAAGTTGTGTTTCTAAGCCATATAATACAAGAAGGATGTAGGTTCTTGATATTGTCTTTTAGATGAATCAGTTTACTCTATTTTTAGCAGCCAACCCTGCTTGAGCTACTGGTTTGCTTCACACTCCAAATCCATTGTTGTTTGGAATAATGGAATTAGGTCCACATTTCTGTAATGGGTTGACTGTCAGTCAAAGCTTGGTTTCTTGTAAATTTTTGTGCAAAGGTGGGAGTGTCTGTACCAGGAAATGAGAGTCAGATGGCATTGTATGATAAATGTCAATTTCATTCAATACTTCTATTATGAGTTATTTGGGCCATAATGTACTTTAAGTGACCCCTACATCCTCAAATGCTCAGTAAACTTCCATGTGAAATCTTAACTCTTATAAATGAGTATCACCAGAAAAAATGCAGGTTATTCTGGTTGTTGCCAAAGTGAGCTCTACCAATCAAAACTCACCAATTCTAGGGCACCTGGGTGGCTCAGTCGTTAAGCATCTGCCTTCGGCTCAGGACATGATCCCAGGGTCCTGGGATCTAGTCCTGCATCGGGCTCCCTGCTCAGCAGGAAGCCTGCTTCTCCCTCTCTCACTCCCCCTGCTTGTGTTCCCTCTCTTCCATCTCTCTCTGTCAAATAAATAAATAAATAAATCTTTAAAAAAAAAACAAAAAACAACCTTCACCAATTCTCACTTGATGCGGCTTTTGCCCACTAATTTATATGTCAGATAATAATTCTTTATAGAACTATAATGATAATTGATTTGTTATTTTATAAGAAACAGAGATCATCAGATCATCTGCAAAAAAAAAAATTGTTATTGTATTTGTTAGAATTGTATCTAATTGCAGCAAAATGCATATTGACAGTGGCTTACCTAAAATAGGGATTTAAATTCTCTCACCTAACAAAAAATTTGGAAGTAGGCATCCCAAGATTAATATGGCAATTCCATTGTACCAGGAGATACCCCTATGTGGTTACTTTGTCTCTTACATCATTGTTTGAATTTGAGGAAGAATAAGAGTAAGAGGCAATTGGTAGGAGTCTGCCCCAGTGGTGTGTTAGGAAGCCATTTCTAGGGAATAGGATGGGGGTAGGATGAGAAGAGTCCTTTGATTTATAACATTTGCTGATTTTTATAGTATAAATTCCACCATGGTTAAATTCAAGTTATCAGCATGATGTCACTAAATGTGGAATTGTGAAGACATGGGCAAAATCTGTTCTTGCAAGCCAGTGAAATGATTGATTGGTTATACCACAAACCATTGGCTCTGCCTTCTTTTAAAGAGCTTTCTTGGGAACCACCACACTAAGCAATTCCTATTTATATCTGATTGTTCAGAACTTTTCTTTAGTCTCCTCTAACTACAGAGGAGGCTAGAAAATATTATTGCTCCGAAAGCAGAGAAGGGGGGTGGGGGGAAGAGCTGTTAGACCAACAGTGTCTGCTATACTTGTCCATGACAAAAAATGAACTAATATTAGAAATATTTCTGAGAAAGAAAAAGGAAAATTCAGAAAAAATAAATCAAGTTATTTCTATAAGGCAGCAGAGGCAGGCAACATTGAAAGAGTGCACACAACAGGTGTATGATACAAATATTTCCTAAGAAAGTAATTAAATTTGAGTATGTAAATATGTTAAGAATGAAAGTCAAGTTCCTGTAAAATATTTGTATCCATAAAATATTTGAGTAACAGGAAACATTCTCATTGCATATAGTTTCATTATAGCTATATAATGAAAGAAGCATATATGGAAAATCTTTAACATGAATTTATTAATGTCAAATAATCTGTAAAATGCAAATTAGTTACAATGCTAGTGAATGGATTTTATCCATTAAATTAGGGTCCATTTGTTCTCAAAAAAGTTAGGGAAGAAAACGTATGTATATTCCAAATACAGAAAATTCTGTTTATTCTATTCCATTAGAATTCCAAGCAGTAAGTACAAGATAAATATTCCTTGACTCTAAGAGAGAGTCAAGAAGATTCATAAATCCATTTTGTCTGGAGCACTGTTTTCATCCTTTCTAAACATGTATTTTATCATTAATTCACTAATTAAAATCTATTGTGTGTTAAGAAATTGTGTTAGGACAACTCACAGTCTAAATGGGAAGATAGCCAATAAAAAATCATTTAAATATGGAATTTTTACCAACTTCCATTGCAAAGAAATGAAGGACCTATTGCCCATAAACTAATTTGGCAATCATTAAAGGCTTAAATATTAAATCCTCAGTTAGTACCCATATTAAAAATAGTTTTCCCTCAAAATAAAATCATAGAAGTATATAAAATCATAGAAGAGAATATAATATAAAAGTATGAAGATCATAGAAGAAAATGAAATACACAGTTCTGGTCGCCTGGGTGGCTCAGATGGTTAAGCGTCTGCCTTCGGCTCAGGTCATGATCTCAGAGTCCTGGGATCGAGTCCCGCATCGGGCTCCTTGCTCCTTGGGAGCCTGCTTCTCCCTCTGCTTCTCTCTCTCTCTCTCTCTGTCATGAATAAATAAATAAAATCTTTAAAAAAAAAGAAATACACAGTTCTAATTATATCATTCCTCCCATAATCTTCCTTGTACATCTGTAGCCAAATACATCTATAATAAGTAATGCTATAGCAAAGTTGTAAATAATCCTGCTTCTATGTTATTTCCACATTTCCCTCATATTTCAAACAATTTTGATTTTGATAACAAACTGAGAGACTATGTCTTTTTAAAATTACAGTCCCAATATCTATAACATTTCTGAAATTACACTAAGTGATTGATAATGAATACTGAACAAATGAATGACTGAGAGAATTGATCGGTGAAGGCTACTGAAGTTCTGGATTGATAAAAGGCAAAGTGAGCTGGCAAGCAATGATAGCCCAAGAAAGAGCTTTTTAATAACTAATAAAGAGAAGAGACGCTGACTCTAATATGATTTTGGACTCATGCCACCCATATTTCTCGTTATACATCTAGTGAAGTCTCAATTATTTATGCTAATGGACTCTGTGGATAATTTAAAATAATATATTAGTAAGACAATGAAATACATTTTTGTAGTTACAAAAGTAACTACATGAAGGCCCTATATGAAGGGCCCTTGTGCTAGGAATTCACAATTCATCAAAATATTGAAATACACCTTGACAATCTTACTTAAGATAAGCTGGAAAAAAATATATATATATATTATATACACACAAACACATATATATATATATATCAATATATACTTTCCTATTCTCCACCTATAGAGATCTTTTCTTTTTTTTATCCCTTAACTTTAAAAGAACAGACATATTTTCATTACTGAGTAATATTGCCAAACTGAGCTGTCCTAAATATTTCATAATATTTTCTTCTGAATCTTTTAAGAAGGAGCTCATTAAAGCTACTGGCCTTTTCCTGGTAAATAGTAACTATTTTAGCTAATTCTTCATTCAATTAGGAAACATCTTTAGCTATGTACTAAGGACTGGACTGGGCACTAGATAACTTCTAAGGGAAACTACCTTACATTTTGAAGAGGTCATAATTTCAGGGTGACCTGGGTGGTTCAGTTGGTTGAGCATCCAACACCTGGTTTCGGCTCAGGTCATGATCTCAAATCATGGGATTGACCCACGTTGGGCTCTGTGCTTGGCACAGTGTCTGCCTGGGATTCTCTCTCTCCCTCTACACTCCTCCCCCTGCTCGTGTTCTCTCTCTAAATCAATAAATAAAATCTTTAAAAAATAAAAAAATAAAGAGCTAATAATTTCAATAAAAAAGACACCTTTACAAACAAATGAGGACACTGCAAGTTCAGAAGAGCCACCAGGAGGTATGTAGACATACATGAGAAGAGTACATGAATTTTAAAATAGGCATCTTCACTTGGTTTTGGATATTAAGTTAGATAGAGAAAACAGTGCTTTGTTTTTTTAAAGAATGACAGCAGGCAGATTAGATATGACAAAATTTTCCAAGCATACTGTTTTAGGATGAATTCCCTAGAAATTGACTCTAAGGAGACACTTGCATACAGAATATTTATTGAAGAGGGCTCCTGAAATACAGTCCTATAAGGAAGTAAGAAAGGCAAAATCGGGAAGAGGAAAAAGTTTACTCTCAATGTCAGGGCAGTCGAAGCTTCGGCCAATTCAATATGGAGTGCTAGAGCTCAAATGATCATTTAAACTTGCCTCCAATTGCATTTTTGCACCAGTCATACCACAGGCCTCTCACTAGTAGGAAGTATGATTTCTTGAAGCAGTTCTTTATGACTGGAGCAATTCCTACCGAGAGAAGCAGTTATGATATTCCCAGAGCATGGGGGTAGGCATTTTGGCCATGAAAAGAGGAACTACAAAGAGTGACTTATGATATAGCACAGTCTCTCTCTTATACCATTGAGATCCACTTACTTATAAATTTATCTGAATGGATAACCATTTC
Source organism: Neomonachus schauinslandi (assembly GCF_002201575.2). NCBI lineage: Eukaryota > Metazoa > Chordata > Mammalia > Carnivora > Phocidae > Neomonachus > Neomonachus schauinslandi. Next base: position 137,458,484 of record NC_058406.1, on the reverse strand, counting down.
TTCTAAGATTCTGAATAGACTTTTCCCCTGGATAATGTTAAAAGAGAAAGATTATGGCTATAGTTTATATCCAGGCTATGCCTGATACTTATCATTATCTCCACATTTAGTTAGCCTTTCCACTGCTCTGCATGATTTGCCCAGGTTAAATAAGAACCTTCATCTCTGACCTTCTGGCTACCATCCACTTCCAGGACATCACTGCTATACTTATCCATAATAGCATTAAAATGGGACATGGACAAGTGCACTATGGATCACTAAGCACTAAAGATATTCTTTCCTGCCCCCAGTGTAGCAGCCCCACCTCCTCTGAATAGATAGGTTAGTTAACCAATTAGTATAGTGCTATTCCCTTACCTGTTTGTGTACCTTGGCATGAGGAACATAAAGTAACTGGAGGGTGGGAGTCATAGCTGAAATTTCTTGGGTCTTCCATTGGAACTGGGCCATCTCAGGGGAAGGGCAATACTTTGAATATGTGTCAGTTTTGGTCAAAATGAATTGCAGTCTCTTTCAAGATACAAGTAATCTGGGCGCCTGGGTGGCTCAGTTGGTTAAGCGACTGCCTTCGGCTCAGGTCATGATCCTGGAGTCCCGGGATCGAGTCCCGCATCGGGCTCCCTGCTCAGTGGGGAGTCTGTTTCTCCCTCTGACCCTCCCCCCTCTCATGTGCTCTATGTCTCTCTCATTCTCTCTGTCTCAAATAAATAAATAAAATCTTAAAAAAAAAAGATACAAGGAATCTATTCTAATCAACTGGTCAACAAGTAACTTATGTCTTTGAGGGATGGTGCCATATTGGTGGAACATTGGTCTCTGTTACTAGAAGGCTAGACATTCAACAGCAAAGTTAGCTAGATCACATTCCATGAGTGGAGCCCCTACTGTTCGTTCCACACAGTTTTCATTCCTTTCGGCATTGCTACTCCATCCATGAATACTTTGTGCCACATCAGGGTTGTTAATAACAGAGGTTGGCCAACATTACCTGACCTAGTATTTCTGTCTACTGATTTTTTAGGGTATCTCCCTTGGTGCCTGTTCTCTGAGCAGGATTGATATGTAATAAAAAATCTTCAGAATTTGTGCTACTTCTATAAGTCAATACACATTTATCCACTCCAGACCTCCTTGTCCCACATCTTGAAATATTTCTCCTTTCAGGTCTCTAAATAACTACAAGATCTAGGCCAGGACTCAATTTATTACTTGGCTCCCACTCGCCCCAGTCAAAGAGGGGAACCATGGTGGTGTTTTGGGTCTATAGGTTTCAATGTCAATCCTAGCCTTATATTAAACAATCCAGGAAAGGTCTCCTAATGCCTAGTAATTTAAGTAAATATTCTTGAGTCTGTTGGGGAAAGACTGGGTGGTTAATACTGAATACACTTGCCATGGTGGTTTTAGAGTCTTTCCATATGGGAGTCTGTCCTCTCCTTTAGTCAATGTGTTCTGAGCCTAAAAACAGGCTTAATCCCCCCCAAAATAGGTGAAGAATAAAATATATCTGACTCTTTTTATATCTATCATCCATCTGTCATCTATGAATGAAGCCCTCATGTCCTTGATCACCCATTCTTGAGTTCTTTTGATTGTATAAATTAAACAATGCCATTGTTGGCTACCTATTATCTTGCCTCTAGAAATACCATGTTCTGTCAACCACTTCACCGCTCTCTGCAAACTAGGTCCCTTCTGACAATCACCTTGTTCTTAACAATCACTGTGGTAAATGAGTTCACCTTCCTTCTGCCATTTCCATACCACCTGTCTCTGACTGAAATCTTACTGCCTTTGCTTCCAAGTTCTGTATAGCTTTTTATATTTGAAATTCTAGCCTAAAGAGGAAGGTTATCACTGAATTTCTTCATGTTTTTCATGCCTTTTTTTATCAGTGCATTCTTAATTACTTCAGTAAATACAGGATCTTCTGTCCCTGTCCGTGGAACACGGTCATGTTCTGATCTTATATGGTATATCTGCAGTAGTATGTCCATTTGTCCTCCATTGTGGCTCTAGAACTGCTAGTTCAGGGCGCCTGGGTGGCTCAGATGGTTAAGCGTCTGCCTTCGGCTCGGGTCATGATCCCGGGGTCCTGGGATCAAGTCCTGCGTCAGGCTCCTGACTCAGTGGGCAGTCTGCTTCTTCCTCTCCCTCTGCCTCTCCCACTGCTCATGCTCTCTCTCTCTCTCTGTATCTCTGTGTCTCAAATGAATAAATAAAATCTTAAAAAAAAAAAAAGAGAACTGCTAGTTCACTTAATGTGGGTCACTGCCCTTACTAATAACCATCTTAGAGGCATCTTAGTAATGTCTCCTGGAGTCCTTTCTAGGCTGTTAAATTCTATATTCTCTATTACAGGAAAGTATTCCTATTATTTATGGACTACCCCTTACCCAAATTTATTACCCTCTTCATATTCAATCTCCAGATCTTGTCGCATGTTCATACTTCCCTCTGCTCTAGTGCCTATGAATCATATTCTGCAGTTTCTTTGGCATATAATCTCTCTCTCCTTCCTCAGCAGGTCTAGAACATCCTCATTCTGGATGTGTTAGAATTCAACTTGTGTTTTTGGCCAAGTGTTTTCTCTTCAAAAGGGAGAGTTGTCTACATTGCAGGCCAACTAGATTCAGCAGAATTTGAGAGTTAAAATTTCTTAATGGCATTTACTCAGATTATTATCAACCTAAGTCTTATGGTCCTTCTTCTTCCCTGTTGATCCCCTTCCCTTGGCATAAGAAACCTGCAAGGAATGAGAATTCAACTTTCTCTGGAGAAGTGCTACTTCTCTGTTACTTCCCAAGTATGGTTTTTCTTCTGTCTGCCTTCTGCCTGCAGGAGACTAAAATTTTCCAATAGCTGCCAAGGAAACCCTCTGGCTTTAATATTCTGCCTTGAACTTGTGACTAATTATGCTTAGTCTGTCATTATCTCTCATTATTGAATCAATGACACTCAGAAATAATCACCCAATTCTGTTGTCCTTAGACTTACTATTTCCTATACCTCCTAGGGGTCAAAAATATTGTGTCCGCCAGTGTTTTTACCTCCACCAATAAAAATTTTAACAATTGCTCTGCTCTAGCTTGACAAGGACTATCAGTGGTCTATGCATGACTGCTGGTAAGGCCCTCATTTCCAGCCATCAAATGCCCCATTTCAGATATTGTAAAATCCCACTATAAAGCCGGCCTCCTAGGATCACTTTTGGTAGTGACAGTCTGATTGAGTTCCCTGGCCAACAGAAAGAGGGTTGTACACAAAAGGTTTATTTGGGAGTGCTTTGGGAAGTTACACCCGTAAAGAAGTGAAGAAAGTAGAATTGGACAGAGGAGAAAGGTGACCCACAATGTTGTTGGACCTAGACCTCCGTATATCCTAATGAAGGCTCTGAAGCCCAAATGAGCCCTCAAAATTGTTCAAAATTGAGGCAGAGTCTGGGAATTTTTATCTCTCATTAACCAGTCTTTGGCTGCAGGCACTCTCTTGGGATGAGTGAAACCTTAGTTGAAACAGTTCCCTGAAACCCAAAATAATGCCTAATGAGTTGCTCAGCCTTGACTAATCACCAATTGACATTCCCAGCAACTAGCAGATGGAGGCATTGGCCAATAACAAGGGATCTGGGTGGAGTGCCACTTTATCTAAAACACAGAAAAGAATTCAGTCCAGCTCCTATGGAGTTATAAGAATTGAATTAACAAGAAGGAATATGACATAACATCAAAGAGATACATTTAATAAAAACACACAATTATAAATTGCCACAGATGTAAATTAGTATTAAATCAATGAAGTAAGCCGCATTGTGAACAAATTGAAGTAAAACTTGTTGATGATTTATTTCTAGGTTGCTATGCATATCTTTTGAATAGCTCTTATAAAGTTGTAATATTTAAGCAATGATAATGGTTCCCCATTTATCTCAATAACAATTTGTATTTCTAATTAAAATGAAGATCCAGTACTGTTTTTAAAAAGAACAGTCTGGGGTGCCTGGGTGGCTCAGTCGTTAAGCATCTGCCTTCGGCTCAGGTCGTGATCCCAGGGTCCTGGGATCCAGCCCCACATCGGGCTCCCTGCTCAGCGGGAAGCCTGCTTCTCCCTCCCCCACTCCCCCTGCTTCTCCCTCCCCCATTCCCCCTTCCTTGTGTTCCCTCTCCCGCTGTGTCTCTCTCTGTCAAATAAATAAATAAAATCTTTAAAACATAAAAAAAAGAACAGTCTAATATTTTGCAACTCTTTGTAAAATTTATTTTGAGTTAAAAGTCAAAGTGAGACAAATCTACTCTTTGCCTCTTTCATCATTAGAGATCTCATAGACACTAAGGGGCTTACCAGATCAGAGCAACTTTCTGGTAGGAAGAAAATAAATAACAAACTAATTCATACTGATATTAATATATACACCTTCTTAAATATTTATTTTGTTTTTTAAATAAAATCACATATATGGCAGATTCCGTAATTGCTAACACATAGATAAATTAGAATGGAAGGGATTTTATATTGAAAATCCTTCTTAAGTACTTAAAGCTTAAAAAGTATGAGATGAATGAAAATAAAATAATAATGGTCCTAATTATTTTCTAGAAATTGAACAAAAATATGGAGATCAAAGAAAAATATAGGAACACCATAATCATTACTAAAGTACATTTGACAATATGAGGAAATTTTACTAAACATGGGAAGTGAATCCTAATTGAAGAACGTCATTAAGGGCCAACTCACACCACCCTTTTCTTAGTATGCAGAAAGTTTCAAAGCTAGGGGTAATGATGGCCTATAGAAGACACAGTGTATCTTGTTTGCGGCCTATAGTGTGTGCATACATATGTATATCTAACTGGCATTCAAATACAAACAGTGAGCAGGCAGTCCTCCACGTTAGTGCAACAAAGCTCTCAGGATTGGTTGACACAAAGGAACCCTATGTACCTGAAAAAGACACTTGATAAAACATACAACGAAAAAAATTGGCCAGTTAGTCATTTTAATAAGCATAGAAAAAGTAATGTAGAACAAAGATGTAACCGCCAAAGAAAAGTGCAAATTAAAAGAACAATAGAATAATAACAAATGTTAAGACCTGATAGCTCAGATCTTTGGAAAATGGCACAACATGTATATAAGAGATAATTTCCTTTTAAAAAATTTGTATTTATAAAATATAAATAGCATAAATATTTTATTATTTATTTATTATTAATTAATATTATCATGTATTTATTATTTATTTTATTAACTTTAAACTTCAATCTGAATCTTACTGTTTTAAAGTTAGTTCTTAGTTACAACTTTGCAAATGTTATTTTTTTGTGTTTACTAGTAACTTTACCATCTACCTTTCTAAAGTGCATGAATACCATATATAAGAAAAAGTGTTACTTAACTGTTTGGAAAAATAAACTATATATACAATATATATGGCAGTGCCTGGGTGGCTTGGCTAGTTAAGCGTCTGACTCTTGATTTCAGTTCAGGTTGTGATCTCAGGGTCCTGGGATCAAGCCCTGTGTCAGGCTCTGTAATCAGTGGGAAGTCTGCTTGAGGATTCTCTCTCTCCCTCTGCCCCTCCCCCCACTTGCACTCTCTCTAAAATAAATAAATAAATAAAATTTAAAAATAAAGAACATGTATGGAAATAGTATCAGGTTTTCTATTTTAAAGTTGAAAAACATGCTTCATTTTCAGAAGAAAATGCTTTGAAATTGTTTTATTTATTCTAAATAGAATTTTATTTTTTATGGATTTATTATTTATTTTTTTAAGTTTTTATTTAAATTCTAGTTAACATACTATTATACTAATAGTATAATATTATTTTCAGGTATAAAATACAATGAGTCAACATTTCCATACAACATCCAGTGCTCATCACAGCAAGTGCACTTCTTAATCCCCATCGCCTGTTTCACCCATCTCCCCACCCACCTCCCTTCTGGTCATCATTAGTTTGTTCTCCATATTAAGATCTGTTTCCTGGTTTGCCTCTCTCTCTTTTTCTTCCCTTTGCTCATTTGTTTTGTTTCTTAAATTCAACATATGAATGAAATCATATGGTATTTGTCCTTCTCTGACTGACTTATTTTGCTTAGCATAATACTATCTAGCTCCATCCACGTCATTGCAAATGGCAAGATTTCATTCTTTTTATGTCTGAGTAATATTCCATTGAATATATATACCACCTCTACTTTTTTTTTCACAGATTTTATTTATTTATTTGACAGAGATAGATACAGCAAGAGAGGGAACACAAGCAGGGGGAGTGGAAGAGGGAGAAGCAGGCTTCCCACTGAGCAGGGAGCTTGATGTGTGGCTTGATCCCAGGACCCTGGGATCATGACCTGAGCCAAAGGCAGACGCTTAATGACTGAGCCACCCAGGCGCCCCATATACCACCTCTTCTTTATTCATTCATCAGTTAATTGACATTTGAGCTGTTTCCATCTTTTGGCTATTATAGATAATGCTGCTATAAACATCAGGGGGCATGTTTCCCTCTGAATTATTATTTTTGTATTTTATTTGGGTAAATACCTAGTAGTGCAATGGCTGGATTGTAGGATAGTTCTTTTAACTTTCTGAGGAAACTCCATACTGTTTTCTAGAGTGGCTGCACCAGTTTGCATTCCCACTAACACTGTAAGAGGGTTCCCCTTTCTCCACATCCCCACCAACACCTCTTCTTTCCTGTGTTGTTCATTTTAGCGATTCTGACTGGTGTAAGGTGATATCTCATTGTAGTTTTGATTTGTATTTCCCTAATGAGGAGGATGTTGAGCATCTTTTCCTGTGTCTGTTGGCCATTTGTATGTCTTCTTTGGAAAAATGTCTATTCATATATTCTGCCCATTTTTTAAACTGGATTATTTGGGTTTGGGGTGTTGAGTTTGATAAGTTCTTTATATATATAACACTTTATCAGATATGTCATTTGCAAATATTTCCTCCCATTCCGTAAGTTGTCTTTTAGTTTTGTTGATTGTTTCCTTTGCTGTGAAGAAGCTTTTTATTTTGATGTAGTCCCAATAGTTTATTTTCGCTTTTATTTTCCTTGCCTCAGGAGACCTAGCTAGTAAGAGGTTGCTATCTGTTCTCTAGGATTTTGATGGTTTCCTGTCTCACATGTGGGTCTTTCATCCATTTTGAAATTATTTTTTTGTATGATGTAAGAAAGTGGTCCAGTTTCATTCTTCTGCATGATACTATCCAGTTTTCCCAACACCATTTGTTGAAGAGAGCTTTTTTCCATTGAATATTCTTTGCTGTTTTGTTGAAGATTAGTTGACCATATAGTTGTGGGTTTGTAGGTTCTGTGGTTTTGCTTGTTATTTCTCCTCTCTCATTCATGATTTTATTTATTTGGGTCTTTCTCTTTTGTTTTTGTAAGTCTGGCTATTTATCAATTCTATTGATTTATTCAGATCATTCCATCCTAAAACAGCAGAATACACATTCTTTTCAAGTGCACATGGAATATTCTCCAGAATAGATCACATATTAGCTCACAAAACAGGCCTTAACAAATATAAAAAGATTGAAATCATACCATGCATCTTTTATGACCACAACGCTATGGAAACTGGAAGTCAACCACAAGAAAAAATTTGGAAAGACCACAAATACATGGAAGTTAAACAACATGCTACTAAACAATGAATTAGTCAACCAGAAAACCAAAGAAGAAATAAAAAATACGTGGAAACAAATGAAAATGAAAACACAACTATCCAAAACCTTTGGGATGCTGCAAAAACTTTCTAAGAGGAAAGTATACAGCAATACAGGCCTACCTCAAGAGTCAAGAAAAACCTCAAGTAAACAACCTAACATTACATCCAAGGCAGCTAGAAAAAGAACAAAAAAAAAAGTGAAGCCTAAAGCAAGCAGAAGGAATAAAATAATAAAGATTAGAGAAGAAATAAATGATACATAAACTGAAAAAAAATAGAAAAGATCAATGAAACCAGGAGCCGGTTCTTTGAAAAAAATAATAAAATTGATAAAACTTTAAATAGAATTTTAGAAACAACAAATAACATGTCCTTGTTCTTCAAGTTCCCCATGAGCTCAAACTTTGCCTCTTTCTCTAGCCACCAAAGTCAGGATTCTTATGTTTCCTCTTCTCTTCCTTTAAGTCACAGTGAGTCATGAGCAATAAGGAGGAATTTTCATGAACAGCAGATACAGTGGTCTACAGAAATTTCTACAATAATCTATAGTAATTTAGATTGTAAGCAATGTAGACACTGCTTTAACCCACTAGGATATTTTATTAGACTACAATTTACTGTGGACATAATCATGATAATAGGTCATTAAATAAAGTGAAGTTACTTAAACTATTATTTAAATTATTATTCACATATTTTGACCAGTGTGCCACATGCATAAGAAAGCTCTTAAGATAGAAAATAAAACATTTTCAGGGTTTTTTTTAAAGATTTTATTTGAGAGAGAGCGAGAACACAAACGGGGGAAGAGGGAGAAGCAGGCTCCCCACTGAACAGGGAGCCTAATGTGGGGCTTGATCCCAGGACCCCGGGATCATGACCTGAGCCGAAGGCAGACGCTTAACCAACTAAGCCACCAGGCACCCCAAAACATTTTCAGTTTTAAGTGTCTTAATCTCCTACTGAATAAAAGCATATCATTGCCCAATGGTTAAAATTTTTAGATAGTTTTCTCTTTCTTTTGTCCATGGAAATGTGTATCTTTTCATAATCAATGTAAAATATATATAAATATTTAACCATGAACTATATAGTAATGAAATAATGGATAAATATATTTAAAGTGAAAAACATCATATTATAGTAAAAAATGAAAAATTAGCATGGCTAAATAACATGAAGTTAAGTTAAATAAAAATAAATACCCATACATATGAACCACTGATAGCTATTTCTTTATCATGTGCAGCAATCAAACCAGATTAAAAAAAACAAGTCCTAAGAACTGTCCTACTTCCATGTCTTGTTACTTAGAAGAAAGGCATGAATGATATAAATTGAATAACTTTCACTATTATTCTGATATCTACCTTCAAAATCATAAGGCTTCAATAATTGAAACAAGCTAATAAGAAATTTCTGCAAAAGGAAGTGGGAATTTGAGACCCACTGCATGATTTATTTGAAAGACTACATCAAATACTAAAGATTTTACTATTGTAATTGTTTTCCCTTTGAAATCTATTTCTATCCTGTTACAGAAGAATGATGATAAAGCAAAAAACAAAACAAGATAAAACAAAACAATACAGAATTTCAGTGAAGTTGACAATACAGGTATTTGGCAGTTTTCTTCATGATTTATATCAATAGCACAATTTGAATGATTTTCTCCTCATTCATTAATGAGTCTTTTTTGCTTCCCTATTCTTTCACTGTATGAATAATTATTCACCATAGAATCCATTTAGGCAAACGTTTACATGAGCATAACCTCAATATGAAATGCTGTAATATTTCTCAAGAATTCATACTGTATATTAAAAGTCCCTTTAATTATTTTTCAATAATTATTATGCAAGCACCATGTAAACAAAATTAATAATACTTGTGTTGTATGTGAAGAAACAGAGATTCTGGGAAGATAAGCAAACATCAAATGCCTGCACAAAGAATATATGGATTACTGAGCCAAACTGTCAGTCTTACTCAACTTTGCATTGGCTTCACACTCTGAGAATTACTATCAAAACATGGTATAATAGAAAGAAGATATTTTTTTGTGATCGTGAAGACCCAAGGTTAAATATTGGCTCTAATAATTCCTACTTAAATAAAGTTGTTAAATTTTTTAACATTTGTGAATATCAGTTTGTTTTTTTCCTAAAATATTGAAATAATAATTCCATCTTGCATTATGTTTTGAGGATTCAGTAAATTTTGCATACAAAGTGCTTAATATAGCGCATTCAAAGTACCAGATGCTTAATACAGGTAACTATCATAATGTCATGGTTAGGTTCTCAAATTCAAAGGGAGGTAGACATATTATTCAATGAAAACCAGTTAAGTAGAGGTCAAATATTGTTTAATCAAGTGTCAGAGTTTAAAAAGATTGTGATATGATTATCTATTTAAATGTATATTTACATGCTATATATAGTATAGTGTAGTGTATACACTATATTTATATATAGTATATACATAGAGTATATACACTATCCTTATATATAGTGTATGTGTGTGTCTATATATATACTAAACAACTTTCTACTTAGTATGTAGTTTATTTTAAATATATAGTATATATATTTAGTATAAGATATATATATAGCATATATATATTATATAGTATTTATACTGTATTCATGTATGTGTGTATATACATATCTATATATGATGTATATGTATATACTAAATACAAAGTTGTTTAGTACATATAGTTAGTATATACACTACTGTGTGTGTGTGTGTGTGTGTGTGTGTGTTATTCAAAGGGGAAAAAAGGAAAACTGGTATGTTCCCTGCTACTGAAACATCTTATAAACAGGCAGCTTCCAACAACTGAAATATTAAAAAGAAAAGTCCTCCTGTTAACACAATTTAAGACAGAAAAATTCCAAGAATCCTCTCTTCTTTGACCTAAGGTCTGAATAGCAGAAGCTAAATATCTTAACACTTAGTGTAGTCCTGCCTAATTTTTATCATGTGTGACAGCACACTTTTCCCCTTTCCTAGTCTATAGCTAAACGGCCTCTAGCCATGCTATGAAAATGGCAAAATGAGTTTAGCCTTTTTTCTCTGTGGACCTACTAGAGAGTATCCATCGATAGTTGGATATCACAACTTCTGTGCAACTAAAAACAGGGCTACAAAATGTCTTCAAAATATCTAATACATTGAGTTGGAAAAGATTTCATAAATGCACTCACTAAATGAATATTTGTTCTCTGTTCAGAAACTATTAAATAAAAAGTTAATATAATCACTGCCATAAAATTCCAATTATAAATTTACATTTCAGTAAGGGCATTCTGTCTATCCCAGGGGTCGTTAAAAAAAAAAATCAAACAATATCTGCTTTCACAAAGATGTCCCATAAAATGTTATTGGATATGTAAAGAAAATATATTACCCTTGGTGTTTTTCTCTGGATGGAAAATTTTTCTTGTTACTGGCAGCAATTCCTTTAAGATTTTCTTCCAAAAATTACCTCTAAGGACTTGTACAGATTGTGTTGCAGGCGATTAAGTCTCTGAGAATATAAACGTATTTTGAAATATTGCAAAACAAGGCAAACTCTAAACAACAATAAAACATCACAGTTAAGAAGTGTACTGACTTATGGCCTTTTGGACTAGAAAGATAGATTTTATACCATGCTCTAAAGATTATAAAGTTAAATCCTGATGACTTTTGAGTATCATTTCAGTGAGATGTAAGTTTAAGTAGATGCAAGTTTAAGATAACACAAACATAGTCATCCAGTTCATAATAATACATGGACAGTATTTTCAGAAAGCTTAATTGCAGAAAAGATAAAGGAAGTAACTCAAAGTTAAATTATATACTATAATAAAAACTAAACTGCTTGATATTATAAATGCTTGTGGCTACTGAATCAATGATTACTTTGTGTGACCCGGACTTGTGGGTGTCTTAAATGGTACAAACCGTATGGAAACATGTCTTGCTATCCAGGATAGCCAGTGACATTCCCAAAATTGTTAACACCCACTCCCTTTTAAAAATTTACATACATGTTCTTATATCTCTCTTCCATTTTAGATTTGATAGTTATTAATATCATTTACGAGATGTACATTTTATATTATTATTTTTTAATCAATTTATTTTTTTGATGTAGTGTTCCGTGATTCATTGTTTGTGTTTAACACCCAGTGCTCCATGCAGAACGTGCCCTGATTTTTTGAAAGATGATTTTACATGAAAAGTACTGATAAGGGAGTTTTGTTGTTTCCAGCCGTCAAAAGCAGTTTTCTAGCATTGAGATGACAGGATTGCTATTCAGAATGAATCAGCTTTCTTAATTTCTCCGAAGGATGTCACTATAAAGATGGGATTTGCTGTTAACTTTCAAGCCCCTCTAATAATTGTCACTGATTGTTTATAGTGGAAGTTTTGCTAAAGTTGAATCTAACGCTTCTGGTCTCAGCACTTCCATCCGTTTCTTAATTGCGATAACTGGATCCGTGTTTTAAGCCAAATGACCCTTTCATTGGCCAACAGTTTTTGTTTTTGTTTTTCTCTGTTATCAGAATATTAAGTATCAGATTCTGAAAACCATAAGAAAATAAGAGTTTCTGCCTCAGGGAGACAATCCAAAAAAGCCCCCGGAGAACTACAAATTCAACCAATACGATCAGCTGTCAATACCGGCAGTCACGCTAGAAGCAGGTGCATCGGTAAGTTACAGTACAGTAATCTCTGAGAAATGAAAGCAGACAGAGTAAGGTACTGAAGCTTTGGTCTAACGCAAGACGAGTGTTTAGTATAGACCAGACATGAGGGGTGATGTCCTTAGTGAACTCTAGGCATCTAGACGGCAAGAGAAAGGGATCCATTTCTCTCTCTAAAGGGACTGTACAGCAGAGGAAAGAGGAAAACAACAGCCCCATATTTATTCCTTCGGACGTGGTATCAGGACAGCTGAAAATGTTCCCATCTCTACGCTGTAACTAAGAGAAAGCAGGTGGGGTTAAATGTCATCACATTTTAAAATCAGATATAGATAGAGATAAACAGGCATATATTCACAAGGTTTTCTTCAAAGCATTTTCACAAATATTATCTCCTTTGACCTTAACAAGTACAATTATTTTTGTTTTTAGACATAATAGGAAACAAGGATTCAAAGAGGCTAAGTTTGCTCGAGTTCACAGAGGGATTTGAATAGAATTTATGTGTTCCAAAATCTGAAACTTAATGCTCTTTCATCATATCTCCCTGGATGTTTGGCAGTTCCCACACACTCACTAAAGATAACTATTACATTCCCCAAAGAAGAGTTTCCAAAGAAAGATATGCTACAAAATTAGAAGTTAGATTCCTGTACAAGCTTCTATATCCCCTCTGTCTTTATGATGAATTCTAATGAGTTAGGATGAGCAAAATTTCATGTACAATGAGTTTTAGAATGCACAAGTTGAATAACTATCCACAAATCTTTTAGATACCTTAATAGGTATCTAAAGGCTTAATAAAGAGCATCCTTACTATTCTTCCTTCCTATTCTTGATTTTTTTCCTTATATATATATTTTTTTCCATTTTCAAAAAAACTTCCCTTTTTCTGTGTTTGGCTTCACTTAAAAAACAATCAGATGATATATAAAGGATAAAAAACAAAAGGTAAAAACAAAAAAAAAGAAAATAATAATATTTATTTGGTATATAAGAATGGTGTATAAAGGAGTATAAGGAAGAGAAGACTTCACACAATATCCACTGGGAAAAACATAATTAAATTAGCACAACTGAAGCATTAAAAAAATACTAAGTCTAGTACTTCATTCAACAAATTTAACTAGGTGCTCATTATTTGCTTGGCATTTGACTAGGACCTGGGTAAACAGAGATGGAAAGACAACCCTGACTACTAGTAGCTTGCTCTCTATTAAGCATGACATTTAAAACAAAAGCAAATGTGGGCGCCTGGGTGGCTCAGATGGTTAAGCGTCTGCCTTCGGCTCAGGTCATGATCCCAGCATCCTGGGATCGAGGCCCGCATCAGGCTCCCTGCTCCTTGGGAGCCTCTGCCTCTCTCTCTATCTCTCATGAATAAATAAATAAAATCTTTTAAAAAAAAAAGCAAATGTTTGTTGTTTTTTTTTAAGATTTATTTATCTTAGAGATGGAGAGAGAGAGGGAGAGAGAGAGAGAGAGTGTGTGTGTGAGTAGGAGTTGGGGGGAGAGCAGAGGAAGAGGGAGAGGGGAAGCAGACTCCCCGCTGAGCAGAGAGCCCATCTGGGGCCTCCATCTCCTGGCCAGGAGATCATGACCTGAGCTGAAATCAAGAGTCAGATGCCCAGCTGACTGAGCCACCCAGGTGTCCCAAGCAAATGTTTTTCAAGGAATAGTTAGGTATGATTTACAATCATATAAGTATGTAGGAGTATCAACTGTTTTTAGCAAACATTTTATAAAATACTGAAAGTGGCAAATTGATTTGAGAAAATAACTGATTTTGGAGGGAATAAAACTATTTAGAAAAACTTTCAAAATAGCTTGTATCATATTTAAATAGTTAAAACATGATCTAATTAAGGTAGGATTTGATAAGTTAAATATTAATATATAATTAATATTAATTTATTTTTATTTTTTTATAAATGTGTCTATACTAGCAGAATTGGGAACAGGATGTGGTCTGTAGGGGACAAGGAATTCCTGAAGAATCTCTAGTGGAGAACCAATGCAAGAAAGTAGACAAGTGGGTGGGGAGAGGAACAGTCTAGGATTGATTATTCAAAACAAAGTACTGTTTAAAATAAATCATAGGTTGGATACGAAGAACAATCCTTGGCTCTCTCTTTCTCTCTCTTTTTAAGAAATTTACTTTTTTACTACTGAGGTATAATTGACATATACCAGTATATCAGTTTCAGGTATACAACATAATGGTTTGATATTTGTATACATGCAAAATGATCACTGATATATAGTTCCCCCCCATAGATAGTTACATAATATGCAATATGATATTGACTGTAGTGACCATGCTAGACATCCCCATGACTTACTTATGACTGGAAATTTGTACCTCTTGACACCCCTTTCCTATTCACCTACCTCCCAACTTTGGTGTCTAAAAACATTCAGTTATGACCTGGGCAATGAAGACAAATGAGGAAGGTAGAGAGTGGATAGAAACAGTCAAGAGACCATTGAACTGGGAAAGTGCTAGAAACATTTTTAGGGTACTCAGAAGACCCAGTGATGATCACCAACACATTCTATTTATCTAAAAATTGGTCATGACAAAAGCTATGTGCTTAGTTGCTACTATGGGAGAGCACTGTGCTTACAAAATAAGAGTATTTCTAATGTTCATAACATCTGTATACCCTACATATTTTATCTTAATTTTACTAACAAAGAAAATATATCTAAGCACACAGGCTTCCAGAGTCACTATTCAGATCCAGGTCTACCTGACTTTACTACTTAGCTTTTAAATGTGTTCACTACACCAAGTAGTTATGTTCAAAATATGTTTTGGGGAGACATTACCCCACTGAGCTGTGTCTACAACTCTATTTCCTGAAAAAAATACTGAAAAAAAATATGATCAGATAGAGTTAAAATTCTTTGGAAATTCCTTTGCATATCTATTTTATATAATTATATTATGTTCTTGTACTTTCACAGAAATAAATATCACTCCTCCTTGGGTACAAGAATATATTTTTACCTAAGCTCCGACCCTATCACCTTCATCTACAACAGAACTTGCTCTATTGGTTAACTTCTCACACTCACATTCAACAACAGAAAATCTTATTTCAAAGTACCCTTTATCTATAAACATACTTCAGGCTCTCCATTTCAGATCAAAGCAAGGAAAAATACAATTTAACCTGTTCCCACACCTAATATGTTTTAGTAGTCTCAGTCCATCACAGCTATGTTTCTTCAGATGGCAGTCTACACTTCTCTTTCTGCTATCTCACACATTGAAAACATGGCTTTAACACCAAAACTTTGCTTGAATTTATTTTTTTCTTAGAATTCAGTGATGATCATTGTTTCACTCTGACATCATCTTGATGTAGCATTTTACATACATTGTAACCCTTCAGTCTCTCTGAAAGAAGTCTCTGGGAATCTGTAACATCCGTCCTTCCTGATTTTCTTTCTGCATTTCTGAATATCGATTTCAGCAACAATTCCAGTCCCTTTGATTCTGGCCATCCTCCTTGCTCAGATGCTAAACACTCTTCTCTTGAGTGTTGCAAACTTCCCTGGTTTTTACTTGCATTACAGATTTTCAAACTAGGATAAAATGTATGCATCGAAGTAAAGTGTGTCTGCTTTTCCCCCTTTCTTTTCAATCAAGGAAATCATCCCAGATGACAGGGAAGAGATCAAACAAATTCAAAATAAATGACAAGACAAAGTTTTGAGGGGCGCCTGGGTGGCTCAGTCAGTTAAGCCTCTGCCTTTGGCTCAGGTCATGTTTCCAGGGTCCTGGGATGAGCCCCATGGCTCCCTGCAAGGAGCCTGCTTCTCCCTCTCCCTCTGACGCTCCCCCTACTTGTGCTCTCTCTCTCTCTCCCTCTCTCTCTCTGTCCAATAAATAAAATCTTTAAAAAAAGGAAAAAGTTTTGAGGTAGAATTTCAGTTTATTAGCTATAATCGTTTCACAGCACTCTATATTCTAACTGAATATAAAAAATAAAAACAGAAGTTTAATTTTTGCCTTTATACCAGGTAAATTTGCTCCACTATGTATTGATATTGCTCACTGGAGCACAAGTGATACACAAAACAAACACAAAAAATACATAATTCAGTATTCAGACTTAGTTTTCAGATTGTATCATGCTGACAAAGCCAGATCGTACTGACGGTAAAGTGTTTGGGAAAGAATTAACACGTAAGGGTAAACAATAGGGAAGGACTTACTAGGCTCTCTCTAAAATTACAGGCCAACTTCTCAGAGAACTTTCATATTAAACTATCTGATCTTTTCCCTTTCCCCCCAACAACTGGGACATTCTATTCAAAAATAATTAGAGAGTATCTCGTCTCATATTGGCCAGTTCATCTCACCACAGCACCTTCTTATGTGAGTATTTCATTAATATTTTTCTGAGAGTTACTCAGCAGACCTCACATCTCCCTCATATATGCCCTGGCCTTCATTGTCCCCTTTGTCAGACTCTTCTCTCTTCTTTAGCTGCGGCCTCACTATTACATCCACATCTATACTTACAGTAGCCATGCCTGAGCTAACCAAGATGAAATGGTGATGGGTGTCTGTGAAAATATTGCGTGGAAAAAAAATATATAGTGTTTTTCTATTTGTTAACTCTTGTTTGTTAATTTTATATAATTTTATTCTGGGAAAAAATATGACATAAAACAAAGCAAGCAAACAAAAACTGAAAACTCACTACCTCAAAGCATAGAGGAGCCTGAACTACAAAGTGAATGTTAATTAAAAAAATATTTTTGAATGAAAATGGTAACACTTACAAAATTGAAATACATTATAACAAGGAGTTAAATGGGGATTTGACGAATATTTTTGTGTCTTTTTTTTTTTAAGATTTTATTTATTTATTTGACGGAGAGAGAGATAGTGAGAGCAGGAACACGAGCGGGGGAGTAGGAGAGGGAGAAGCAGGCTTCCCGCTGAGCCCAATGCGGGGCTTCATCCCAGGACACTGGGATCATGACCTGAGCGGAAGGCAGACGCCCAACCATCTGAGTCACCCAGGTGCCCCTTAAGTCTTAAATATGATTTTAAAATAAACAAAAAGAGCCTTCCCAGGCTACACAATAGGTGTTCTACAGTGTCAACTCAAATTTAGTACAATATGGAGTGTGTTGCTTGTGGCGTCTCAAGAAATAATTTTCTGTGGTTAAAGACCCAATGATGATAAGTGAAGATCATTCCTATTTCAGGAAATTGCCTGATATTGCAATGGCCAAAGGATTATATTCCAAATTAATGTGTACAAAAGAATAGTTTAAAAAGCCCAATGTAACATATACTTGTTTCAATTGGAATGTTTAAAATATGCATATTTAGGGGCACCTGGTGCCTCAGTCCTTAAGCATGTTCGGCTCAGGTCACGATCCCAGAGTCCTGGGATTGAGCCCCACATCAGGGCTCCCTGCTCGGTGGGAAGCCTGCTTCTCCCTCTCCCACTCCCCCGGCTTGTGTTCCCTCTCTCACTGTGTCTCTATCAAATAAATAAATAAAATCTTTTAAAAAATTAAAAATTAAAAAATATACATATCTAGCTACAAATTTGGCAATTTATTACTCTTACATCCTTTTATTTAATTTCTATTTCCTTAAAAACAAAATTCTTTGGCAAACTGCCACTTGGGCCACTACACAGTGACTCAGAAATTCTTTAGGTCACAAAGAAACATCCCTTAACCACTTCATATCCCTTTGTGGGGATATTCCTCAGCTGCACTTCCATAATGCACAGCATGCATCCATAAATTGGGAATCTCGATTAAACTGCTCAACCCAAAGAACCACTTCTGTTTGATTAGTCTTTATAAAATTCAAGATGTCATAAAATAAATAAACCAATAAAATAAATCCATAACTCACATTTGTGACCTTACAAAAAAATACTCCGAATACATAATAACTTAATGAAAAAACAATGAATCTTTGGAAATTACATCGATGAGCTGAAATTCATTCAGTGGATTTTTGTACTTCTGAAGTTCTATTGCAAGTTCCTGGCACAACTCCGTTCATCAAAGGACACCTCAAAAAATAATGTTGTTTGATGTAAATAACATATGTATGACCTAATATATTGTCATCATCCAGATTCAGGTGGCCACAATATTTTGTAGGTTTGTGTGGGAATATATTAAATTCTTAATCTTGTGATACTCTATTTAGAAATATTAGGTAATGCATACATACATACATACATATTTGTGAAATGAAATGCTCTGATTAATTAATTATTCAAATGGAAAGAGACCTGTTCCAAATATCATTTCTGAGTTAACTATCCTTAAAAAATTACATTCCAAGGATTTCATGCAGATTATTAACAGATATTTTTAATAACACTTAGAAGTACATATTTGAGCCTGTCAAGGTGATGATGGAATATAGGTAATAATTTTTTTTAATTGTTATACTTTATCATATACAAATTTGTATTGCATAGCCTTGTACAGATGGTAGAGTTGAAGTGAAATCTAACTGGGAGATAAAAGGACATGTTTGGTTAAAATGATCACAATCACAAATATATTTCTATCATATAAAAAGATAGAGAGCAGATTGGTGGTTACTGGGGCAAGAGTGGGGGTGAGGTAGTGGGGAGGGAGAAGTGGGGAATAACTACCTAATGGGTATGGAGTCTCCTCTGGGCATGATGAAAGTGTTTCAGAACCAGTTGCACAACATTGTGAATGTACTAAATGCTTATGAATTGTTCATTTATTTTTTTAAAGGTTTTATTTATTTATTTGACCAAGAGAGACACAGCTGGAGAGGGAACACAAGCAGGGAGAGTGGGAGAGGGAGAAGCAGGCTTCCCGCGGAGCAGGGAGCCCGATGCGGGGCTCGATCCCAGGACCCTGGGATCATGACCTGAGCCGAAGGCAGACGCTTAACGACTGAGCCCCCCAGGTGTCCCTGAATTGTTCGTTTAAAAACGGTGTTTAAGTTATGTGAATTTCTCTTCAACAACAAAAAAATTCTAATGATAATAAATAAATGTAAAATTTAATTGAGATTTGTACACCCGTCATTATCACGTTTAAACGTAATTTTTAAAAATTTTTATTGTTATGTTAATCCCCATACATTACATCATTAGTTTTAGATTAAACATAACTTTTATAATAGCAAATTGCAGAAGTGGTATTTACAATTTATCATTTGAAGTACTTAAGAGTTCACCTTTGCTATACATAGAAATTTTTATGTTGTTTGCCTATTAGTAACAGTATCTAAGAATGAGTGTTAAGAATGCACTTTTGGGGTAAGACACTTTAAATATATACCACATAAAGGTAATCAAAACAGTTTCTGTCCTTAAGGAGCTTTACAAGTTCCATTATTTTAGAATGAGTGCCTGAGATAATCTTCCAGAATAATGCCTCCACTACGATATTTTTTATTAAAAATAAAGCAAACATTGGGGTGCCTGAGTGGCTCAGTCGGTTAAGCATCTGCCTCCGGCTCAGTTCATGATTCTAGAGTCCTGGGATAGAGCCCCTCATTGGTCTCCCTGCTCAGTGGGAAGTCTGCTTCACCCTTTCCCTCTGTCCCTCTCCCTGCTCCTGTTCACTCGCTCGCTCACTCTTCTCTCAAATAAATAAAGTCTTTAAAGAAAAACAAAAAAAAAAATAAAATAAAGCAAACATCACTATTGATTTTATTGCTCCAAATTTTGTAAAATAAATAACTAGTGAGTATAGCCTCTACTTAAAGCTATGCCAGATTTTCTTTTGTACTTTTACACTTGTTAATACACATTTTTAAAAAATAGTAAGTGCAATAGCACTCCTAAAAGATCACTCCATCAGACTTTAATTACACCGCCCAACGACTGCTTCAGATTTGAGGCTGATTGGTTTCTTTCATCGCCAACAGTAGCTGTCGAGAAAAATAATGTTTCCCTACATTAATAAAATTATCTAATAAACTTAAAAGTCAAAATTAGGTGCTGACCGAGTAAAGTATAAAATTATCATTATCATTTTAGGAGTAAACAGTGGATGTATGGACCCATTTTTAAAGTTTTCAAAAGGTAGGCACAGTCTACATTGTTTAGAGTATGGGATTGAAACAGGAGAGGAAAGGGACCAAAGAAACCGACAAGGGTACTGACTCCAGCAAGTACCTAGGAGAATTAGGTCCCCTAAACACACTCCGAACTGCTGAAGCATACCTGGCATCCCATATAAATCTGATGGTCATGAATTAAATGGGTCAAGGGTGACTTTGCATTCTAACAGGTTCTCAGTGCAATCGTTTTTAACTGCCTTTTAGTTGTCGGGCTTTAGAGGAAATATATATATTTTTATATTAGTTTTAATATGATTTTCTTTTGAATGCAACTTTATTCCCCACAATATAATTGACTCCTATATGCCAATTTTGCCATTACTGGTTAATTATATATTAAAAAACTTTTAAAATATTATTAGCAAATGTTAAATATGATATGTAATTAAGCTTTATTCAGGTTACGTTGAAAGAATAAAATAAAGAATACTGCACAGATAACTTATTTAACCAAAAGCAAATTGTAGTTTCATCAAAAATCTAAATATTCATTCAAACTTACAGCCATATAGCTGTATGTTTTGGGTTATATGTGACAGAAAATTAGATGGCTTCTTCTTGAGATAAAATGGAGTGGTGGATTTAAAAACTTCTCATGTTGCGTCTTGTTGAGGGTTCCCACGACTACCCAGAGATTTGCCAGAAGAATTCAAAGGATTCGCCATATAGCTGTATGCATGGCTGGGATTTATTACAGTGATATCTTAAGGATACACATCCAAATTATAAGAGAAAAAGACACAGGTGAAGTGTGGAAAAATCCACGTGAAAACTTTCTTATGTTTCTTCCATTCCATGAGGAGTTACAGAGAGCATACTTTTCTTCCAGCAACAAAATGCAACAACATATGTACAAAGCTACACTCAAAGCCCCTTTGAGATTCAGCTGCCAAGGTTTTTGCCAGGGTCTGGTCACATAGGCACCCTCTGTCTAGCAGGTGCCAAAATTCCAGATTCCCAGAGGAAAGCAGGTGTTCAGTGTAAACCTTACGTTCACCATTAACCATATCGCTTATGCTGTCTAGGCAGAGTGGGGGGTCATCTTGAAGATTTTCTCCCTCTTTCCCTCCCCCCACTCACGGACACAGGCGCTCTTTCTCTCTTTCTCAAATAAATAAATAAATCTTAAATAAATCTTAAAAAAAGAAAGAAGAAGAAAGACTTGGTCCCTGATTTTACTGAGGTTGTATCTTAATGGAAAAGACAAACAGGAGGAAAAAACAAAAAGGAGGAAGAGGAGAAAGGAGGAAACACAAGAGAAAGAGGAAAGGAAAAGGAGGAATAGAGACAGTAGCAGGAGGTGGAAGAACAGGTTGAGAAAAATAAATATGATTTTATTTATAAAAATAAATAAAGAGACCACATTGAGATGGGAAAGGGCTCTTTTACCTTTGAGAATTTTTTTTCATGTCTTCCTGCTAGCAGAAACTACACCAACAAAACCTATCACTATGCCCGGTATGGAATAAGCATTCTTCAGAGATGTTTTGATAAAATAAATGCCATATGGAAAAGAATAAATAATAAGTGAAGGTAATTGGCCTAAAAACCTCACGAGGAATAAAGGAATAATATTTATTAAAATGCTTTGTAAAGTTTTAAATTCAATACAATGGAAAATTATATTATCAAGTGTTACAAATTTCATATATCTAGCAAGGTTTCCTTTGTTTTCTCATGTAAAATATTTAATCCCATTATAAGAAGATTTAAAGATAGTATAAAGAACATCTATTTTATTTTATTTTTTATTTTTTATTTTTTAAAGATTTTATTTATTTATTTGACAGAGAGAGAGAGAAACAGTGAGAGAGGGAACACAAGCAGGGGGAGTGGGAGAGAGAGAAGCAGGCTTCCCGCCGAGCAGGGAGCCCGATGCGGGGCTCGATCCCAGGACCCTGGGACCATGACCTGAGCTGAAGGCAGTTGCTTAACCAACTGAGCCACCCAGGCGCCCCAGAACATCTATTTTAAACCAACTAAGTTGTGAATAAAATTCTGGTTAGTATATTTGAGATTTTTAAAGTTGAGGAAAAAATTACAAATAAAAGTTATGAGCGGACCAGATTCCATGTGATCCATGAAAATTTTTACTATTAAAATTATACTACTAAAATTAATATTGTATTTTTTTACTTTGCCTGGCTCAGAGGCATTTCTCTGGTTTCAGAATCGGAGAAAGGACTTTTTCCTTTAGTGACCGATTTAGTATCCTTTCTACCAAATCCCATTTTATCTCTCCTTTATTTACTCTTTATCACAATAACATCAGTTCTCAGTCATGGCCAAGTGTGATTTTCAAACTCACTGGTGGCTGAAGCCGCTGTTTTCCCTTTCCACCTATGTGTCAGGAGGTGAAGAATGGCAGTACATTTCCTCCTCAACTTTCTGGTACTACTTTCTTTACTGTTGAATCATAAGGGAGCAGCAGACAAGACTCAGGCTGCACGGAGGGGGGAAATCATTAATTGAAACCCTTTCCTGGACTACCAGTCTCCAGCAGCGTTCCAAAAAAATAGTTATTTGTCTCTCTTGCTGAGTAGTTTATGCTGGTCCTTTTCTATCCTGGGGAGAAAATCTGTGATTATATTGAAAAACATAAATTTTGGCAGGATTTCTTAATTTCAAATTAGTTTACTAAAGTACTTGTGTCTTTAAATGATGTTCCAAAATCCTACTCATTCCATTTCTCAGTTTAGAGACTAAAAAAATGGCCTGACTCTTCAAAGAATGGAAGCTTGGAAAAACAACAGAGGAGTCTGAATAAGGGTGTAAGATGTGTATTTAAAATATCACTAGGCATCAGAGAAATCCAAATCAAAACCTCAATGAGGTATCACCTCACACCAGTCAGAATGGCTAAAATTAACAAGTCAGGAAATGACAGATGTTGGCGGGGATGTGGAGAAAGGGGAACCCTCCTACACTGTTGGTGGGAATGCAAGCTGGTGCAGCCACTCTGGAAAACAGTATGGAGGTTCCTCAAAAAGTTGAAAATAGAGCTACCATACGATCCAGCAATTGCACTACTGAGTATTTACCCCAAAGATACAACTGTAGGGATCCGAAGGGGTACGTGCATCCTGATGTTTATAGCAGCAATGTCCACAATAGCCAAACTGTGGAAAGACCCAAGATATCCCTCAACAGATGAATGGATAAAGAAGCTGTGGTATATATATACAATGGAATATTATGCAGCCATCAAAAAAAATGAAATCTTGCCATTTGCAATGACGTGGATGGAACTAGAGGGTATTATGTTAAGTGAAATAAGTCAATCAGAGAAAGAAATGTATAATATGATCTCACTGATATGAGGAGTTCTTAATCTCAGGAAACAAACTGAGGGTTGCTGGAGTGGCGGGGGG
>NC_058406.1:137361972-137434515 GCF_002201575.2 Neomonachus schauinslandi | reverse complement strand
AGAAGATAGCAGGAGGGGAAGAATGAAGGGGGGGAAATCAGAGGGGGGGATGAACCATGAGAGATGATGGACTCTGAAAAACAAACTGAGGGTTCTAGAGGGGAGGGGGGTGGGAGGATGGGTTAGCCTGGTGATGGGTATCAAAGAGGGCACATTCTGCATGGAGCACTGGGTGTTATATGTAAATAATGAATAATGGAACACTTCATCAAAAACTAATGAAATCCTTCAAAAAAAAAAAACTAATGATGTAATGTATGGTGATTGACATAACATAATAATAAAAAATAAATAAATAAATAAAAGAAAAGAAAAAAATAAAATATACTTCTCTATATTTTTTTATTCTATACTCCTGGAAGTGTGATTTTCTGGATTTCTTTTAAATTTAGTATGATAAAAAATATATAAGCAGACATACCCTCAAAATGTAGAAATATTGCTTTGAGGGATAAATGAAATGACCTTATAATATTTGACATATTCTATTGCCATCATTTTTTAAAGCATGGATGTTATTACTTTCTAAATTATACTTACAGAAATTTAATCTTATTCATTGGTGGAAATATAAAGATATTATAAGAATTCATAATTTTTATAAAATATGCAATTCTTCTAACATATTTTTTGTTTTCCCTACAATATAAATACAGTCTGTCAGGGTGTACTTTAAAATTTAAAATATACTAATTAGAATTTAATTTACAAAGTAGTCTTAAAATCTACACTTTACTAGAGAAAATGAGAGAAAGATTCATGGAAATGAAAGCTATGATATTTTGCATAAATTATTTGTATGATTTAAGGGAAATGTAAAGTTTGAATATTCTCACAATCCATTTTTCCTATTTGATGTGTAAAGGAAGAGTAGAAAGCAATCTGGCAGAGTGCTAATATTTTCTGTCCATAGTAGAAGAGGAAATTTTGATTACAGCACCATCAAATTTTCTTTTTCCCTTGATAGCCAGAAGCAATTTATATTGTCCACCTCAGATTTTTCACAGATACTTCTTTGCAATGGTCATGCAGTTTGGAGGAAAGCTTTATTACTGACTTGATGTTTTTTCTCTTTTTTTTCCACTTTTTGTTGAAGGAAGAGTTTAAAATCTGAAAGTTCTCACCAATTTTAAACACACTGGTTTCTGCCAAAGGAAAAACTTTCTATCTCCCATCTCCAGATGTATATTTACTGTCATGGACTAGGACAGTAAATTAAAGATTTGTATATCTCAATTTGGGTAGACAGGAAAAAAATTATAATAAATTTGAAGTTACATTGTAACAAGTATTTTTATGTCAATGAATGCTTCACTTTGACTTACATCAAGACATCAGCATTTTCTCTCTTCCATAATTCAAGTACAGAAAAGACATTGAAAATTGAGCTAAATTTTCCATAGTAATGTAAGGAACTGTATCATGTATTATTTATATTATATTATATATATGCATATATAATAACTGTATTATTATATTTACTGTACTTTTTCCTCTCTCCTTTTGATTAAAATGTGTCCACCAACACTTTTTTGTTTTAAATTTTCACTTCTTGGTCGCCTGGGTGGCTCATTTGGTGAAGTGACTGCCTTCGGCTCAGGTCATGATCCTGGAGTCCCAGGATCGAGTCCCGCATTGGGCTCCCTGCTCGGCAGGGAGTCTGCTTCTCCCTCTGACCCTCCTCCCTCTCATGCTCTCTGTCTCTCATTCTCTCTCTCGCAAATAAATAAATAAAGTCTTTAAAAAAAATTTTTTTTCACTTCTTGGGATGCCTGGGTGGCTCAGCTGGTTAAGCAGCTGCCTTCAGCCCAGGTCATGATCCCAGGGTCCTGGGATCGAGTCCCACATTGGGCTCCTTGCTTAGCAGGGAGGCTGCTTCTCCCTCTCTCTCCCTCTGCTTGTGCTCTTTCTGTTAAATAAATGAGGAATTCTTAATCGCAGGAAACAAACTGAGGGTTGCTGGAGTGGGGGGTGGGGTGGGAGGGAGGGGGTGACTAGGTGATAGACACTGGGGAGGGTATGTGCTCTGGTAAGTGCTGTGAATTGTGCAAGACTGTTGAATCTCAGATCTGTACCTCTGAAACAAATAATGCAATATATGTTAAGAAAAAAAAAAAAGAAGAAGAAGAAGGTAGCAGGAGGGGAAGAATGAAGGGGGGGAAATCAGAGGGGTAGACGAACCATGAGAGACGATGGACTCTGAAAAACAAACTGAGGGTCTAGAGGGGAGGGGGGTGGGAGGATGGGTTAGCCTGGTGATGGGTATTGAGGAGGGCACATTCTGCACGGAGCACTGGGTGTTATGCACAAACAATGAATCATGGGACACTACATCTAAAACTAATGATGTAATATATGGGGATAATATAAGAATAAAAAATTTTTAAAAAAATAAGTAAATAAATTTTCACTTCTTTTGCATGTATATACTAATGAAAGCAAATATCTGAAAGCATTAAGTTTTCAAAAAATTAGAAAAAAATCTTAGCAAGAATCCTATTACAGTGGCAAATAATTGATTTGGAAATATAAATAGCTATTCTATTTTTTACTGATAGAAATCTGCTTTGATAAAACATTTGCTTAGAAAAACTTTATATGGCTTGGTGCTAAGGAAAATGTGGAATCGCTATATGAAATATATTAAGAAAAAATGTGGAGAATTGAAGTGGATAATTTGATAGAAAAAATAATAAAGCTTATTGAGGTAGGAATGAAAGTTTAAACAGAAGTCATTTTATTTTTTAGTGTAGTAATCACAATGCTCCATCCATGCTGACATGTGCCTAAGCTCATAACCACTGAGTTTCTGGTTAACAAGCTTGAAAAAATTGCCCTAGCTAGAAAAGAAGGAAGAGCACTCCAATTTTACACTCAGGAATTCTGCAAGAACTTCTATCTCCATTGGATTTGGCTTGGGTTGGAGGTAGACTTATTACATCAGCATTCACTTTATAACAACATACTTTCAATATTGATAAGACAACTGCATCATTTCCAACATAAATTATTAGAAATTCCTGGTATTTTGTCAGCTAGCCTTGGTTTCAGTTTCCCTAAAAGCAGAGCCTGAGGCAAGGATTTGGTGTTGGTAATTTATCAGGGAGCTAGTTCTAGGAATCACAAGTGAGGAAATAGAGGAAAAGACAGGGTGAGGAGAAAGACCAACAAAGGGTACACTGACGAACAGACAATGGGCCTCAATCCAGTTAGGTGACGTGAAGTAGAATATGCATCTTCGTATTACGGATTCAGAAAGTGGATTCATTATTCTGTAGCTTTGGTGCCTGGTGATGCCCAAACCTTAGGCTGAGCAAGTTCCCGTGGCAACAGAGAAGCTTTATGTTGAGTTTATATTTTAAATTAGCTTTAATTATTAAGATTAATTATTTGTTTTTGTATGTATTTTATTGTTACACATATCAGACTTCACTTATAATATACAGGTAAGCTGATCAGCCAAACTGACCAATTAAATAATTGGCAAGTTATAAAAATATGATGACAAAAATTTCCAAAAAGCTCTATTTTGAAAGTTTTACAACTGAAAGTAGTACAAGGAACACTCATATACTCTTTACCTTGAATTACTAGTGGTTAGCAGTATGTCTCATTTCCATTATCTCCTACCACAATATTATTGCAACCCAGAAATTTAACATTAGAATCTACAACAGTACAACAATATAATCTCTTTTAAAGTCCATAATTTTAATTTACCCAAATACCCCAAAAGGTGTATTGGGGGGAGATATTTTTGACTGAAGACCCAATCAAATATCACCAGTAACATTTGGTTGGCATCTATTTTTAGTCTCCTTTACTGTAAAAGAATCCCCAACATTTTTTTAATCACGCTGATTTTTATTTTTTAAAGATTTTATTTATTTATTTGACAGAAAGAGACACAGCAAGAGAGGGAATACAAGCAGGGGGAGTGGGAGAAGGAGAAGCAGGCTTCCTGCTGAGCAGGGAGCCCGATGCAGGGCTCGATCCCAGGACCTGGAATCATGACCTGAGCCGAAGGCAGACACTTAACGACTGAGCCACCCAGGCGCCCCTCACGCTGATGTTTTTGTTAAAGATCTTATTTATCTATTTGAGAGAGAGAGAGAGAGTGGGGGAGGAGCTGAGGGAGAGGGAGAAGCAGGCTCCCCACTGAGCAGGAAGCCAGATGCGGGTCTCAATCCCAGGACCCCAGGATCATGACCCCAGTCTGAGGCAGATGCTTAACCAACTGAGCCACGCAGGTGCCCCTTAATCACACTCATATTTTTGAAGGACCCAAACCATGTCTCTTGTACAATATGTCAAAATGTCAAATATGTCAAATTTCCCTGATTGTTAGCTCATAAGACTCAGGTTAAATGTTTCTGGAAATAATATAACAGGTTATTTGTGTACTTTCTATTGCATCTCAGCAGAAGTTTTGTAATATTATATTGTTAAATAATTACTGATACTAAGTTTGATCATTTGGATAAGGTAGCATTGCAACATCTCTCCACTAGAAATAGGTTTTCCCCCTATTTGCAATTAAGAGATGAGAAATCTTCTTGTAATTTCTTTGTGTTTATGAGCATGAAATATTCTTTTCCCTAACAAATTTTTACTCAGTGATTTTAGCATCCATTGTTTACCCTTGCTGAAAACAGTTACTTACTTGGGCAATTGCAAAATAGTGATTTTCTAGTTTTGTCATTACTTTTAGATTCATTATGCGAACTTTCCTAAGCAAAGGAGTGCCCCTTCCCTACTTTTTGAGTGTCATTGAGTACTCATAAATTCTTTGTTATCCTGTTGAGTAATGTGTAGGATCCAAAATTTAATAGATGCTGGGGAAAAATAATAATAAACAGGATCTCAACCTCTCTCTCTCTCCCCTTCTCCCCCTCCTCCTCTCCTTCTCCTACTCTTTTCCCCCACCTCATTTTTTGTCTCTCTCTCTCTCCCATTTGTCTTTCTAACACCTTTGTGCTTTCTTGCACATTAAGATATTGTACTTTATACTTTTCCTTATCCAGACCCAGAGTTGGCTATTTCTTTAAAGAAGCCTTGATTCTTTTTAGAGAAATGGTATTCCAAAGCAAAATACTGGATGTTAGATTGTCTCATGGCTCTGGGACCGTTCATTGATACACTCATATGTTCATACTGAATCTTACAATTTAAATTCAACACCATACAGTTCTTCTACACCTCCCAGATTCCATATTTTTATATCCCTTCTCCCATACTAAAGAATCTCATTCCCATATGTCAAACATGTTTACTCTATCCTATAATACAAATAGAAAATTTCAGAATTACTACCCCAATATCATAACAAACAGGTCTACTAAGAATTTTTCAAGGTTCCCTTGCAGCTTTTTTGTCCTCCCACTGTAGGAAGAGATACCTGTGAAAGAATTTACTATTAAAGAAAGGAGGGGGGCACCCGGGTGGCAAAGTTAGTTAAATGACCAACTCTTGGTTTTGGCTCAGGTCAAGATCTCTCTGTCATGGGATGGAGCCCTGTGTCAGGCTCTGGGCTGAGCGCAGAGTCTGTTTCAGATTCTCTCTCCCTCTTCCTCTGCCCTCCTCGCCCCTCGCCCCTCCTCACTTGCGCACTCTCTCTCTCTCCCTCTGAAATAAATAAAATCTTAAAAGAAAAAAAAAAAAGGCTACATCCAGCAGGTATAAAAAGATAATGTCAGGGTAACACCTAATTTTTATACCTCACTATATACAATCTCTTTAGATAATTTTTTTCTTCATTTTCTGCTTTAGGCTTTTTGGCATTTCTTTTTGGAAAGTAATCATGTACCTATATATCAATATTGCAATACAGTTTTCCTTAACTGTGTATCCTAGAAATCTCTTTATCAGGTGAGAGAAACCTTCCTATTATTTTAACTTTTCTATTTTTTTAAGTTTTTATTGAAATGTCATTTAAATTTAACTTAACAGTTAACGTACAGTGTGATATTAGTTTCAGGTGTACAACAGTGATTCGACATTTCCATACAACACCCTGTGCTCCTCACAACAAGTGCCCTTCTTAATCCCCATCACCTATTGAACCCACCTCTCCACATACCTCCCCTCCGGTAACCATCAGTTTGTTCTCTCTAGTTAGAGTCTGTTTCTTGGTTTGCCCCCCCTCTTTTTTTCCCTTTGCTCGTTTGTTTTGTTTCTTAAATTCCACGTATGAGTGGAATCTATGCTATTTGTCTTTCTCTGACTTATTTTACTTATCGTACTACTCTTTAGCTCTATCCATGTCCTTCCTCATTCTTTTTTTATAAAGGGGAGAAAAAGAATAACAGTGCAGTTGTCATTATTGCTATGCATTCAATATTTGTTACTTTTAGACTTCAAATTGATTCTGCAGGCCTGTAGTTAGCTAGGGCCATTTGATCAGTTCTGCCCAGTGAGTTGAGTTTTTAAAAGTTTTATTCAACTTATTTAAAATAAAAAAAAAATCACCCATTTCTCCTACCCCCGCCCGCCTCTTGCAACCACCCATCTGTTCTCTGTATCTATGAACTTATTATTACTATTATTTTTAGAGTCTACATACAAGAGAGGTCATACAGTTTTTGTCTTTCTCTATGTGACTTGTTTCACTTAGCATAATGCCTTTGTAGTCCATCCATGTCTCACATCTTCTTTATCCATTGATCCATCAGTGTGAATTTACATTGGCTCCATTTCTTGATATTGTAAATAATGCTGCAATGAGCATAGGGGTGCATATATCTTTTTGAATTCGTGGGGTTTTTTTTCAGATAAATACCCAGAAATGGAATGGCTGAATCATAAAGTAGTTCCATTTTTAATTTTTTGAGGAAACTCCATACTATTTTCCATAATGGTTACACCAAGTTACAATCACACCAATAGGGCAAATCATTCATTTTTCTTCATACTCTCACCAGCATTTATTTCCTGTCTTTTTGATATTAAGTATTCTGACATGTGTGAGATGATATCTCATTGTGGTTTTGATTCACAATTTCCTGATTACTAATAATGTAGATAATCTTTTCATGTACCTGTTGGCCATCTGTATGTCTTTTTTGGAAAAAAAAAACTTCTGCTCATTTTTAATTGGATTGTTTGGGGGGGTTTGTTGTTGAGTTCTGTAAGTTCTTTATATATTTTGAATATTAGCCCTTTATCAAATATATGATTTGCAAATATTTTCTCTTATTCAGCAGGTTGTCTTTTAATTTTATTGATGATTTCCTTTGCTGTGCAGAGGCCTTTTAATTTTTTCTTTATTATTATTATTATTATTATTATTATTATTATTTGCTTTTGCTTTTGGTATTAGATTCAAAAAAGCATTGCTAAGAGTTATGCCAAAGAGCTTACCATCTGTTTTCTTCTAAGAGTTTTGTGGTTTCAGGTCTTACATTCAAGTCTTTAATCCATTTTGAGTTAATTTTTGTGTACGGCAGAAGAAAGGGGTCCAGTTCCATTCTTTTGCACGTAGCTAGCTATCCAGTTTTCCCAACATAACTGATTTAAGAGACAATGCTTTCTCCATTATAGATTCTTGGTTCCTTTGTCGCAAATTAACTAACCATATATGTGTGGGTTTATTTCTGGGAATTGGGTGATAGAGATCTTCCTAAACTTTAACTGCTTAATAGAATTACACTTAGCTGGGGCACCTGGGTGGCTCAGTCAGTTAAGCATCTGACTTCTGATTTCAGCACAGGTTATGATCTCAGGGTTGTAAGATCAAGCCCCACGTCAAGCTCCACGCTGGACATAGAGCCTGCTTAAGATTCTTTCTCTCCCTGTGCCTCTCCTTTCTCTCTCCCTCTTAAAAACAAAAAAAATCCATTTAGTAGATAAATCATATTTTTCTATTCTTAAATTTGTTTTGTTTCACCAGAGCCTTGTAAGTAGACCAGTGGTTTTTCAATATTCTATTTCAGATAATACTGTGTAAATAACCTGTCTATGTTCTCTTTTATGTGTGTTGAGGTGTACTTTCAGGGTAAATTCCTCAAAATAGGATAACTAGGTCAAAGAGTCAATGCCTATATAGCTTGATTAGACATTACTAAATTTTTCTCTATAACTGGTGATTTTTAATGATCAGTGAATCATATATTGTGTATGTATCATGAGAAACAAAATGTAATAAGTAGACGATGTTCGGATATAGTTAATAAGCAGGGAAAATAAATAACCATAACATTTTTTAACAAAAAATAATAATTGTACTTTGAAGGCCCAACACATACTTGTGTATGTTTGTGTATATAAAAATGTTTTATAAGAAAGTATGTGGATTTGAGGAATTCAAAAGCAGTTTGGATGTTAAGAGACACATAACTTTTTTCTTTAATGTATAATATCTTTGGGAATTAATCTTTGACATGTGTGCCTATTAGATAAAATATGATAAACAGTATGAAGCTTTAAGAGGGTAATTTATAAATATCATATAAATATCGTAAGTGAATTTACTTTTTAGAGCATTTATTTAAATTATCATTAAAATCTAAATCCAACTAATAATCATCTGCTTACCTGCTTATTAATAAACATGGTAGCTGCCTTTTATCATAAATTGTGATTACAATCTATAGGTTTTTATTTAGCTAGTATAGTGAGATATTTGTAAGTATAATATGGTTAAGTATAACCTTAGCTATGAAGGCAATTTTACCTAGGCTTCAGTTATTTGTGAAAAAAGATATCTTGTATATACTTTTGATGAGGGCAAGTAGAATTTGCAAGGAAAAACCATTATTATATAATATAAAATTTATCCAAAAGTCAAAAATCCTGCGACTTGGGCTTTATTTTCCTTTTTAAATAATTTTCTGCAAAAAAAACTCCATAATTCACATTTTCCAGAATTGTGTATATATAATTATGTATACACAGTAGTTTACAATGTATGGCAAAATAGCAAATTATTTAAAGATATACACCTTTTAAATTTAAACAGATGTTAAAATCTTATTAATAATAGGAGTATGTCTTTAATGCAATTTTCATTTACAAAAACTCAAAATCATTCTAGCAATCCAGTTGTAGGTTAGTAAGAGATTACTAATAATTCTTTTCATTATTACAGCATTTTACGGTTTACAAAGCAACTTCTCAAGCATTACTTCATTTATGATTCTCAAAAAGCCTGTGAGAATATACAATTGCACTTTGGTTGTGTGGGTTTCATTTATGAATAAGTTTGATTTCTGTATATGTGTAATCAAAATGTGATACTTGACAATTTCATTCTTAGGTTGTTCTTCAAAATCTATGATAATCTGACAAAATTTAAATTGCATCACTACTTAGGTAACTGATTCTTTTGCAAACAGAAGGGAACTTGCTTGATTTCAAATCTGTATTATAGATTTCTATAATATATATAGAATCTATATATATTATATATATAATCTAATATAGAATTCTCTTCCCATTTTAGAAGGTTAGTGGTAAAAAGCTCCTAACATCTTAATTTGCTTCAGATTACATTCTGAGGTAATCCAAAATATGATCTTAAGAAATTGAGAATGAATAAATTATTTCTTACATCTCCTAAAATACAGCACAGTTTTAGTACCAAGGCATTAAAACAAAGTATCTTGAAGCTATTACACATCAAAAGAAGGCAGTTTCTGATGAGGTTAAAATTGTTGTGTATTAAATCTTGAGGTATGAAATAAAATCAATCTCTATTTCATCATTAGTAGAATGGTAGTTGAATAGCAATCATTACTTTCAAAATGCTGATGATTATATTATATAATATTTCCACATAACATACTTTCTAATATTATTATAAAATAACATGAACTGGAACACTCTAATTTTCACCTGTATGAAGCCAAATTATCAGAAGAATGAAAATAATTCATTCTAAAGGCAGGTTCAAGGAAATCCTAATCTGGTATATACTTACCTCCTAATTACAATTATAATATTGAAAGTGAAAACATGTTTCTTTTATGAGACAAGTCATAAGAGGGGCTTACATTCACAGAAACGTACAATTAATGACATTCATTTTTCTGTTTCACTTTCAGATTTAATATTCAATAGAAAATTTACAGAATTTTGGACATGATATGAAATATTTTTATCTTACCTCAAAATAGAACATGAGGTTACCTTGCTAAGGCCAAATGACTACCTGCTTTGGGATAAAATTTCATTGCTTTTTGGCACATGTGATGATTAATCACCACTGTCTTAATTTTTCTAATATAATGAGATGTATAAAACTTATTGTCTTTTATTTTTTTCATTCTTTATGATAAAATGATAAAGCCAAAATGCAATGTAACATGCAAATATTTTACTTGAATATTTTAGTAAATTTATCTTTAGTATGATTTTTTAAATGTTAAAAACATTTTTTTTAAGATTTTATGTATTTATTTGAGAGAGAGATAATGAAAGAGAGCACATGAGAGGGGGGAGGGTCAGAGGGAGAAGCAGGCTCCCTGCCAAGCAGGGAGCCCGATGCGGGACTCGATCCAGGGACTCCAGGATCACGACGTGAGCCGAAGGCAGTTACTTAACCAACTGAGCCACCCAGGTGCCCTAAAAACATTTTAACGGATGCATCTAAATAACTGATCAGTATCGAATGATCTGGAAAATCAGAGGAAGAAATGATTACTTAAAGTTTTAGAGTGGCTGGGTAGGGGAAGAATGAGAATTTAGTTTTCATATTCAATAAATTAATGAATCACTGGGTATAATGGAAGGATGGAACTAAATTAATCAGCTTGAATTCATTAATACTCATCAATATTTTTGAGAACTTTGGCTGGATTGAAAGTTGCTGATTGGGAACTTAAGGCATGGCTTTGTAAATAGAAGAAATATTGTGTGTTTTTTAACTTTTTGATAAAGAAGATGTAAATATATTTGTAATTCGAGATGAAATGGTCAATCAGAGGGGCACCTGGGTGGCTCAGTCAGTTAAGCGTCTGCCTTTGGCTCAGATCACGGTCCTAGGTCCTGGAATCAAGCCCCTCATCAGGCTTCCTGCTCAGCGGGGAGTCTGCTTCCTCTCCCTCTGCTCCTCCCCCATGCTCATGCTTTTTCTCTCTCTCTCAAATAAATAAAATCTTTAAAAGAAAAAGAAGTGGTCAATCATAGAAGAAAATAAATTTATAAAAGGAACATAGTCCTAAGGAACACAGCCTCATGATATCAACATAGCATCAGTGTTAAAAGTGGAGATGTGAAGATCATATGTCATGGCACATCCTGGCAAAACACTGAGGAATAAAATGAGATCATTAGTTAGAAAGGAAAAATTGTCTGGAACTAAAAATGCATCAGCAATGAGAAGGCAGGCAATAAGTGACAGATTCATATACATGTATTTGAAAGAATCCAAGTCTGGAAGCCACAATATGGTAGCAAAACAACATCAGTCTTGAGTTTTGAGAAATATGGTTCACTGTTTTAACTTTTGCTATTTATTTGCTGGAGGACAAGAATGAGAAGAGAGAAAAGAACAAAGCAGGTTGCCGAACAATGGAAACAGGAATTCTAGAATAAAAAAGAATAAAGCAGCATGTAATCCAAGAAGTATTGGTACACCAGAGAGGTTATAAATTCAAGAAGTGAGACTCAGTTACCAAGAGAGTAATCTCATTTCAAGAACTGAAGAATGGAAAAAAAAAAAAAAAAGAAAAGAACTGAGGAATGAGCTAGATCAGAGGTAGACAAAACACGGCCTTTGGGCCAAATCTAGTTTGTAGCTTGTTTTTGTATGTACTCAAGCTAAGAGTAACTTTTACAATTTTAGATTGTAAACATGCCCTCTCCAACTCACACACAAACACACACATAAATTCACAAAAAACACTATCTAAAAGAGGCTTTATTTGCCCATAAAGTCATTTTCATATTGCTAACAGCAAACACTTACAGAATGTCCACTTTGTGCTGCAGACAACGACTCATAGGAACCCTACAAGTTATGCTGCAGGAGAAGATAAGGGTTAAGTTTCTAAGCGTCACCTCTACAGGTAATATATTCAATGATGTATTTCTCGCCCCTGACCTTCTTGACTCAGCCCTATTATAAGGCTTCCAGACTCTACCTCATACTCTACACATAAATCCATACGGAAGGGCTTCTACCTCATTAACATGTTCTTCCCAAAGCTGTTTAATCAGAAGTTAATCTTGCTTATAATTGGCTTATTTCTCCCTCAGGATCATTCAGAGTCAGGCATTCAGTCCATCAGCTATTCAGCAAATATTTTAAAAGTATTTATCACATACTATGCACAGTTCTAGATGCTGAGAGTCAAATGGTGAATAGGATAGGGTCTCTTTTCTCAATTAGCTTCCAATCCATGGGTGTAAACCAAAATAGAAGGAAAGGAAGGAGGGAGGGAATGATAACGTCTATGAAGAAGATAAAACCAGGCGATGAGAGAAAGTAGCGAATTATTTTAGCTTCAAATGATCAGGGAATTTTTCTCTGAGATGATATTTCAATTAAGACATAAATAATCACAAGGAAACAGCCATAAGGAGAGTTTTCTAAATAGAAAGGATACTGAATGCAAAGACCCAGAGAGAGAAATATGCTTCGGTGTTCAGAAAGAAGTTGAGGATGGTACAGCATCATGAGCATGGGAATAGTTAAGGAAAGACAATAGGGAGTAGACAAAGCCAAAGAGAGTTCCCCATTACTGACTAAAATATTTTAATCTGTGACAGAGACAAAAAAAGATTGAAGCAGAAATTCAAACATTTTTTGTAATCAATTCATACAATCACTAAAAAGTATATCAATTATACAAAAGGTTGGTATAAAATAGTCTCAACACAATTATATTCAGCAAACTAGTCTTTCTCCTTTTAAAGATGGAGGCAAATCTCACACTATTCTGAAGAACATTTTCCAAAAAGCTATATTGCATTGCAGTTTATGCAAAAATATCTCAGAAATTTATCTGCCATATTGTTATAGAATTACTGAGGATAAAAGACCACTCCAGACTAGGGTCATCTGAAGGAGGTTACCTGAAAAAAATGTCATTGGGGAGTCTTAAAGAAGTGGTTTAAATTGGAACAGCAGAGGAAGGGGGTGATGAAAGCCAAAGCCTGGGGGAATTTTTTCCCTAAAGAATGAAATAGAACGGTCTGCCACATTACAGTGTTTACATGGAAACAGAAGATATATCTGGAAAGAAATCTTTGGAGCAAATGACTGTGGGCCTGTTAAAAAAAAAAATGCCTACCAATTTAAAGAGCAGAAATTTTAGGGACAGGGGGATTTTGATACTCATCCAACCACAATATATTAAATAAAGGAAACACTTATTATCAGGCAGTATAAAAAGGACAGTGTTGGAGGTTTTTAAACAAAAAGGGAAGTGACATTACCTATCCCAACCACCCACCCCAACCGTAAAGATCAGGGTGTTCTTTCTACACAGATGCTCATGACTCATGTCTCATATGGTGTTTATGACGGCTGTGTATCGTTGCAAATGCTTTCAACTTTCTTTCCCAGGCAGAGCTCAAGAAGTACTTTTGGGTTTCTCAGAGCAGTGTAAAAATAGGAGAAATGTGATACACCTACTGCCATGTTGTATATGGTCCGTCCCTCATATTCATCAGAGCAGAGCCTCAGTTCTACTAGTCATTTTCCTCCAAGTTGTTATGACAGCAGCAGAAAGTGTAGCTTTCACTGGTTTCTTTATTTGAAGGACCAAACTACCCTACTGTAGTATTTTGCACAAAAACTATGCTTTAATTATGAAAACAAAATGTACAAATATTTTCTTTAATGCATTTATGGTCAGTCAAAAATTCCTAAAATAGTTAACACTGACTAAACATTATCAAATCAACATATACTCATTATCTCCGTATTAATATAGTCATTGTAACTCTCAGTTGACTCCACACAAATCTCTGCAAAGCCCCACACACAGGCAGACACTGCCTTTCTTCTTTTTATCTTTTTTTAATCTTTTTAAAATT
The DNA here is from genome assembly GCF_002201575.2 of Neomonachus schauinslandi. Taxonomy (NCBI): domain Eukaryota; kingdom Metazoa; phylum Chordata; class Mammalia; order Carnivora; family Phocidae; genus Neomonachus; species Neomonachus schauinslandi. The sequence continues at coordinate 137,420,535 of NC_058406.1, read as the reverse complement.
TTTTATTAACATATAATGTACTATTCTCTTCTTCTTAAGAGAGCTAACAATAAAAGTGAAAATTTTAACAAATGCCTTTTATCAGTAATGATATACCAAGTTAAATTGTATCAGAATTAATATTTCTTTAAGATCATGCATATGTTGGGCGCCTGGGTGGCTCAGTTGGTTAAGCGACTGCCTTCGGCTCAGGTCATGATCCTGGAGTCCCGGGATCGAGTCCCGCATTGGGCTCCCTGCTCAGCAGGGAGTCTGCTTCTCCCTCTCCCGCTCCCCCCTCTTGTGCTCTCTCTCTCTCTCACTCTCTCTCTCAAATAGATAAATAAAATCTTAAAAAAAAAAAGATCATGCATATGTTTCCAAAGGACAGAGTATAAAAATGGGAGAACTGAACGTCCTCAGGCTGAATAATGAAAACCCTAATATTAAGGGTTGAGCAAAATTGAATTACAAATCATAAAGTTAAAAAACAAAATAGAATAAATACTATAGATGCCCTGAGGAAAGGGCATTTGAGGAAAAAGTTATGGATAGTACCCACACTCACAGAGTAAGGACCAAAAAAGAGTTTTAATATCTCTAGTGTTTTTATTTAAATTGATTGCGGTGATATTCACATAACATAAAATTAACCATTTTAAAGTGAACGTTTCAGTGGTATTGTATCTAGTTTTGTGCCAAAAGAAACTCTTAGCTACGTTATGGAATACACTACATTAAGCTTCTCCTTTAACATTTCCTGGGGGTTCTAGAGTTTACTTTTCTAAACACCAGTGATTGCCTAGAGGTCATATTTGCTGAGATTTCACTTTTCTAAGAAGAACCCCTTGATAGGGCATGGCTTGGTGAACATAACTGCCTTCTTGAAGAATGTTCCAACATAGAAAAGCTACCCACAGGAAAGCTTTAGATCAAATTAAGCCTCAACAAATAAGTGAAATCATATGGTTTCACTTATTTGTGGAACATAAGGAATAGCATAGAGGAAATTAGGAGAAGGAAGGGAAAAATGAAGGGCGGGGAGAAATTGGAGGGAGAGATGAACCATGAGAGACTATGGACTCTGAGAAACAAACTGAGGGTTTAGGAGGGGATGGGGGGATGGGTTAGCCCAGTGATGGGTATTATGGAGGGCACGTACTTCATGGAGCACTGGGTGCTATACGAAAACAATGGATCGTGGATCACTACATCAAAAACCAATGATGTATTGTATGGTGACTAACATAACATAATAAAATAAAATTTAAAAAAATAATAATGAAAATCATCTTTTTTCTTCTAAAAAATGAATTAAGCCTCAAACCTTATGCCAGTAACCCATTATGTTGTCTCCTGTCAAGCACCCAGTTTGTCTATCGCTATCTATTATTATGCTCAGTTAGCCACCGTACAGTAGTACATCATTAGTTTTTGATGTAATGTTCAATGATTCATTAGTTGCGTGTAACACCCAGTGCTCTCTACCTCTTAAATAAGGTTTGCCAGATAAAATACAGGACACCTGTTTAAATTTGAATTTCACATTTTATTTATTTTTTTAAATCAGTTCTTTCTTTTTTTTAAGTATATTTATTTACCTTTTTTTAGTAATCTCTACCCTCAACCTGAGACTCAGACTCACAACTCTGAGATCAAAAGTTGCCTGCTCTACCAGCTGAGCCAGCCAGGAGCCCCTAAATTTGAATTTCACATTTTTAAAAAAATTTTTATTTATTTATTGAGAGAGATAGTGATAGAGAGAGAGCATGAGAGGGGGAGAGGCAGAGGGAGAGGCAGACTCCCCGCTGAGCAGGGAGCCTGATGCGGGACTCGATCCCGGGACTCCAGGATCATGACCTGAGCTGAAGGCAGTCACTTAAACAACTGAGCCACCCAGGTGCCCCTGAATTTCACATTTTTAAAACTACTTTTAAAATAAGTATGCCCCCAATATTGCATGAGATATACTTATAGTAGTCCGCTCCTCCATATCCTTGGGATTATGTTCCAAGAACCCCAGTGGATGCCCCAAACCATGGATAGTACCATATCTTTTATATGCTTTGTTTTTTCCTACATATATGTACCTATGATAAAGTTCAATTTCTAAGTTAGGCACAGTAAGAGATTAACAATAATAACTAATAATAAAATAGAACAATTACAGTAATATACCATAATAAAAGCTTCGTGAATGTGGTCTCTGTCTCTCTCAACATACTGTATTGTACTGTATTGTACTGTATTCAGCTTTCTTGTGATGATGAGATGTACTGTATTCACCTTTCTTGTGATGATGAGATGAGAAAATGCCCACGTGACGAGATGAAGGGAGGTGACTGATACAGGCATCGTGATTGATGTTCACCTCCTATGTTCATTTTTGGATGATATGTCAGAAGGATTATTTGCTTCCATACTGCAGTGGACTGTGGCTAACTGAAGCCTCTGAAGCAGATATTATATACACTGAATAATTTATTTGTTGTTTGAACTTTCAATTTAACTGGGTATTATGGATTTTGTGTGCTAAATCTAGCGACTTTAATTAAAACTGAACATAAAACTAGACTCGTTTTTTCTTTCCAGAGAAGATTCTTCTCCTGACAGCCCTTTCTGTTGCCTCTTTAGGGGAACTAATGTGGGCTTCTGAGAGGAGACATCCTTTTTCCCTAATAGCTTTTCTACCCTGGCACATAAATTAAGAGTACCTTCCATTTCTAAGTACTAGAGATAAAAGCCTCTCCGTACCCCCAAGAAAATCTCTGATTTCTGAATTTAATAGAAGAACTAAGCGTTTTTCAGTTGAGTTCTTTCTAGGATTTCTTTTTTCCAGGGGTGATTGTCAGGTAGACCTACAGATTCTTTATGTGCAAAATGATGTAACCTGATGCCTTCCTTGCTTAGAAAGTCCGTGTCTTTCCTGTGACCAAGCAGTTAAGGTTAATTCAATGAAAAGTATTAAGGAATCTAAGCGTGGACTCACCAGGCTTCATTTTCCAAACAGCTTTCTTTGCAAGTACTTGACATTTGAATATTCCTTGTGATTCTTATGTTTTATTTCTCTATTAGTTTTTAAAACCACAGAAGAGAGACGTGTGAATAATTATTGTTGCTAAAAGCCAAACATCATACTGACACCTCCCTCTCTCCCGCCTGTCTGCAAATTCTGTTATTAATTTATGCTGATGCAATCCAAAGGTTCTGAGCGTAGAGTTTGTTGGTGAATTTCGTAGGCTCTGTGATCCCTTTGGCAGTATGTAAGATTTAAAAATGCAGGGCTATGAATATGTCCCTGGATGGGAATATATAAAGTCATCACACTTTTAAATTATTCAGAGATCCACATACTTACTTCTTTCTTTTTCCTTCCAGTCTTCATTCAGCTCTATCCAGAATTAGTAAAACACCCCCTATTGCTCTTCTTTGCATATTCTTCAGGTTATCATCCACATTAGTAGAGTGATAGTTTTAAAAAAACATGTTTGTTTATTGCACTGTCCAAAGATACACTACAAATCACTGAAAATGTACCTCAAGCCCTTCATATAGTAAACGAAGATCTTTATGATTTTGTTCCTATTTTTATCTATCCTCTTGTTTTAAAATTCTTCCCATTCAGTTTAATTTCTAAGTCTTATTAGACTAGATTAGATCTTACAAATTGTTATGAAATATATGCTATTCTTTTTTTTTTTTACTTGACACACAGTATACATTAGTTTCAGGTGTACAACATAGTGATTCAGCAACTCTATACCTAATGCTATGCTCAGCTCAAGTGTAGCACCCTTCTGTCACCATACAATGCTATCACGATACCATTGACTATGTTCCCTATGGTGTACCTTTTATTCCCATGACTTATTCATTCCATAACTGGAAGCCTGTATCTCCCACTCTCCTTCACTCATTTTTCCCATCCTCCTACAAACCTCCCCTCTAGCAACCATCAGTTTATTCTCTGTATTTATAGGTCCGATTCTGATTTTTTGCCTGTTTATTCATTTGTTTTGTTTTTTTGGATTCCACATATAAGAGAAATCATATGGTATCACTCTTTGAGAAACAGATTCTAATAGTCCACAAATTAAGTATGGTTTACCAGGGTTGTAATACAATATCAAAATTGGTATTAGGCACTTTCATTATATTTATCTTATGTAATTCTCCTTTAAGAAGTACTCTAACATGTTCTCATTATAAATGTACAAGGATGTGTATATTATCATTATTTATAATAGCCCAAATCTGAAAATAACCCAATTGTACACTAACAGTAGAATGGATAAATAAACTAGGATGTTGATTTGATGGAATATTATATAGCAATGCAAAGTAACAACCTGTTACACACAACAACATGGATAAATCCCAACCCACAATACTGGGCAAAAGTATCCAGTTTCAAAGGGTATATGCCTCATGGTTTCACTTATATAAATTTCAACACCAGACAAAACCAATAAAACTAATCTATATTGTTAGCTACCAGGAGAGTTTTGCATCTGGGGATCTTTGGGGTTGCTCAAAAACACAGTCTAGTCAAACTTAAAGTGTCAAATATATAAAGCCCAAGGACCTCTTCACCTATAAATCCCACTCTTTTCTTACCTTTGAGTTTTCCCATGTGCTTCTAATCTAAGAGGAACGCTTTTCCTCTGTCCATATAGCTAGTTCTACATGTCTCCAGAACTTGTTTTTTTCTGAGCAGTTTTTCTTGTTTCTTTTAGTCTAGGTCTGATGTCCTTCCTCAGACTTCTATGGCATCCTGTGTTTTCTTGCATCATAACGTTTATTTCAGTGCACTGTAATGGTATATTTTTAGATTCATGACTTTTATATAAACTTACAGATTTGCCTAGGTTTCTAGTCCTCTTCTGCCCATGCTTGATATAGCCTGTCTCAAGTTTCAAAGACCATATATGTACATACATATGGATATGGATATGGATTTATAAGAAATATAATAATTCCTAGATCAGGTAGAATTAAGGTGGTTCTAAATTGAAAGTGGGTATTCACAATATCACTAAAAATAATTCTTATTTTTGTCTCTTCAAACTGCTCAATGAATTTTGCAAATTACTTTACAAATTATTTCTGCTGAAAGTCCACAGGTCCTTTTCTATTCAACATTTTCCATAATTTTACATTGATAGAAAACTTTGAATATTTGTTTCAAGCTTCTTTACATTTTAAAATAAACCTATCATGCCTGCATGACAGGATTTTATTATATGTCATTTGGATTCATGATAATTCTCTTGTGGTAACTGAAAATCAAGGATTTATCTAAAACATCATCACATTATCCCTATATCAAATATTCTTTGTACAGAAAAAAAACAGAATTGTAAGTGTGCCAATGGTTACCATTTTCTAGTTCCTTTTACTTTTGAGTTAAAAACAAAGTTTTTTACTCAAAAGTAAAATTACTCAACTTTCTTGGAGCATTAAATCTTTAAAAATCATCCTTGTATCCTTCTATTTGAAACCAGGCACCAATTGTCCTTGCCTAAAAAAACAAAAAATGAAAACTCTGTTTTGTCTCACTTTGTCATTCAGTGTTATTCATTTAGAATGAAAATGATTTGATATTGTGTTTCATTTGAGAAAACTCACATTTTTAGAGTATAAATCAAACATAAGATAACAAAAACAAAAGCCTTTCTGTTAGGGATACATTTAAAAATCAAGTTGGCTCATTTAAAATACTTTTCTTTGTTATTTATTAATGGCACAGTGCTCTTTGTAAATGCTTATATTTAACCCAATAAAAATTACCTCCATGTTAATGATATATGAATCCGCAAAGGCTGCTTTTCGATATCCTCCAACTCTAGGGCGCCTGGGTGGCTCAGTTGGTTAAGCGACTGCCTTCGGCTCAGGTCATGATCCTGGAGTCCTGGGATCGAGTCCCGCATCGGGCTCTCTGCTCAGCAAGGGGTCTGCTTCTCCCCCTGACCCTCTTCCCTCTCGTGCTTTCTGTCTCTCATTCTCTCTCTCTCTCTCAAATAAATAAATAAAATCTTAAAAAAAAAAAAATATCCTCCAACTCTACACTAAGAGCTGTCATTTAAGGACTGAGATTTGTGGTCAGGTTACAAGGCCATTTTATACTTAACTTGCTTCCTCAGGGTATATTATTTTATGCTTCCAAATTTGAAAACCAAAAGCCCAGTATGAATGTCAAAGCCATTATTCAGGGCACAATATCACTTATTATTTATCAGCGTGCCCATAGAGGCTACCCAGATGTAATTTGTTGAAGTTACCAGTTATGGTTTGTTTGGGATGAAGTTCATGTGATGAGTAGAGAAGGGTTGAATTTATGTGAAGTAATCACTGAACAATATTGGAGAAAACATATCATGTATGAAATCTCCTCCTCAAGTCTGGATTTCTGTCTCTTCAGCATCCCATTTTCCTAATATTTAATCCTCACAAATGCATCGTCCTCCTTTATGGAATTACACTTGAATGCCGTCTCACATTCTTCTGCTCACTTCGTATGCTAGTTGGGGTGCTATAGATGTAGGTAAGTGAGAACAGCATATTGTTTTACAATCCTAATGAGGCCCCGGAGTAAGCTAGATTGTTAGTAAGTTTACGTAACAGCTAAAACTTTTTATTGCTAACTTAAAGCCTGTTGAATTTCTGAGACTGTTATAACTTTAGTCCTGTAAACTGCACGTTTGTTTTTGGTTATAGAGTTAGATTTAATGTTTACAGTTTAACATTTGACTGCAAATTTTTATTTATACTCTATTATACATAATCTATGAAGTGTTAAATTACCAAAATATTAAATGAAAGTTTTTTTCATATTTTCCTATTTCCTGGTACATGATCTTATCCCTATTTATTGAGAAGCAGTCACTGATTTGTGGAAGATTAAGAATGATATAACAGACATTTAAAGAAAAACAGTCAATGCTCAGTTTTTCAGATTCAAAATAGACTCAAGAAATCCAAGATTAAAATATTATTGTATTATTTTGTTAGGGGGATCATAACAAACTGGGTGGCTTTACCAGCAGGAATTTATTTTTTCACAGTTCTGGAGTACAAAATTCCAAGATCAAGGTGCTGGCAGATTTGGTTTCTCTGGAGGTCTTTTACTTTGGCTTGTAGATGGCCACCTTCTCACGGGGTCCTCACATGGCCTCCCTCTGTGCTTGTCCATCCCTGCTGTCTCTGCGTGTCCAAATTCCTCCACCCATAGGGCTCCAATCAGATTGGACTGGGCTTACCCATTTGACCTCATTTAACCTCAAGTACCCTTTAAGACACTAGCCTCAAAAACAGTCACATGCCGAGGTTAAGACTTCAACATGTATATCTGGAGAGAACAAAATTCAGCCCATAGCAATGTGTTGAATGAAAGCACTTTGTGAGTATTCGTGAGTGAAGTCCTAGCCTAAACAATAAAGTGGAAGAAGGTAGAATCTTCCGTTCCTGACGTTCTGTAGTCCAAGGAAGAACATGGCTCCCGAGGATGGAAGAGGAAGACCCATAAAAGAATTGCTAGGAAGATTCATAGTTTTTCAGGCCTGAGAAGAGACTCTTTGGGCAGTAAATTTTGGGAAACATTAGAGTAAAGGGGTTTGGACCTGTTTCCCAAATGAAGATCCAGGGAACAATAAGCCCACTGATGAAACCATAGGCCGACCATTGTTCCAGAACACTCACAATACAATGATTTACATGAGTTATCTAGGCAGAAAGGCTGAAGGCCGCCTCGCAGGAAGTTCTGCTCCTAAGCCATTGATTAGTCATTTCTTTTTTGCCCCAAATAAAAGCAAATAAGTGAGCTAGAGAAAGTATTCCACGGTATGACAGGATGACCCAGTAGTAAATGGAACATGAGAGCTGGATGTCACATGAGGCAAGACTACTTAATCAGAGGACAATATATCAGAATCTTTCATGAGCATATACTGATGAAAAGTAGCCAAAGGAGAAGATTGTACCTTTTGTCAGGTGTCAGCAGAAGATGGCCATGGACCAGGTGCTTTCCCAATATACAGTGGCAGGGAAATCTTCATAGGACTGAAATGACTGTAAAGTCACTACAGTCTGACGTAGTTTCTTTTCAACAGCCTAAAGACTGAGTAATTCACAACTAGACAGAATGGTAACTTCAAGAAGAGATTGAGACATAAAAAAAAAAAAATTAGAGAGGTTATGTTTTCTGCATGCATAAATTCTTGGACTCTGCATTTTCATCTGGTAGACATTTGTTTTTCAAAAGCTAATTAAGGTATGTATGTTTGTACGTTACCTGGGGTGGGGTATACTTTTACAATAGTTTCTGTTTGTTTGTTTTTCCTCACAACAAGGCAAATGAATTGCTACTATGGTAATAAACTTTAGACTAGGCAAAGTTTCAAACTATCTACTTTGCAGGACATAACTTTTTTTTTTAACAGAATCTGAACACCCAGAGTTGCTTAAATAAATAATATGAAAAACATAAATATACTGTGAGGAGGCGGGCAAATGTTTCGTGTATCATGTTTTCAGTGAACAGATAGCAGGAGGAGACTAAGGATCTAGGCTCCTTCTTGTCAGTAGAATAATGCACATTTGATAGCATCTGATGGTAGATTCGAAGTTAGGAGAGGACCCAGATCACCTTGATCTCAGAACAAAACCAACAATGAAATAGAAAGTGCATCTTGAACTCTCCCACTACCTTTCTGCCTTGCTTAGACACTTTCCTCCCAAATGCACAGACCATAAAAACTGTCAGCAGTATGTACCTGAATAATGCATCAGGAGATTGGAAGTTACTAAAAGGAAAGAAAAAATCCCAAACTGCTGAAACAGCAATACCACCTACCATTACTGAGAGTGGAAGTTTATGACAGAGTTTATTGGTAGTTTCTGTTACTTATGTGGAATAGTTCATAATTCATAAGGAACCATTCTTGCTTATTTGTCCCACACAATAAAATGAACTTAATCGTTAGCACAGGGCCAGGGGTTAATGGGGTAGTTATCGCATCTGCTTCATAATCTTAGACAGATTTACTATTATTAACCTCAGTTTTCTCATCTATAAAATAGGGAAAATGTTATTTTCAGAGTTGTGCTGTTGAAATTAAAAATTTTATTGTCCTTAATAATATACTTACTGTTTCTTAATTATAACAACATTTATGAATTTGGGGGCCAATATTTCTGGTAAGGTTTTAATATTACAAAAAAAAACCATTTTCAAAGGGGAAAATTTTTGTGGCTGGAATAGTTTACACTTTGAAGTTCTTAGGTAAATTTCTCAATTATAAGTAAGAGCGAATATATTCTGAACAAGGAAGCTGACTTAAGGGATAAGATCTAAATACATAAATTCACATTAGTGTATTGTTTTAAATAAACCACCTTGATTAGGCAGAATACCTAATAACATTTGCTTATTCCCTTCCAAGAATGTCTTATTATACTGCAAATATAAATTCTGAGGCTAAAAAGGAGAAAACGAGAAAAGTTGGATGAAGTCCTATAGGCACCTGAATAAAACTGAATATTAAGTTTTCAGAAATAAAAGAGGGTATAGACTTAAATAACCTAGTTTTCCTTTGTTTTCAAATCTTAATTATTTGGGGACTGTCATACGAAATAGACTTCTATAATTTTAACTTTCCCTGTGATTAGTTTTCATTGAACAGCACTATTTTAATGAACAGAATGATTTCACCTATAGACTAAGTAAAATATTTTCCAAATCTATTCAGTGGTATTGTGTTCTGAATAGAATTTGAGTCCCTAGAAACCAGGGACTTATGCCTAATTAATAGACTTAAGTAGAATCTATTACTTGACCATCAAATCTCCCGAATACTCATATTTAAGTAAACATTTTTGATTTGTGTTAACAATTAAATTAGAATGAAATCCAATTAAAGTTCAATTAGCAATTTAAAGATTCAGATTTGCAGAATGTACCGTGAATTCTAATCTTCTTTCAGTGATTGATATGCATGTTCAGAATATTAAGCTCTTACATGTTCCTAACAGCATTTTCATTTGCACATGCAGTGCACATGCTGAGTTAGTCAAGGCTTTCTAATAAGTCGTATTCTAATAAAGCAACCTGGAACTGATAATTGATGTTATTATCAACAAACAAAATAAATCAATCTAAGTGAATCTCACAATTCTCTTTTTTCTTCACTTAACATAATTATGATAAAATATTCTGATGTGCTTCACTAAGCAATCTCACTGTGTGTGAGCTGCTTTCTCTATGACTACAGTGAATATTAATAGAATGTTTTGTAGAAATAACAAGATTTTCTAATTTAGCAATGTGTTTTATATAAGAGAGGATTCAAACAAAAGAGTAAGTAGAGAGAGCTATTTGAAGGTGAAAAAAATGAAACTTCATTATTTATATGACAAATAACCTAAGACTGACAAGATAGGGGCTTCAAAAATGTTCTCTAAGCAAAATTCTCCTTAACGGTGGCCAATGTTTATTGGACTACACAAATATATTGCAAATATATTTTAAAATCAACCAAACAAATAGACTGATACATAACCATATACTAAATATTTGAAATCATGACTAAATCAAAATTCAGACTATGTATTTTTGCAGATTAGTGTACGGCATTATTTGGTCTATGTATGGAGGCAGAATAGTGGATGGTATAGTGGATTCCATGCCATCAGACCCCAAATGACCATTTTGAGGGCAGTTCCAGGGTTATGATGATTCCCTTAGCTACAAGTGCTTCAAACAGTGTGTGCCATGAAAAAATTCTAAGAAGTATCTGATATTAGGAGCCATGCCTCATGACACAAAGCAGTCATTCACTTGGGGGAAAAAATCTAGGAATAGGTGCTGTGCAGGTCAGCAGTGAAGGGCTCTGCATCAGAAAATCAGTCAGCAAGATCTCAGCACTCAACCAGGAGCCACAGGGAGAAATCCAGGACCAGGAAAGGAAAGCGTGGTCTCAGTGTCAGGGAGGTAAACAAAGGCAAAAACAGATTAAGAAACTAAGGTGAGTATTGATTTCAAAAACTAAAGAGAAGTAAAACAGAAAGGAATATCCCTCTTGACAGACTATTTTATTTCTGAACAATTCTGCAATGGTTCTGCAATATTAGCTATCAGTAGTCCCTGGGGCTCTGTACCTTTGGTAAGGCATGTAGTATGTTTATTAAGAACATAAACTCTGAGGACACCTAGGTGGCTCAGTCGGGTAAGTGTCTGCCTTCGGCTGAGGTCATGATCCCAGGGTTCTGGGATCGAGTCTGCGTCGGGCTCCCTGCTCAGCAGGGAGTCTGCTTCTCCCTCTCCCTCTGCCTGCCACTCCCCCTGCTTGTGCTCTGTCTCTCTCTGACAAATAAATAAATAAAATCTTAAAAAAAAAAAAAAACATAAACTCAGGGACCACATTGCCTGATCTTAAATCTCACCTCTGTCACTTTCTAGCTGTGTGACTTAGGCAATATACTTAACCTCTCAGTGCCTCAATTTTGTCATCTGTGAAAAGAACACTATAATAGTATATCTAAATCACAGAGGTAGTGTAATGATTATGTGTGTTAATACAGATAGCCTGCACAGAACAATAAAATACCATATTTAAAGCTCTATATAAGTTTTTGATAGTAATGATTTCTTCACCGAAGGGAGAAAATCACAGACTATTTTTTTCACTGAAATTTTAGGTTCCTAGAAAATTAGAGTAATTATTGGTTAATGTCATATTCTAAAATAAATTTTATGTAATCTTTAAAGTAAACACAAAGGAAAAGTTTGGAAATATAATAGAAGAAAGTAAAAATCATATCTGAGCTTGACCATACCCAAATCACTAACCTGGATTTGAAGGTTGACCACAGGGGCACCTGGGTGGCTCAGTCGGTTAAGCATCTGCCTTCAGCTCAGGTCATGATCCCAGGATCCTGGGATCGAGCCCCACATCAGGCTCCCTGCTCAGCGGGAAGCCTGCTTCTCCCTTTCCCACTCCCCTTGCTTGTGTTCCTTCTCTCACTGTTTCTCTCGCTGTCAAATAAAAAAATAAAAATCTTTAAAAAAAAAAAAAAAGATTGACCACAATGGTAACTTGGAATTAACTTAGGTTCTTTTTACTTTGTTTTATTACCAAGTCATGACACAAGCTGTACAAAGGACATATTCATGAACAAACATGCATGTGAGTGAAAGCAGTCCTTCAATGGACCCAGTATTTCTTAATGAGCCAGAGCCAAAGGTCAGGGGTCAATACAGCCAATGTGGAGTGAGATATCCTTAAGGCCAGAGGAACCAAGGATGATGGACACACTGTCTACCATAACACTAGGTTGATGAAAGCCATGTTAAGACTCAGGGATCCATTCTATTATGTGAGGAGCGTTTTACTTTCCATACATCTGTATGGATGTATTTCCTGCTAAATCTTTAGCCCTATTTACCAGGTTATAAAATGGTTGTAGAATTAACCAGTATTAGCATGTTAACTTTTAGAGCATTTGGTCTATCTGTAATTATGAACAGGTATGCTAAGTTAAAGTCTAGTAGTATCTGTAAATTAATCATATCCTTGACTTTTTATGAGGATTCATAAGATCTCCATGGGAATAAAGGGAGAGGAGAACTAATTTCTATTGATAAGAATAGTGGGATCTAGGGATAAGAATTTAGAAATATGATCTTAGAGAAAAGGCCTAAAGATTTATTTTAAAAAATCAAGATTCTATTTATTTATTTAAGAGAAAGAGAGAGAGAAAGAGAGGAAGAGCACAGAGGGAGAAGCAGACTCCCTGCTGAGCAGAGAGCCTGATGCAGGGCTCAATCCCAGGACTCTGAGATCATGACCTGAGATGAAGGCAGACACTGAACTGACTGAGCTATCCAGGTGCCCCAAGAAAAGGCCTAAAGATTTCTGATTTGACTTTCATCTTAAAGTACTCTGAATGAAAAATAAAACTTAAGTGACTAAACATGGGTATAGGATCTGGACTAGATTATCATTGTGAAATTTTATATTGCTATTAATATTGACTTTATTAGATATTAATTAGTTCATTTTAAATTGTAAAGATAACTGCAAATAAAAGTATAAATTTATAAAAATAAAATATAAAATTATCAAATACGAGGTAAACTTTCTAGGGCCCTATGGAAATATTCAAAACTTGTAACATCAATATCCCACCACTTAGGATTTTATAAGTATTTTCCAAACTCACTTTTACATCACAAGAGTTAAAACTGTTTTAAGTTAAAACATTCAAACATTTTAAATGATTAGAAAATGAAGAAATTTATCACTTTCTATAAAACTTATGGAATTTGGTTAAAGTTTTCATAAATACTTCCAGCAAGAATATTTTAAATACACAACCTAAAAATTTAAATCAGTATTTTGCCTTACCAAAGAAGATATATAGATACGGAAGCAGCCCAAGTATCCTTTGACAGATAAATGGATAAAGACAGATAAATGGATATATAATGGCGTATTACATAGCCATAAAAAACAGTGGTATCTTGCCATTTGTGACAACATGGATAGACTTAGAGTATTATGCTAAGTGAAATAAGTCAGACAGAGGAAGACCTATAGCACATGATTTCACTTATATGTGGAATCTAAAAAACAAAACAAATGAATAAACAAACAAAAAGCAGGATCAGACCACAAATACAGAGAACAAACTGATGGTGTGGGGCGATGGGCAATGTACCTTCCTCTCAATTTTGTTGTAAACCTAAAACTGCAGTTAAAAAAAAAAAGGTCTTAAAAAAAAAAGAAGATAAAGTATATTATGAAGCGAAATGTGAATCTATTTCTTTCTCTCCAAAACCAGTTCTCTTTCCCTCTATAATTCATTTTGTGTGTGTGTGTGGCTGAATAGAGCTCTCTTTTTAAATTTGCTCTCTAACATACAATTTACATTAATATATGTAAAGGAAAAATGCTTCAGGAAGTATATAACAAAATTACTTTACAAATATATGGATGTATATATATATATATATATACACACACACACTATATATACATATATATATAGTGTATATAAAGGATCTTATATTTATATTTGTGAGTGCAGTAGTGATTATGGTAAGTAATAAGCCAGGATATGTTTTAATTGGAATAAGGTGCCTAATATTTAACTTGTAATCATTCAACTTCAGTGTGTACTGCTTTAACTGTTTTACAGCATGGCTAATTTTTATTGGGAAAAAAATGAGTTGATGCACACTAATGAATTTCTGATTTGTTTAATATTAGGAAGTATTAAGAATAGAGCTAACTATATGGGAAAACAAAGAACTGATTATTTTTAAAAAAGGCTTTGGCTTTATTTTTTTACAGCCAACTACATATAATACTAGTGTAATGTACAAAGTTGTTATGTTCTCTTTTCCTGTCATTGGTAATGTTTCAGACAGCTATAATTGTGAATTTTTGTAATTGTGAATTTTTAATAATGCAAACCTGACAGTAAGAATGGACTATGTCACTATGTTAATAAAGACTTTTGTAGAACTTGAAAGATAACACATTCAGAAATTCTGAAATCCTGCAGATTCTGCAAAAGCTTGGAAAGTGAAACAGCCTCAGACCAATACAATGTGGTGTCTCAACGCTACAATGTGGCTTGCTGTTCTGTTCATCCACTTGTCATAGATAATGCCATTTTCCTTACAAGTTAATTTTTGATGTCCCTAAGGCTCTTTTCTAAAGGCGGTACTGTATTTCTTAGTGGGGGGAAAAAAAAAGATTTTTTTCCATGAAAATAGCCACAAATAGAGCCATACATCAGAATGTATTCTACCTTTGTTAAGGGACTTCATGATCATTTCTAGACATCAGAAAAAGTTCCAGTCCAATTCATTGTCTGTTTAAAGGATGAAACAGATAGGCTCCTAAGATTATGAAAAATAATATAGGGCTACTGATTTTTATTTTCAATAATTTAAACCACTTAAGGAAATGTGGTTCAAGGTAGATGAGAAAATTCTAAATGAAAATCTGATATTTAAATATTTCCAGTGAGGAAGAAAATGCACCCTCTCCTAAGCAAGCAAATACACCCACACTGAGAAATCTCTATTTTGAAAATGAAATTTTCAAAAGTTGGAGAAAGGACACCTAGCAGGGAATAAAATATAAGTAACCTGAAACTATAAATACAAAAACAATCTGGACTCACGCAAAATGATAAGGATCACAAAACTATGTTTGGGAATTTTTCACCTATATTTTATGTACAATTGGAAAAGTAATACACACATGGTTTTTAATAATACTAAACAAGACAGACACTAACCAATGGAATAAGAAATGCAGTTTCTCCTCTGCCACAACTCTTCCAGATTTCTTTACCTAGAGGCAAAACAAAGCTCCTTCTTGCCTGGGTGCCCTTCCTGCTTCTGATCGGGGCTGCTATTTCTTTCTCCACCACACTGAGCATCAGCTGCCTCCATCTCTTCAGGGTCATTCATAGTTTTGAAGTAAGTTTCTCAGCTCCATCAATCTTGGCTCCAACTATCTTCTTGTTTCCCTTGTTACCTTTGACTTGGATTTGAGGGAAAGAGCCATCAATATATGATAAATCACTATTTTGTCAGGAAAGCCAGAGGTCTTTCATTCAATATATTGATCAATGTAAGGACGAATTACTGTTTCATAATACCTTTCCTACATATTGAATAAGTGGCTATGTTTTTACATTTATTTATGTTTTATTTAATTTCTCTCAGAAGAACTTTAAAGCTCCCTCCCCCCAAATTGCTTCACAGTTCTCATTCAGTTTTATTGCTAGGTCTTTATGCTTTCAAAACTATTTTAAATATTTATCCCACTATATTTCCCAGATTGTTATTGTGTGTTCATAATATATTTTTTCAATGGAAATTTAATAATGAGTGTAAGAATAATTCAAATCTAAAAAAGTGGTATGTGAAGCCAGGGCCAGATTAACAAATAATAAAGACCTAATAAACAAAGTAGGTTTGATACAGAATCCCAGAGGGATTCCCAAAAGCTAAATACCTCTACCTAAGAACCAGAATATCCTTACACAGCTGTTAAAACTGAACCTATGGATGGGGCTGAAACAACTGTATGGAGAGGAAACCTCTAGGACACTGGCCATAAAATGTTTCTATGACACAAACAAATAGCAAACACATTTTTTCTGGACATTTGTTTATATCCTTACAGAATTTTTTAAAGATTTATTTATTTGAGAGAGAGAGAGATAGTGAGAGAAAGCACAAGTAGGGGGAACGGCAGGCAGAGGGAGAAGCAGGCTCCCCGCTGAGCAGGGGCCCAAGACACGGGGCTTGATCCCAAGACTCGGATCATAACCTGAACGGAAGGCAGATGCTTAACCTACTGATCCACACAAGCACTCCTATCCTTACAGAATTTTAAGGACATGTATAGTATGTACTTCTAGTGCTCAAGCACATAAAGGTATCCTCCTTTTATGGGTAGAATACAGTTTATGGCAAGAAAACCTTTACTCTCCCCATTGCAGATATGTGGAACTAATGGGTTGTGAGCAGAGGTGATTTTTTTTTTTTTTACAAAACATGTAATTGCTGGTCTTAAGACTCTTATTATTCCCTTCACTTCTGCAAAAATCAGAAAAGATTCATGATGTCTGATAGTACCATGAGATCAATGGAGCCTGAGTTCTTGCACAGAGAAGAGTTGCTATGAAAATAAAACCCTATAATGATAGAATTTTCTTGAATATAAATTAATATCTTTTGTGTTAGCCTGTTGACATTTCTGGAATTACTAAGGTAGCAGAAAGTAGCTTGTAATGACTAATCCAGCAAAGTGATTAGCCAGATAAAATGCTTTAAAAGCTGATTATTACCTGGTGTCTTATGTAATGTCGAATACCCTTCTTGTATATCAGAGGGCACACTATATACATACATAACATCACTGGTGATGTTAACCACCATCACTTGTTTAATGTAGTTTCCTAGTTTTCCCCACTGCAAAGTTACTATTTTTCCCTTTCCTTACTCTAGTCTTTGAAAGTGTGTCACAAAGTCAAGGGAGAGAAAAGTTGGAAGAGCCAAGCTCCTGGGTGGGGGTTGGGTATACGCCTATATAATTGGAAATTTTTCTGTAAGAAATATATCGTAGTTTTTATAAATTCCTATTTTCAGTGTGCTAATATTTTGTTAAGGATTTTTGTATCTGTATTCATGAGTGATATTCATTTGTAATTTTCTTTTCTTGAGATGCCTTTTCCTGGTTTTGGTATCAGAGTAATACTAGACTCATAGAATAAGATGCTGTTATGGACTGAATGTTTGTGTCCTCCCAAACATCACCTATGGAAATTCTAATCCCCAATATAATGGCTATATTATGGTTTGTTGTGGAAGCCACGCAGTCTATGGTATTATTATGGCAGCCTGAACTAAGACAAATAGTAGTATTTATTGCTTCTATATATTCTGAACAAATTTGTGTACAATCTGTATCATTTCCTTATTACATTCACAATGAGGCCACCTGGGCCCAGGCTTTTATTTGTTGAAATATTTTAAATTACTAATTCAGTTCCTTTTCTTTTTATAAGCCTATTTAGATTTTTGATTCATTTTTAATTAGTTTTAATAATTTGTAACTTTCTAGGAATTTTCCTACTTGCGCTAAGTCATCCACTTGCTGTAAATTTGCTCATAATCTTCCCTTATAAATTACTATAAATTAGTTAGTGATGTTCTCTCCTTCCATGTTGTTTAAATATGTGTCATTCTTTCTTTTTCTTTATCATTCTAGCTAAAGGATTATTGATTTTGTTGATTATTTCTAAGAATAAAAGTTTAGTTTCATTGTTGTATATTATTTTTCTGGTTTTTATTAACTCCTATTATTTTCTTCTGTCTGCTTGCTTTAGTTTTACTTTGCCCTTCTCTTCACAATTCTTTTTTTTTTTAAAGATTTTATTTATGGGCACCTGGGTGGCTCAGATGGTTAAGCGTCTGCCTTCGGCTCGGGTCATGATCTCAGGGTCCTGGGATCGAGTCCCGCATCGGGCTCCCTGCTCCTTGGGAGCCTGCTTCTCCCTCTGCCTGTCTCTCTCTCTCTCACGAATAAATAAAGAAAATCTTTAAAAAAAAAGATTTTATTTATTAGACAGAGAGAGACACAGCAAGAGCGGGAACACAAGCAGGGGGAGTGGGAGAGGGAGATCTCTTCACAATTCTTAAGGAGGATGTTTGGTTATTGATTTGAGGTCTTTCTTCTTCTTCTTTTTTTAATTATGTTATGTTAATCACCATACATTACATCATTAGTTTTTGATGTATTCTTCCATGATTCTTTGTTTGCGTATAACACACAGTGCTCCATGCAGTACATACCTCTTTAATACCCATCACCAGGCTAACCCATCCCCCTACCTCCTCTCCTCTAGAACCCTCAGTTTGTTTCTCAGAGTCCACAGTCGCTCATGGTTCGTCTCCCCCTCTGAACTACCCCCCCTTCATTTTTCCCTTCCTACTATCTTCTTTTTGTTTTTTTAACATATATTGTATTATTTGTTTCAGAGGTACAGGTCTGTGATTCAACAGTCTTACACAATTCACAGTGCTCACCATAGCACATACCCTCCCCAATGTCTATCACCCAGCCACCCCATCCCTCCCACCCCACCCCCCACTCCAGCAACCCTCAGTTTGTTTCCTGAGATTAAGAATTCCTCATATCAGTTAGGACATATGATACATGTCTTTCTCTGATTGACTTATTTCGCTCAGCATAATACTCTCTAGTTCTATCCACGTCCTTGCAAATGGCAAGATTTCAATTTTTTGATGGCTGCACAATATTCCATTGTATATATATACCACATCTTCTTTATCCATTCATCTGTTGATGGACATCTTGGCTCTTTCCATAGTTTGGCTATTGTGGACATTGCTGCTATAAACATCGGGGTGCACGTACCCCTTCAGATCCCTACATTTGTATCTTTGGGGTAAATACCCAGTACTGCAATTGTTGGGTCATAAGGAGCTCTATTTTCAACTTTTTGAGGAACCTCCATACTGTTTTCCAGAATGGCTGCCCCAGCTTGCATTCCCACCAACAGTGTAGGAGGGTTCCCCTTTCTCCACATCCTCACCAACATCTGTCATTTTCTGACTTGTTAACTTTAGCCATTCTGACTGGTGTGAAGTGGTATCTCATTGAGGTTTTGATTTGGATTTCCCTGATGCCGAGCAATGTTGAGCACTTTTTCATGTGTCTGTTGGCCATTTGGATGTCTTCTTTGGAAAAATGTCTGTTCATGTCTTCTGCCCATTTCTTGATTGGATCATTTGTTCTTTGGGTGTTGAGTTTAAGAAGATCTTTATAGATTTTGGATACTAGCCCTTTATCTGATATGTCATTTGCAAATATCTTCTCCCATTCTGTCGGTTGTCTTTTGGTTTTGTTGACTGTTTCTTTTGCTGTGCAAAAGCTTTTTATCTTAATTAAGTCCCAATAGTTCATGTTTGCCCTTGCTTCCCTTGCCTTTGGCAATGTATCTAGGAAGAAGTTGCTGTGGCTGAGGTCGAAGAGGTTGCTACCTGTGTTTTCCTTTAGGATTTTGATGGACTCCTGTCTCACATTTAGGTCTTTCAACCATTTTGAGTCTGTTTTTGTGTGTGGTGTAAGGAAATGGTCCAGTTTCATTCTTCTGCATGTGGCTGTCCAATTTTCCCAATACCATTTGTTGAAGAGACTGTCTTTTTTCCATTGGACATTCTTTCCTGCTTTGTCGAAGATGAGTTGACCATACAGTTGAGGGTCCATTTCTGGGATCTCTATTCTGTTCCATTGATCTATGTGTCTGTTTTTGTGCCAGTACCATACTGTCTTGATGATGACAGCTTTGTAATAGAGCTTGAAGTCTGGAATTGTGATGCTGCTGGCTTTGCTTTTCTTTTTCAATATTCCTCTGGCTATGCGGGGTCTTTTCTGGTTCCATACAAATTTTAGGATTATTTGTTCCATTTCTTTGAAAAAAATTGATGGTATTTTGATAGGGATTGCATTGAATGTGTAGATTGCTCTAGGTAGCATTGACATCCTATCCATGAGCATGGAACGTTTTTCCATTTCTTTGTGTCTTCCTCAATTTCTTTCATGAGTATTTTATAGTTTTCTGAGTATAGATTCTTTGCCTCTTTGGTTAGATTTATTCCTAGGTATCTTATGGTTTTGGGTGCAATTGTAAATGGGATTGACTCCTTAATTTCTCTTTCTTCTGTCTTGTTGTTGGTGTATAGGAATGCCACTGATTTCTGTGCATTGATTTTATATCATGCCACTTTACTGAATTCCTGTATGAGTTCTAGCAGTTTTGGGGTGGAGTCTTTTGGGTTTTCCACATAAAGTATCATATCATCTGCAAAGAGTGAGAGCTTGACTTCTTCTTTGTCAATTTGGATGCCTTCTATTTCTTTTTGTAGTCTGATTGCTGTGGCTAGGACTTGTAGTACTATGTTGAATAGCAGTGGTGATAGTGGACATCCCTGCCGTGTTCCTGACCTTGGGAGGAAAGTTTTCAGTTTTTCCCCATTGAAAATGATATTCGCTATGGGTTTTTCATAGATGGCTTTTAGGATATTGAGGTATGTACCCTCTATGCCTATACTCTGAAGAGTTTTGATCAAGAAAGGATGCTGTACTTTGTCAAATGCTTTTTCTGCATCTATTGATAGGATCATATGGTTCTTGTTCTTTCTTTTATTCATGTATTGTATCACATGAATTGATTTGCGGATGTTGAACCAACCTTGCAGCCCAGGGATAAATCCCACTTGGTCGTGATGAATAATCCTTTTAATGTACTGTTGGATCCTATTGGCTAATATTCTGGTGAGAATTTTTGCATCCATGTTCATCAAGGATATTGGTCTGTAATTCTCCTTTTTGATGGGGTCTTTGTCTGGTTTGGGGATCAAGGTAATGGTGGCTTCATAAAACGAGTTTGGAAGTTTTTCTTCCATTTCTATTTTTTGGAACAGTTTCTGAAGAATAGGTATTAATTTTTCTTTGGTAGAATTCCCCTGGGAAGCCATCTGGCCCTGGGCTCTTGTTTGTTGGGAGATTTTTGATGACTGCTTCAATTTCCATAGTGGTTATAGGTCTGTTCAGGTTTTCTATTTCTTCCTGGTTCAGTTTTGGTAGTTGATACATCTCTAGGAATGCATCCATTTCTTCCAGGTTATCTAATTTGCTGGCATTATAATTGCTCATAATATGTTCTTATAATTGTTTGTATTTCTTTGGTGTTGGTTGTGATCTCTCCTCTTTCATTCATGATTTTATTTATTTGGGTCATTTCTCTTTTCTTTTTGATAAGTTTGGCCAGGGGTTTATCAATCTTGTTAATTCTTTCAAAGAACCAGCTCCTAGTTTCGTTGATCTGTTCTACTGTTCTTTTGGTTTCTATTTCATTGGTTTCTGCTCTAATCTTTATTATTTCTCTTCTCTTGCTGGGTTTAGGCTTTATTTGCTGTTCTTTCCCCAGCTCCTTTAGGTGTAGGGTTAGGTTGTATATTTGAGACCTTTCTTGTTTCTTGAGAAAGGCTTGTATTGCTATATACTTTCCTCTTAGAACTGCCTTTGCTGCATCCCAAAGACTTCGAACAGTTGTGTTTTCTTTTTCATTTGTTTCTATGAATTTTTTTAATTCTTCTTTTATTTCCTGGTTGACCCATTCATTCTTTAGTAAGATGCTCTTTAGCCTCCATGTATTTGAGTTCTTTCTGACTATCCTCTTGTGACTGAGTTCTAGTTTCAAAGCATTGTGGTCTGAAAATAGGCAGGGAATGATCCCAATCTTTTGGTACCAGTTGAAACCTGATTTGTGACCTAGGATGTGATCTGTTCTGGAGAATGTTCCATGGGCACTAGAGAAGAATGTGTATTCTGTTGCTTTGGGATGGAATGTTCTTAATATATCTGTGAAGTCCATTTGGTCCAATGTGTCATTTAAAGTCTTTATTTCCTTGTTGATCTTTTGCTTAGATGATCTGTCCATTTCAGTGAGGGGGCTGTTAAAGTCCCCCACTATTATTGTATTGTTGTCGATGTGTTTCTTTGCTTTTGTTATTAATTGGCTTATATAATTGGCTGCTCCCATGTTAGGGGCAGAGATATTTACAATTGTTAGATCTTCCTGTTGGATAGACCCTTTAAGTAAGATATAGTGTACTTCCTCATCTCTTATTACAGTCTTTGGTTTAAAATCTAATTTGTCTGATATAAGGATTGCCACCCCAGTTTTTTTTTTTTTTGGTGTCCATTAGCATGGTAAATGGTTTTCTACCCCCTCACTTTAAATCTGGGGGTGACTTTGGATCTAAAATGAGTCTCTTGCAGACAGCATATTGGGGTCTTGTTTTTTTAATCCAATCTGATAACCTGTGTCTTTTGATTGGGGCATTTAGCCCATTTACATTCAGGGTAACTATTGAAAGATATGAATTTAGTGGCACTGTATTGCCTGTAAGGTGACTGTTACTGTATATTGTCTGGGTTCCTTTCTGGTCTATGTTACTTTTAAGCTCTCTCTTTGTTTAGAGGACCCCTTTCAATATTTTTTGTAGGGCTGGTGTTGTGTTTGCAAATTCCTTTAGTTTTTGTTTGTCCTGGAAGCTTTTTATCTCTCCTTCTATTTCAATGACAGCCTGGCTGGATATAGTGTTCTTGGCTGCATATTTTTCTCATTTAGTGCTCTGAATATATCATGCCAGTCCTTTCTGGCCTGCCAGGTCTCTGTGGATAGGTCTATTGTCAATCTAATGTTTCTAGCATTGTAGGTTACATATCTCTTCTCCCGAGCTGCTTTCAGGATTTTCTCTTTGTCTCTGAGACTCGTAAGTTTTACTATTATATGTCAGGGAGATCTACACTTTTTTTTTAAGAATTATTTATTTATTTTAGAGAGAGAGAGAGATTGGATGTGTAAGTGGGGCCAGAGGGAGAGAATTTTCAAACAGGTACCCCACTGAGGGTGGAGCCCCACAGGGCACAGATCCCATGACCCATGAGATCATGACCTGAGCCAAAACAGGCAGACACTCAACTGACTAACTACCCAGGCACCCCAAATCTACCCTCTTAACAAGTTTTTAAGTGCACAGTACCTTTTTGTTAACTACAATCACTTTCTTATGAAACTAAGCACACAATCACTATGTGATCCTATAGTTACACTATTAGGCATTTTTCCTGGACGATTAAAGATGTAGGCTCACCCAAATATCTGTACATGAATGTTTATAGCCACTTTATTCGTAATAACAAAAAACTAGAAACAGTGCAACTGTCTTTTAATAGGATAATGATTTAACAAACTATGATATATTATACCATAGAATACTCTTTGACAATAAAAATGAATAAACTATTGATACATGCAGTAACTTGGATGAGTGTCCAAAGAATTAAGCATAATAAAATAAAGTAAAATAAAAGGCAATCCCAAAGGGTTACATACTATATGATTCCATATATGTAAGAGTCTTGAAATGACAAAATTATGGAAATGGATTACAGTTTAGTGGTAACCACATTTTAAAGATCGGGGGAAGCAAGGTGAAAGAGACTATGAATTAAATGGCAACATGAGGGATCCTTATGGTGATGGATATTCTCTGCTTTGATTATATCCATGCAATATCCTGGTTATGACATTGTACTATAGTGTATGTGAATTTACAATTATCTCAAAATTTAAAAAAAAATTAAAAACCATGAATTTATATGTGCATGACTATGAAAATACGTACCTTGTGCAATGGGTATAGGTAACTTTTTCCCTTCCTCCCAAACACATATCCAATTTAGCCACAGGTTCAAATGAAGTGCCCACTTGTCTAGTTGTCAGATCTTTCTTCTTCCTGAGACATGAAACTTTATCTCATATTTTCTGAGTTCAACTATGCATTTAAAATAGTTTTTGTTCTATTTTATTCAGCATGTTTTAGGTGTCTGTAATGAGATTTTTTCTACATTACCATAGCCTGTGGATTGCTGGATTTGGGGGACTATGAATACATTTTTTACTTGAATTATTTCTTATAGAATTAAATTTAAAGAAATATAATCTTTCAGGAATGTGACTATTTGTCAATGAAATTAGGTTACTATATTTTTTCATTTTTCTCAGCTTTACTTGGAAATGGTATTTTATTATGATACACATTTATGATAGGATTAGATCATAAAAGGTTTTCAATTTCCCATTCAAAGTTTCTAAAAACTCATGTCAGATTCATGATAAATATTCCCATCATGAAAAGTTAAAATATTCATTTGTGAGTTTCAAGAAGTATTTCTCTTTGAGTGTATATCAGTAAAAAGAAAAGAGGCTTGATCCTGGAAAACCGATTTAACCAGATTTTCAAAACATAAAAATGAAAAATAAACAGAAATGAAGAAAAAAGTAATTTTGAGTGTACTGAATTGAAAATCTGAACTTCATTTAAGAATATTTGAATATAAAGATGCATTTAAAAAATATTGTTAATTAATATAATGATAGCATAGAAGATGTGAAAGCTTGTACCTTACACTTACCTAATCTAATATATACCAATTTCAATAATGTTTCATTTGAAAATACTCATGAAAATTATTATACATTTCCATTACTACTCTAGAATTGTAATAGGATAAAACATTGTTTGGTTGAATGTTCTAAACTTAGGGCAGGGCTTATCCTAGAAGCAGTGAAGGTATTAAAAGACACAAAGGATTTGCTTGAAAAGGGAGCATGATACCTATATAAAAACAGATATTAATCTTGCAATGTATCTAACTAATAAGCAGATAATATTTATGCTATGATTCAACTATAATGTTGATAAGATGCTTCAGTGTGTTCTTTGGAATCTTGACATATATATATTTGTAAAATGTCCACTTTGTATTATTTATATAACAATTATAAAGACACCATGATCTTAATGGACTTGTTTTAACAGGTTTACTCTCTATCCTTTGAACTTTTAAGTATCCCACCTAAACCAAAGCAGATCCCAATTAGAGGTGTGACTTTGAACAGCAAGAAAATATATTGATTTCTTGTAGTGTGCTAGACAAAGGCTAGACCTCAAAGCAAAAAAAAAAAAAAAAAAGCAAAAAACCCCCCAAAAAACTCATACTATTCTGTCCTTACAGAGTTTAGAACAGTTTTTTCATCTTTCTTCTACTGTATATCACTCAGGATCCTGGCTGGTATATGATGAAAATGGTTGTTTTAGGGAAAGTTTAAGAAATTGAATATTCACACAAGTTTGTGCAAGGTAGAGGGACTCTATAAGAGGTAAAGCAGTAAAAAGAAGAAGTCGTTAACTCACTGGGCTTCAAGCCAGGTGTATGGTATGTGCTGGATAACTAGTTTGTGCAAACACACCTGGATGCCCCTGTCAGTCTATACTGAGAATGTAGAGATCCCATCCTCCCTCTATATTCCCATCAAACAGAATATGTGGAGAAACATGTTATTCAGTGTCCAAGGTCAGGGGCTCCAGGGGTGGCCGACCTGGAGCATCTTCTTTGTAAGGAAGAGTGTCCAGATGGCAGGCCTTGATCTGCTTGTTATGCCAGGAGGAAAAGGGTTACAAACAGTCGCTAGGCTAAGTTGCTAGGTTGTTAAGAGCTTGCTGCATGCCGATCCCAGCAGGGAATGCTTTGTGGGTTGGCTGCTCCTGGACTTCCTGTACCTAAGTTCCCCCATAAACTTAGGTCTTGATCGCTGTCTCCCAGTCTTTTCTTAGGCTTCCCTGGACCATCACCCACCCTCAGCCTAGAGTCTGCTGGGCTGCAGGGACACACAAGGTAAGGAGAGAAAGCAGGGACGAACTCCTAATCAGAGGGTGCTGTTTGGAGAGGACTGCATAGCTGAAGCTTTGCCCTCTCACTAGGGGCCTCCGCCAGACCCCTGTCTGCATGCAAGAAGTGGAGCAATACATTTCCAGACCTCACTCTCCTTCATCCTCCTAATGCTCTCGGTTGAACCCAGTGAAAAGCCAGAGGGCAAAGAAGTTCACCAACGTAAACCATATATAGATCCACCTCTCATAACACAAAGCAGGGAGGGGAAAGGTGGAGATGCATCTGGAGGTGTAAACAGAGATACCCAGTACTCGCTGTGATGCACTAATGGTCTTAATATGTCTCTGTTGGTTAAGATAGCTCTATGTGGTTTGCTTCAAAGGTAAGAGTAGTTTTACCGGTATCTGGGATTCTGTCTGTGTTCTGTGTACTTCTCCTTAACCAAGCTTCAACATTTCACTATATATAAAGCCAGATTTAGGATTACTGGTCTAAACTAAAATAATTCAATTTCATGTCCCTTATTTTTAAAATTGAGACAAAAATGATATCTGGGCTTTATTTTAAGGTCAAAATCAAATGAGGTATATATAATAAGTTCACAGCAACATTTGCCTCACCCAATTCTACTATCAGAGTGCTGAAGGAATACAGTCTAATTTTAATAAATGATAGCACCATTAAGAATTAAGTAAATTAATCTATCAGCAAGTATATCAAAGATAGATGACCTTTGAATTAAATTTTCTTTCTATACAGAGATGATATGCAGTTTGCTCAGTCATTTTGTCTGGTTGATATATATCTGTATCTCAACGTCAAGTTCATTTACAAATATTTTATCTTAACAGAAGTTAATAAATTTGTAGTTGGATATCATCGAAACACAGAGATGAATGACATTTTGGTGTTGAAAAAGAAACAATGAATGGGGGATCTGAATCCTTGGGTAAAGTCCTTGTTCTGTATTAAATAGCTTCAAGATCTTAGGTGAACCACTCGTAATTATAACTTGTCATAAATCTAAATTTGGAAGGCCAAAATGGGCTATTGTGGCATCAAACAATATCATTAAAATATTTCTTTTCTGGATTCAATGAAGTCAATACACCAGAATTTTGCTTTTAATGTGAATGCAATGGTTTAAGGCAGGCTAGTTTTTATGAAATATAGATGTAAGGAGCCAGCACATACACACACATTCTTAACAATATAAGGTTTTGAGAGATATTAATAAGTTTTTTTTTTTCAAATTAATGGCAAAATTAGTACAGAGTCAAGAGACTAAACATCTTTGCAAGTTGAAAATCTCAATTCATTTTCATGTTTATGGGGCTTGTAAAATATAGAAATTACTATATGTCATTTAAACATTTTCAGAAATAAATACATAGGATTCCATTTTATTTTTTCTGCAATGCATTTGGGTAGTTTGTTTTTTCAATTCTTTCTGACATGTTACATGCCAAGTAATATCTTGTAAAACTTGTCTGGAATATCATATTTTCCTTAGGCTTTTTCATTTGGTTTTATTGTTCATTTTCATTCCCCAAAATATTTGACATCTGAAGTGCTATAACTGTAATTTGAAAGGAATCCATTTGTGACAATAATAATAATAAATTCTTGGATTTGGACAGGATTTTGTAACTTTAAAAGAATTTTCATCTCAAATAAATATTTTACCCTCATATATTTATAATGAAATATTTTTATATATTATAATTTTTCTTCAGGCACAAATAGAACCAGGAGTCTCCAATGTTACTGCTTTCAGTTCAATTTTTTCATTCTTCTTTTATGAAATTTAATTTCTTCTAAAGACACTGTTTCTAGTCTTTTTAAAATACATGTAGGGGAGAATAGAGAGCCCAGAAATGGACCCACAATTCTGTGGTCAACAATCTTTGACAAGGCAGGAAAGAATGTCCAGTGGAAAAAAGACAGTCTCTTCAACACATGGTGTTGGGAAAATTGGACAGCCACATGCAGAAGAATGAAACTGGACCATTTCCTTACACCACACACAAAAATAGACTCAAAATGGATGAAAGACCTCAATGTGAGATGGGAATCCATCAAAATCCTTGAGGAGAACACAAGCAGTAACCTCTTCGACCTCAGCCGCAGCAACTTCTTCCTAGAAACATTGCCAAAGGCAAGGGAAGCAAGGGCAAAAATGAACTATTGGGACTTCATCAAAATAAAAAGCTTTTGCACAGCAAAGGAAACAGTCAACAAAACCAAAAGACAACCGACAGAATAGGAGAAGATATTTGCAAATGACATATCAGATAAAGGGCTAGTATCCAAAATCTATAAAGATCTTCTTAAACTCAACACCCAAAGAACAAATGATCCAATCAAGAAATGGGCAGAAGACATGAACAGACATTTTTCCAAAGAAGACATCCAAATGGCCAACAGACACATGAAAAAGTGCTCAACATTGCTCGGCATCAGGGAAATCCAAATCAAAACCTCAATGAGATACCACTTCACACCAGTCAGAATGGCTAAAATTAACAAGTCAGAAAATGACAGATGTTGGTGAGGATGTGGAGAAAGGGGAACCCTCCTACACTGTTGGTGGGAATGCAAGCTGGGGCAGCCACTCTGGAAAACAGTATGGAGGTTCCTCAAAAAGTTGAAAATAGAGCTACCCTACGACCCAACAATTGCAGTACTGGGTATTTACCCCAAAGATACAAATGTAGTGATCCGAAGGGGCACATGCACTCCAATGTTTATAGCAGCAATGTCCACAATAACCAAGCTATGGAAAGAGCCTAGATGTCCATCGACATGAATGGATAAAGAAGATGTGGTATATATATATAATGGAATATTATGTAGCCATCAAAAAATGAAATCTTGCCATTTGCAAGGATGTGGATGGAACTAGAGGGTATTATGCTAACTGAAATAAGTCAATCAGAGAAAGACAAGTGTCATATGATCTCACTGATATGAGGAATTTGAGAAACAAGACAGAGAATCATAGGGGAAGAGAGGGAAAAATGAAACAAGATGAAACCAGAGAGGGAGACAAACCATAAGAGACTCTTAATCTCAGGAAACAAACTGAGGGTTGCTGGAGTGGAGGGGGGTGGGAGAGATGGGGTGGCTGGGTGATGGACACTGGGGAGGGTATGTACTATGGTGAGTGCTGTGAATTGTATAAGACTGATGAATCACAGACCTGTACACCTGAAACAAATAATACATTATATGTTAATTAAAAAAATACATGTGGGGGGCACCTGGGTGGCTCAGTCATTTAGCATCTGCCTTTGGCTCAGGTCATGATCTCAGGGTCCTGGAATCGAGCCTGGCATCAGGCTCTCTGCTCAGCGAGAAGCCTGCTTCTCCCTCTCACACTCCCCCTGCTTGTGTTCCCTTTCTCGCTCTCTGTCAAATAAATAAATAAAATTAAAAAAAAAATACATGTAGGTTCTTCAATACTTCTACCTTTTCAGGAAAATATTGTCCTTAAGATTGTGCTCCTTCTTCCCCCTTTCCTTTTGATTACATGTAAGAAAATATTTTTTAAAATATAGAGCACTTACTATTTTCCCTCCTGTAATTTTTTTATCGTTCCAGAAAGTTCGGTTATTTCCAATCAGAGACAGTGTTTTCTTCTGGCCCCTCCTCTCCATATACATCTCTTGTATAGGCATTGAATCTCTCACCTGAAATTGCAGTTTTTTATATTTTATATATATTTTATAGCTTGTTTCTAGTTTTTATATATCTTCTGGTTACTTGAAGATGATCTCAATATCTTCCTCCAGTCAATCAATTCCAACTCTTTAAGTGTAGTTTTCAATGATACTTCTTTAGAAATTTCTTTCCTGTGGTTCCTATTAGATCTTGAATACTTGGCTTCTATGTTGTCATTTTCATCATTATGTTTTTCTGAGTTTATATATTCGGTTTTTTAAAAGTTCTCCCTACAGTGGAAGTCTCACCTACTTGGATCTCAACATAAGCAAAAGAGATATTTGCTGTTCCCTAGTCATTACACTTTTCTTTTCCCCTATTTTTTCTCTTGTGATTCAATTGTTTCTAAAATCTTCATCAGCATCGCTGGAGAAATTTGGCGGAAAATAGACCAAAATATCTATGATACAATTGCAAGCGTTTCATCTGGGGTTAAGCTGTTAACATTAGTTGCATGTCATTCTCTTATGTGTTTCTTCTTTGTGTTTCTACTTCCTTTTGCTAATGTTTAGCCCTTCAAACTGCCTTCTAAGCTGTCCCTGATTTTATAGTAATGTCTTTTAAATTTTCTTGAGTATATAATTGAGTTGGCTTTTGCTCCACCTTATCTGGCTTATATGTTACATATCATAAATATGCTCCTCAGTGTTCCTGTTATTTCCAGGGTGATGTTATTTTAACTCTGAAACTGATAAAAGGTTCTATATCATTTCCCCATGGTCTGTTCAAAATCTGTCTTTCTTAAATGATTTGCATGTTTATTGAATATCTGCTCATGAAAAACTGTGTAAGATTATTTAGGAGGATGATTTCTTCAGTTTTTTCACTTTAATCCCTTTGAACCATTGACTGTGAGACACATGCTCACATACTGAGCAGTCTAGTTGGGATAAGTTATTGCATGACCTCTAACCAAAAGTATAACTTATTTAATCAAAAATTTTTTTATTCAGATTTTTTTTTTCTGTATAGTCTGCAATGTTTCTTAAATTCACCAAGCAGAGCCAGCCTGTCAAGGCCATATTAATGTTCATTTATGGTCTTTCCTATATTGGCAGTTGTGTAGAGTTTGTTAATGTCCTGTTCCTACTGTTCTTTATGTATTGCTTATTGATTAATAATATTTACATATAACACTTTATTCCAGCACTTATTTTGGCTGTATGACTTCTGTAAAAAGCAGCAGAGCTTGAAATTTCTCAGTCTTTGCAAGTACTTTGTGGAATTGAGCAGTGAGGGGACTGTATTTTAATGTTTTATTGTTTGGCTAAAAATCTTTGGTTTCTCCTTATGTTAGATGTTTATATATTTGTTCTTTACTTGTAATTATCTTTATACTCTTGTTTTCTCACTTTTTTTCCACTATTAAGTGCATGACTTACCTTGTGCCTCATTGTTTTCTAAAATCCTCATCCACATGGCCAGATAGTAAGGTTAATAGATTTTTAAAAATCAAACTTTATAAATGAAATTGGTACTTGGAACTACTTAATATTGGGTTCAAATGATAAAACAAAATTTGTTACGTATTATTTTCTTTCATGTTTTTGCTTTGTGTTTTCTTTGCCTATCTTTACCAAGTATTAACATTTCATGTCGCTATTGCTCTTTAGCTCTTGTTATTGATTAGTGTTTATTTACATTAAATATTCTATATTGTCTAAAAATAACATTTAAAAAAATGGCCTGATGAGGATGTGAGATTTCTGTCATGAGAATACTTGATATGGTAAGGATTTTTTTTTTTTTAGTACAAATTCTATCTTCATGATTTTGCCAAGATAATTATTTTCTGGAATAATCCCGGATGGTATAATGCAAAATACTGCTGATAATATCTTTAGCTAGATGAGTGCTATATTCCAGCTGTTTGACATAGAATTTTTTTTTTTTTATTTTACTGCTGCAAAGGAGAAAAAAACTATCCACCTTTGGGAAGGTTTTCTTTACTATGGGGAAGGATCATGTGAATGTTCCTCTACTAGGCAAATGTGAAATATGAATGCTCCATTATGGTATTCAAAGATTGAAACTAAGTCTTCTGTAATTTTATTACAGCTGTCATTCTCCAAGATTCATTTGAACACAGAGAAAAAAGATGATTTGAATAAGGAAAGCAATGGCCTTCTGAGAGAGGCAAGAGTAATGATACAACCCTTGTTTTCTGGGATTTGAAGTTAAGAAAATCTTTCATAAGAAACCTGAGTGTTTATGATCAAATTCTTCCAGAATGAATGAACACTATAAACTCTAAAGGGTGACCGATCAGGAAAAAGATGTTTTCTAACCCGATGGCTTGGATTTGGCACAAGCGCCTACAGACTCACTATGAAGGGCCAATCTGACACACCAGGTGGATTATTCCTTTCAGGACACAGGCATTGTGTCCCAATGTCTAACTTTCAAAAACACAAAGTTAAGTAGAATCTGTAAAACGGTCAGACATCAAAGGTATTAACTGAAAGACTAAGTAATAATGCAATAACAAACAATCACAGAATCTCATTGGTGTAAAACAAGTTTTATAACTACACAGGCAAGGCTGGCTGGCAGGGACGTCTGCTTGCCTTTAGCACTTAAAATGTAGGCAGATAAAGCCTCTACATCAACACATGCTGTAATGATTTCCCCAGCAGAGGAATAAAATGATGGAAAATTATGCATCTCTTACATGCTTTCATCCAAAAGTGGCAAGCACCACTTATATTTCTCACATTTCATTGGCCAAAGCAAAATATATGGACATGCCTAACTTCAAAGGTGCAGAGAAATACAAACCTATATGGTAGCTTGAAGTAAGAAAACCAGAAAGATTGGTTAGCGACACTAGTGACTTCTTTAAGCATTACATGGAGGGACATTTTGTAGACACTGCTTTACATTTTGCCTACATTAGATACATAATTGACTAGACAGCATTTAAGTTCCATTACAGTGATAGGATTCGGTGGAACTGAAAGAATGATCTAACAATTTAAAAATTCTATTTCCTTTTTAAGTTCTTCATTTCCCACAGTTTTCCTTTGGGCACTCGATTTTATCTCCTGTACACTTAATTCCCTATCATGTGCAGTGACTTATATTAAGGCATCGATAACTTTTTAAATTGTTGCTTAAAAATAAGCAAATAAAATAATTTAAAACAATGACTAAATTCACAAAGACAGCTTGGGAAAAATAATGATTGACATTGGAAACCTGTTTTCTCAAAGAGGCTAAATTGCTGGCAGTTCCAATATAGATGTATAGATTGGTAATAAAATGCACCCAGGAGTGGCAGCCTTAACAGGATACAAAAGTAATTATGTAGAGAATCAATATTGGAATGAAAATGATCATTGTCATTTCACTGTTAAAAGACAATTAATTATTAATATCACTCAGATTTGAATCTGCCCTATGACCAAGAGGGCCTTAAAGTTCCCCTCAGATTGACTAACTTTATAGTCTTCTTGCTGACTCTCTGCATCTGACTCTCCTTTTCTTAGGGATTTACCTAATGCCTGTAAATTATTTCTCTGAATCTTTGAAGTGTCTTCTGAAAGGCCTCTTGCCAGTTTTATGACTCAAGAATGTTTTTTAGGGACCTGGGAGCCAACTCTTTTCTCTTTGGGAGGGTAGGAGCCTAATTTCATTTACAGCTTGGTCCGATTGGTAAAACTATCTTCTGTCATAACAATAGGAGAAAGCTTACTTTTCCATTGGGTAGTACAAATTAGTGGAAATGAGGGGCTAGTGGTCTCCCTCTCAACCCAGAGTTTAAAAACCTCCTTTCAACAGAGTTGAATTCAGACTTCATTCTAGTCCCTCTCCCTTACTGCAATAACCTTGAATAAATTCTTCCTTGCTTGTTAAACTTTATCCGGTGCAATTTTTGCTTTGACACCTGTGATCTAACTCTCCAGCTCCTTTCTTTGCCTTCCATTGTGAACCTTGTCCACTTTCAAGACTGAATAGAAAGATATGTATTTTCTTAAGCTTGTCACTTATGTTTGCAAATAATACATGTGTATGTGGCTAAAAATTTAGCAGTGTTCCAGGTATTTTAAAGAAAATTTTACTTTATGAATTTTTGTGCTCTTACTCCAAGAGCATAAGAAATCAAATGATAATTTTATTTCCTGGACATACACTAGATTTTATTTTAAAACAATATCTAAGATCAACATAAGTTTATCTCAATACATTGTATGTATTGGCTAAAAAATAAACTAGTATTATTCTCAATGCGGTAATGTATTAAGAAAATGTTTACTTTAAATATCTATCTCACGTCTCCCTCTCCCTCTGCCCCTGCTTTTGTTCCCTCTCTCGCTGTGTCTCTCTCTGTCAAATAAATAAAGTATTTTAAGTATCTTTCTCACAATTGCTGCAGTCAGTAAGATTTTCACCATCTCTCATTGTTTAAAAGCTTAAAGAGCATAAATAGTTTAGATGTTTGTGTTTTTAGTTTGCTCAAAAACAGTTAATTCTTCAAAATTAATTGTCATAGACTTAGCATAATTGATTCATTTCCTTTGTTTAAAGCCTGGTTTTGCTAGACATTCCGTGTACCTTTATATCTCTGATTTAGCACAGTGACCAGACCAGTTTGGATGCTTAATAGGTAAATAAACGAAGGAATAAATAAATCAGCCATCATTTATATAGTGTGCTATAACCATATGGTTGTAGAGGTTTTTTCAGTTATAATGTCTGAAATAAGGACCATTAAAAAACAAAGCTCTTCTGTCACCTCTGAAGAATGAATGTTAACTATTAGCCAAAGTTAGACTCTTCATTTTTATTTTTTTGCTATTGACCACAGAAAGTCCACTGAAAGCTCATAAATTACTGTTACATCCTGATTCTCGGAATACTACTCAACTGTGCAATGATTTGTGTTACACATAATATGATACAGAAAATATGATTATGCCTTTATAAAATATCATTCTATTTTTTAATACTGATCAGTCTATATCTTTGTTAATAAACCATGTGATTCATAATGGGAAAAATATTCTTAATGATGTCATTCTTGCAAATATGTCAGCTTTGGGAAGTGAAGAGGTACCTTAATTTTATAGGTGTTTCCTCACATTACAATGGCTAAAATTGTAGAGATTAAAATCTTCTCTAATAAGGGTACTAAGTGGTCCACTAACTAAAATAGAATTTTAGCAAAATTGATTGCAGATAATTCAAATTTTAGCATTTAATGACATTACCTTCCAATTCACTTTGGCTCAGTAAATTCTGCTTTACTATTATTCAGGGCTTCACAAAATTAGCCCTCACTCAATATTAAAGTAAGAAGTTTTATCATATTTTATAATGACTTTAATTTTTAGAAGGCATGGCATATTCAACCTTACGGATAACAGTATAAGTAAGAATAAATTACCAAAAAGTATTTTTATAATTAACATTATCATATTAATTTTATTATACTTTTAATATAATCCTTTCTATTTGAACATTTTAGATTAATTAAATTTGATAAGTAAAGGATTTGATTTAAAAGTAAAAAATGTTGGGGCGCCTGGGTGGCTCAGTCGTTAAGCATCTGCCTTCAGCTCAGGTCATGATCCCAGGGTCCTGGCATCGAGTCCCGCATCGGGCTCCCTGCTAAGCGGGGAGTCTGCTTCTCCCTCTCCCGCTCCCCCCTGGTTGTGTTCCCTCTCTTGCTGTCTCTCTCTCTGTCAAATAAATAAATAAATAATCTAAAAAAAAAAAGTAAAAAATGTTTCTTTTTTATTGCACTGATATTCATGTTCCCTAAGAAGATGATAGAATAAATATTTTAAAACAAATTCTCTTGATCTTGTAGATAAATAGCATTTTACTCTGACCCAAGTATAATGATATATTGTGGTGTCCAATAAATTCCAGAATGATCCTTTCCTTTAATAACAGAAGTGTATCAGTTTTACTATTTTTTCTTGGACATATTTGCTTAATTCAAATCTTTTAGCCTCTATAAAGAAGAGATGTTCTGCTTCAGAATATTTAGTCTATTGGGGTGCCTGGGTGGCTCAGTCAACCAGTTGGGCATCTGACTCAGGTCACGAGCTCAGGGTCCTGGGACTGAGCCCCAGGTGGGCTCCACACTCAACGGGGAGTCTGTTTGAGATTCCTTCTCTCTTCTTCTCCCTCATCCTCTTTCCTCCCCCGCTTGCATGCTCATTCTCTATCTCTCTAAAATGAGTGGATAAATCTTTAAAAAAAAAAGAAATATCAAAATATTTGGTCTTTAACTGAAACAAGAGGAAATGATTAAGTGAAGGACTTCTTCTAACTCTATATAGGCCTGGGTTAAGATCGATGAATTCTTTCAGTGTTTCTAATTAGACAGCAAATGTTAACCATTGAATACAATACAGTCAATTCCTCCATAAACAGCATTTGAAATCCAAAGAGAAAACCAGGATTCACCTTACAAAAATATCTTAAAGATTTTTGGCTCTAAAATCGTTTCCAAAGAGAGGAAAAGGAAGCTTTTGTTTATAATCTAGAACGTACATGTCAATATGAGACTAGAATTGTTTACAAATAAAGGAAAAATTTAGAGTATGAGAAGTCTTCCCAAAAATCATACAAAATTAGATAAAGTGTAATTGTAATCATAAAGTACACTGTGAAACTTTGTTGTTACCTATTGTAATATTCACTTAAAATTAATTTAGGATGCTTATATTGTGATAAACTCACTTAAACTTATGAAATCTTCTAATTTAGGATTATATAGCTTAAACACTAGAAGAGATTTGGACCCATAAATGCCTTCTGTCACATATCCTATTAATGGCCATAAACCCTCTTGATCATTCCCTCAGGGAATTTATGTCAACAATCTGTTCTACATCAGTGTCTTCCATAATCGTGATAAAGTTCATTAATATACATAGCTCAACTATGTCTTTCAATACCACCCACTCCTACGACAGAGACATAGTGCTCACCAAATATGGCACGCTCTGGTCACCATTCCCCAGCTCCCTACAGCTGGATGTGGCCATGTGACTACCCCAGCTAATGAGCTGTGGGCAGGAATAACGTGTGTCACATCTGAGCCAATGCATAGAAGAGTCAGTGCATGACTTCCCAACTGTCTCTTCTTCTGTTCTGGTGACCAAAAGATCATGTTTTAGACGGTGCATCTACAAAATAGGAGGAATTTCTATCAGCAGGAGTATCTGAATGGCCACAGGGAGCAAGGCCCTCAAAGACATGCACTGACAAGTATTATGAGCAATAAATAATTTGGGGTTGGGTTCAACTACTGACACTTTCAGGCTTTTCACTCCTGTAGCACGTCCTCGTCTGTCTTACAAATCCTTGCCCAGGGCATTTGCTGGGACCTCAGAAATAAAGTCTAATAATTTTTCCATGTGACACCCATTCAGATAATTGGGAACAGTGATCTCCCTAAATGTCTTGTTCTAGTTAAGCATACTTAAAACAATTGTCAAATTTTACTCGGTTATGTTGTCATAACAAACAACTCCCAAATCTCCGTGTCTGCAGCTACAACAATTGATTTCTCTCACACGATACCTGTTAGTGTGGCTGCAGGGTAGCAGAAGCTCTGATACACAGGCTCTTCATTAAAAGAGCAGACTCTTGGGGCACCTGGGTGGCTCAGTCGTTAAGCGTCTGCCTTCGGCTCAGGTCATGATCCCAGAGTCCTGGGATCGAGTCCCGCGTCGGGTTCCCTGCCCCGTGGGAAGCCTGCTTCTCCCTCTCCCACTCCCCCTGCTTGTGTCCCCTCTCTCACTGTCTCTGTCTCTGTCAATTAAATAAATAAAATCTTAAAAAAAAAAAAAGAGCAGACTCTTCAGGGACAGTATGGCTGAAAGGAAAAAAAAAAAGACAGACATTGGAGGAACCACACATGGATTTTCTGCTCAGGGGTAGCACTTGGCCTTGGCACAAGTCACTTTCAGAGCCAAATGGCCAATCCTGGAGTAAAGGGAATAGGAAATATAATCATTTCACAGGAAGAGGCAAAAAATAATTGGGATCAATAACAAAATATATCACACTCAATTCCTTTCATAGTTTCCCTCCTTGGCACATTGCCTAGTGTTGTA
Source organism: Neomonachus schauinslandi (assembly GCF_002201575.2). Classification (NCBI taxonomy): domain Eukaryota; kingdom Metazoa; phylum Chordata; class Mammalia; order Carnivora; family Phocidae; genus Neomonachus; species Neomonachus schauinslandi. The sequence continues at coordinate 137,382,902 of NC_058406.1, read as the reverse complement.
CTTGGAACACGGTGGTAAATATTTTGAGTCAATGGCTTTTTATCTCTCAGCATTCTGCTAACTCAAATGTTATTATTCTTTAAAAATTTGCCTCTTAAAAACAAATGTATTTCTGCAGCCATTGTATTCAGAAATCCCCTTGCCAGAGAAGAGTAGAATAAGCTTTAAAGTTCACTCCTTCTGGACTATACATTGTCTTTTAATGAAACAAGATCATATTAACTTTTGAATCACCTAAGATCATATTATATTACAGACTCATATATTTCTAAGTTCAACATAAAAGCTTAATATTTTGTACTCTCCCCAGACTGCTTTTCTGCTTTTAAATCATTAAGCCTTAAGAACAGAATGTAACATTTGTCCCTGTTAAATTACATCTAGTTAGATGAAACGCATTTACCCAGAAGGTTCAGATTTTTTGGCATTACGCTTCTGTCATCCAACGTATCCCCTTTAATTATGAATCACAGCCTTTCTATCCATTTCCATGAACCCCAAGTTTGGTAGGAATACAAAATTAAAGACTTCTGCAAATGTTGTACAAATAGAAAATTGTCATACTTGTACAAGTAGAAAATTCTCCAAAAGATGGCTTCGGTCAAATGTTGTCTCAGAATCTTTTAGACATGCTTCCCCCAATACAGCTGCTTTTCTATATCTGGAATAGTGAGAAAGTGAACAAGAACCTCAGAAATTTGGTTTACTGTTAGCACCAGATGCCCTAGACATAACAGATTTTGTTGTCTTTGTGAAGGACTTTGGATATGTCTCTTCTAGAAACCTGCTGGAAAAGAGAGAAATGTAGAGAAAGGAGTTACGGGTTAGAGATACACAAGATGTTTTAATGATCACTTCTGTGTATTTTTGGTTATGGAATGAGGTCATAATCTGATCTAATTTTGCGCTTGCATAGTCTATTATCCGAGTGTCACCCACAGAATAATCCATGATTTTCCACTGATTTGTGTTATTTTTATGCCATCTTTGTCATGCTGTTCAGGTAGAAGAAAGCACATATTCATAGGTTCCAGGGATCAAGTTGTGGACATCTTGGGCAAGGGGCCATTACTTAGTCAACCACACTTTTATAAGCCTATTCAATTTTATTCAGATTGCTTTATGCAATTGTTTTTTTTTTAAATTAATCAAGTGAACAAAGGTGAAGAAACATGGAATCGTGCTGTCTTTTGTAATTATCTACATAATTATGTTTATTGGCACTCGTTCTGTGAGTGTGTGTACTTGAATTACTGTCTGGTGCCAATTGTTTTCAGCCTGATGAACTTCCTTTCATATTTCTCGTAAGACAAGTCTGCTAGTAACAGACTCTCTCAGCTTTTGTTTATCTGAGAAAGTTTCTATTTTGTCTTCATTTAGGCAGATCTCTTTGAGCTTATCCTCCTTTGAATATGTTGAGCTTCCTGGATGTATAAATTATTTTTCAATACATTTGGGTGATTTTCAGCAGTAATTTTTCCGATATTTTTTTCTTCTCCCTTCTCTCCTCTCTTTCTGATACTACCATAACATGTATTTCGATATGATAATCAGTATCCCAAATTTTCCTGAGGCTCTTCTCAATTATTTTCATTCTTATTTCCCTCTTTTTTGGCTTGCATGCTCTCTAGCCATCTATTCTCACTTCACTTATTTTATTTTTCTGTCAGTTTGTATCTACTTATGAACCCCCCTAGTGAAATACTTTTTCACTTTTTTCCTTTTCAACCCCAGAATTTCCTGTGTTCTTTTTTTTGCGGGGCGGGGGGGAGGAGAGGGCAAAGGGAATGGGAGAGAGAGAATCTCAAGCAGAGTCTAACAGCGTGGGGCTCCATCTCAGGACCTTGATATCATTACCTGAGCAGAAATCAGGAGTCAGACGCTTAACTGATTGAGCCAGCAGGCGCCCCTCCCGCGTTCTATTTTATGACTTCTATTTATTGATATTCTCTATTTGATGTGACATTATCATCATACTTTCATTTATTTATTAATTCACGGTTTCCTTTAATTCTGTAAACTGTTTAGAATGGCCATTTTGAAGTGTTGGGTTTTTTGTTGTTGTTTTGTTTTGTTTTGTGGTAAATCTAGTTACTCTTGTAAGAAGTTTCTGTTGCCTGCTTTTTTCCCAGCATGCCTCATAATTTTTTGTTAGAAACTAGACATTTTAGATAATATATTTTAGCAACTCTGGGTACTCGTACCCTATTCCTCTGAGTCTTGTTATTGATATTTTCTTGTTTATTATTTTAGTGACTCACTGAATTATTTTAACAACATCTGTTTCCCTTCACACAGGGGTAATCTAAATATGGTCCCCAGGGGTGCACCGTTTTGGGTATACCCACAATCACCTTGAGATAACAGTGGTTAGGTGGGGCTCCCTTCCTCTCTTTCCCTGACCACACCCATCTGTTAAACTCCACTAATTTCCAGGTTATTGTGCAATTGTTTCAATAATGCCCTGGGGCATCGATTTTCTGCCAACTAACCCAATCAAACTGTGGTTCTTTTGATGGAATGGTTTCTATGGTCAGTGTTTGATACTTGTTCCGACCCCGGTAGGGTTCTTCCCCAGTGTCCCACTCCCAGTCAGTCACTTTCCTGTATAGTAGTAAGTTGATACTTTAGCCTACATCTTAAAATGTCCTCCCAATTGCATTTCACCACCACAACCTCTACTTAGGCTTCAAATTCCCCAAACTCTGTTGCAGAAAAAGACAGTGCCTTTGAATTAGCAATAATCGCTCCTCGGATAAACCTCATTGGCTACGATACTGCCGCTGCGCAAAGCTGGAAGACAGTGCCTTTGAAAGGGATTTCCAACTATGTATTTCATGGCCTGCTTCTTTTCCCCTACCCCTGCCCTCACCAAGTCTCTGGAGCTTGGGATAGGTACAATGACAAACTTCTCAGTGAGTGACACCCACATTCTAGGAGCTAAGCACTTGATGGGCTATGGGAAGCCTCTGGTCTTGCCTCTCTTGGTATAGAATGACTGTCTCAAGAGGTAGGCCAAAGGCAATTAGGGCCCCAGTATTCATAATAGGGAAATACCTAGTGGTGAAAGATAGGATCTTAATTCCCTGAGTGGGGACTGGACAGAAGAATTGAGCTCCACTTCTCAGTTGTACTCTCTGGGATTTAGCTTCAGGTACAGGCAGGATAATTGAGAACTGGGGGGAAAGGGAACCCTGTGTTCTTGGCTGTAGCAGTCTGGAGTGGATTCTCTGTCTCCCCATACCCTTTCCTCTCTCTTTTTCTGCTTCTTTTAAACTTACACAGAGAGGAAATTGTTGACTTATCTTCTATTCTTCCATAAGAAATAGTCCCAAAGAAGGTATTATATGGGTAAAGTATGTGTGTGTACCTTGTTAATATATCTGATTTAGGAAAAGAAAGAAAAAGGAAGGAAGGTAGGAAGGAAGGAAGAAGGGGGGAGGCAGACCAAATGTCAGTGGGAAATTTGACTCATGTTTCCATTAGAAGAATGTGTCCACTTTCCCTAGTCCTCTCACATCAGAGCATCCAGACACAGGTCAATGCCAGCGTTTTACTCATTCTCACTTCTATGGATGTGGGAGACTCATTCTATGCCCCACGTTTCACAAAGCTTTTCTGGTTCTATTTGCATACTTCATGCAGAACATTCAATTCCTGTTATCCAACAGAATGAAATAGCTTAAGTATCTCTGCTAGATTCTAGGCAGCGCCCAGCAATCATGTAACTCCGAACTCAAATAATATTCTACTTCTGTTCCATTAGAGTTATTTATCTATCTTTCAGCAGAGTACATGTCTTTGAATTTGCTTATTCTTATAATTTTTTCTTAACATGCTATGCGTAGAGAGAGTAGAAAAATCTCACAAATAAACTGACTATACTTTTTTTGGCATGAAGTTATGATTTTCTTCTTCCTTCAATCTTATATGCAATCTAATTTTTTTTAAAAAGTAGGCTTTCCTCAGTCTTACTATATGTGATGTAGTTAAAAAAAAAAAAATCTTGTAGGAATTTTGGTGCATTTTGTGGATAGAAGAATGTGGTGTGCCTACATACTCTTCTCTTCAGTGGTGTTTTATACCACTTTTTTCTTTTTTTGTCTCTTTGAGGGATTTTTTAAAAATTTTTTTCAATTTTTTTTCTTTTCCATAAATTGCCTGAAATAGAAAAAATTCACTGACAACATTTTTTAGCATATTACTCGCAGCTTTTTCTTTAATCCAATGATTTACATCTCTTCATTTCTAATTTTTTTTTTTTAAGGTTTTACTTATTTGCGAGAGAGAGAATGAGAGACAGAGAGCATGAGAGGGAGGAGGGTCAGAGGGAGAAGCAGCCTCCCTGCTGAGCAGGGAGCCCGATGTGGGACTCGATCCCGGGACTCCAAGATCATGACCTGAGCCGAAGGCAGTCGCTTAACCAACTGAGCCACCCAGGCGCCCCATACATCTTTTCATTTCTGTGTACCTACCCTCCCCACCTTATTCCTCCACCAGTATCATTAAAATGGCCATTCATTTTTGTCATCAAAACCCTTTTATTGACCTAAGTCAAACTGTCCTCTTCTTTCACACATTAAACTTTTTCTCTACTTCTTTCATCTGTTCATCAGCTTTTCCTGGGGTTGTTGTACTCAATAACTTTTACAGTTCTACTTTTTACAAACGAAGCATAATTAATAAAATAATTAAAAATTTTATTCAAAATCTGAAATACCTGTTATATTTACTGTATCTATTTTATTTCCACTGACACTTTATTAAAATAGAAACTTATGCCCTCTTAACTTTTCCTATTGAACAATCAAGACTGCTTGCTAAAAATATTTCTTCTGTCAAAATATCTTGCATGGTTTTGATAAAATGGTTTAAGATACAGTCATACAAATCCTAACAATACTAACTAAGCTTAAAATTTCAATGCGTTACACGGGTTATTTTTTAAATCCTCCCTGAAACCTCACACAATAGATGGTATTCCTAAAACTATGTTCAAGATGAGGAAGTTAAGGCTTACGAAGGATAAGTAATTTGCCTAAAATCATAGAAGTTAAATTAATTGTTGAGCTCTTTGAGCATTATTATGCCAAATCAACTATGAAGTTTTTCAGCCACAATTAAATATTTACACTGGTGTACTTTGTATAATTTAATTTGCATTTATTTTAATCCTTGATTATACTCTGCCTTATGGTGAAACTCTATGTTCACATGTATTCATTATTCTTTTAGACTGTGCAATTATTAAGAGCTGAAATCATGTTTTATTTTGCCCACAGTGTCTGCAAAACTGACTTGATGTAACTAGAGTCACTCAGTAAGAGTTAAATGAGTCTTCAGCATTAAAGACATTTTAAGACTATTGTTAATTAGCAGCTTAACTACTTTCTAGCCTTGTGGTAGTTGACTAACTTTTTTCTTCATTTGGGAAAGACATTAACTTCATCATTTTGGCCTTTTTCTAATTTGTATAATTATGAACTCCCTACCCAATCTAGCCTGAAGCTTTGGGTGGTTAAATATGTTTAAGAATTTTAAAGAGTCATCTTTGAAGTAACCACTATTCAGTGATGGGTAAAGTGATGCCCAAGGGCTTATGTCCTTATTCTTGTAATCACTACATGGATTTTAAAAATATTTATGATTAGGAAAATTATCTAACTGCATATTCTATCAATTATCATCCATCGATTTCTCTATCCATCTACCTACTTATCAATTCTCAATCTATCTACCTATTTAACTTCCCTGACCACCTAACCTCTCATCTATCAATTATCCATGTATCTGCTAAGTGATTGACTTATCAATCATCTATCTTTCTAGGAATGGCTGTAAAAGCACATGAATTTTATTCAACTATGAAAAATAAACAAATATAGTTCTAATTTTTTTCTCATTTAAAATAGGGGGGATTCCTCCTTCCATTCATTATGAAGCCAGCCCCAAAGGTAATTAAGTTTCCATGAGGTGTATTCCAGTCTGGTTAGGGCTCCCTTTATCTTGTTTCAAAGGTCACTGCTGATATGCTAACTACATACATGATCTTAAAAGGTAAGCCTTATAGCTAGTGTTCATAGGGAGTGGGAATTTTTACTGAGACCTGGAGCCCTGGGGACTAGGTTCCAATTTCCCCAGGTGAAATCTTCCTCTAAGGGGGTTTTTCTCTATGAAGTTCTGTATGAGAGAAGGGTTTATGTCATCCATTCCTCAGAATATCCACAAAATTTGTGAATAACTCCAAATTCTTATTGCATGTTCAAAAACCAACCATTTTTCAAGGAAGTTTCTGCATTTAGTCTTCCAACTACTGCCTTCTGTCATTTCCCAATCTGGGAAATTCTATCTAGTTTTTCTGCAAAGGTTTTAGAAACAATGTTGATATCTCTTTCCTGAGCGAAGGTTAGAGTAAGTGAATTGGATGCTCAGATGAATTAGTTTTTTTTTTTCTTATATAATCACCCCTCTTATGTCTACACATTGATATATTAATTAATATATTTTGGATTAATTAATATAATTCATCAATAATCTCTTCTGTGTAGTATGGTTATATGAGTGGGTATGTGTGTTACATGCAGCATTTTGTGGAGATTTAGATGGGCTAGACAGAGAAGGGACTAACACGTTTAGCCGTTGAAGTAAAGAGAGTAAATGTACATATAGATTATTGGGTCAATGTGGACAAAGAATGAAGTAGTGAAAGTGTTTACTAAGAAGAAGAGGAGGAGGATGGTAAATGTTACAGTGGAGAGGATGGTGGCTAGAATTTTGGTGATGTAGACAGCAATTTATAAAACAGTGGCAATCAAGACAAATCAACTACACTTATATTACAGCAAAGAGACAGTGGTTCTCACCTTGGAGAAATGATTAAGTACTTAGAAGTTGAGTTTGGGAAACTACCACAGTTGGACAAGGGTACGGACATGTGTTCAATAAAAGAAACATTACAAGTGAAATGGACTTTAAGAATTGGTGAGTGGGGCATTTAAATCAGTCTGAGCTGGAAAAAAAAAATAAACTGTAAGGCCTGCAATTTTTAAACCAAATATGTAGGATTTACATGTGTGTATGTGTTATATGGCTATGGGTATTTTAGATTCTATTGCTGCATAAACTACCACAAATTTAGCAGCTTACAACAACACAAATTTATTATCTCACAATACCTGTAGTTCAGAAGTCCAGGTACAACGTGACTGTGTTCTCTGCTGGGGGTCTTGCAGGTTTAAGTTAAGGTATTGACCAGGGCTGCAGTCGCATATGAGCTCATTCTATTAGTTAGCAAAATTCAGTCCTTTACAGCTATAAAACCTGTGGCAGCATCCATCTTCTTCAAGATAAGCAGGAAGAAATTTCATTCTTTGAATATTTTCCTTTTTAATGGATCCCACCTGATTAAGTCAGATTATATCCCTTTGATTAACTCCAACTCAACTGATTTGTCATCTTAATTACCTACATGAAATCTTTTTGCCATGTAACACAGCATAACTATAAAGTGAGACCCGTCATATTTACAGATTCTGAGTGCATTCAAACGAGGGAATTACAGAAAGCATCCACCACAAGGGATGGAATTCTTGATGGTCATTTTAGAATTCTGTCAACCATACTGACTGCTTCTTGTTACGGACACTTTCAATGTCCCACCCATATCCCTCAGTATTCACCATTATTCTAGTACCTGCAGATAGTGTCTTGCAGCGAACACCTTCTCTTCCAGGGCTCGCTACCTTTAGGTTCACTTATTGGGTACATCAGAAGTCCTAGGAGTTAGCACCCTTCATTGCTGCTTTCAATGAATAATGAAAGGGAGTTAAAGTACAAATACACTCATTTTTGTGGCCCTCAGATATAACTAATCATTGTTCAGTACTGTCTTCCAGAGATTCCTAGATGTGTTGAACTCTAGTTGTCTACAGAGATAACTTCATTATTAACAATACACCCTGTGTAAGTTTTCTTCTTTTGCTTGTCTCATTTTCTCACTCCTCTTAAGGGTTTCTTGGGATCACCTCCCAAACAAATCACTTACACTCAAATTCTTACTCAGGGCCTGCATCTGGATATAACCCAACCTCCTTCAGTCAACTAATGTTTTATTACAAAGCACACTGACTACTAAAAAAAAAGTATGCATGTAAGTATGTATAATGCATGCTGTATTAAATTATATCTATCTACATCTATCTATCTACATGTATATACATCTATATATATATATATATACACTATCTACATATATACACTAGACTTATCTATCTACATACATCTACCTACATATATATCCATCTACATATATATACTATTTACATATATATTCATATATGAGCATTGATACATATATACTTATAATTTTTCTAAACCCCAGTTTTTCTTTTATATGTTCCAAACCTGTAATATTTATTCTTAATAAAACCTCTTATTTTATATCAGGTTGATTATCAGTATACACATAATTATTAAAATATTTAAGCTACTTACTAAAATTCTGAACAAAACCAATATTATTCCCATCATATTGTTAGTATTATGTATTTCAGCATTTCAATAAGTAGTACATAATGGTATCATACAGAATATTCTTTCACATATAAATATTTTACTTTACACATATTTTTCTGAGATAGACTTTATAATTGTTCAGGACTCCTTTTTTCCAAACAATCCTTAAAATTAGTTGAAAAAATAGGGGCGCCTGGGTGGCTCAGTCGTTAAGCAACTGCCTTCGGCTCAGGTCATGGTCCCAGGGTCCTGGGATTGAGTCCCGCATCGGGCTCCCTGCTCCGCGAGAAGCCTGCTTCCCCCTCTCCCACTCCCCCCTGCTTTGTTCCCTCTCTCACTGGGTCTCTCTCTGTCAAATAAATAAATAAAATCTTTAAAAAAATTAGTTGAAAAAATAGAATTGATTAATAAATTTATTAAATCTTCATAGTATACCCATGTGCTATTGGAATGATAATTTCTAGTTTTGTAACAATTTAGGGGATAATAACAAATCTTGGGGAAAGAGTTAGGTAGATTAAAATAAGTATAAAGTCTTGATATATTGTACAAAAAATGGATTTTCCTACTAAATAACAAAGTGTTAAAACAAACTAAAACCTAGTTTGTACAAAGTGTAAGCACATAAAATTTTTCTTTTTTTTTTTTTTAAAGATTTTATTTATTTATTCATGAGAGATAGAGATAGAGAGAGAGGCAGAGGCAGAGGGAGAAGCAGGTTCCCCACGGAGCAGGGAGCCCGATGCGGCACTCGATCCCAGGACCCTGGGATCATGACCTGAGCTGAAGGCAGACGCTTAACCGACTGAGCCACCCAGGTGTCCCGCACATAAAATTTTTCTAATATGATCAGTAACAATATTTCATTAGTGATATTTTCTATAGCCATTTAAAGTCAAGTTTAAAGTTTATCATCTATGTTAGTGAGCTTCAGGTTTGGAATATAATTTTTGATTGAACTATAAATGGATGATTAAGAGTAATGGATCTAATGTTTGTTGACTTCCTACTTTGCCAAAACACTGTGCTAAATGCTGTGCACTAATTATTTTCTTTCATTCTAAACTAGATCATTAGGATCACTATTCCTATTTCATAGAGAAAGTAAGAGACAGAGAGGTGAAGAAACCCTATATTATGCAGTTAGTAAGTAACAAGGTTGATATTTACACTCAACTAAGATAAAGTCCAAAACCTCTGGTGCTTCCTCTATCAAATACAATACAGTCAAGTTATATAAAGATGATCATTTGGCTGTTTTCAAGGAGCAATTCGAGGCCATCATAACAAATAATATAAAAGCACTTAGGTGTATTATAAACTGTTACAAGAAGGGTTTCTCTGTAGTTGACATAGATATTTGAATTAACACATTACTGTCCTTTGTCCATTGTGTTTGACTTGACTTATAGGAATAAAAAAAAATAGAAAGTTTGACATATTTGCTAGTAACTAGGAAAAAGGAAAAAATCCTTTCTCTAAGTTATTATATTCTTTAAGTAAAATCATTATGAAAAATTATGAGTGCATAAACCTGTAAAAGTTTAACAGAACTTCAGGCTCTGACTAACACATGAGTATAAAGCAAACCTTTAGGTTCTTTGCTCATATATATGGGCTCCTTGACAACGCACTGCTTGCCAAGGATCATTAATGTAAAAATCCATATATATTAACAATCGTTCTATATTTAAAACTCTAATTTGTATGCTCATGTGGTTAGGCATATGGATCATTAGACTGAACTTTAAAAAATAATGTGCAATATTCATGTCTTTTGTGAAAAGCTTTTTAATTTTGTATATTTCATCTGACTGTTTCTAATATTGCTCTTTCCCAAAATAACAAAATAAATCTATTTCTGATCAAAACCAAAGTCAAAAGTTTAGCTTAATTAACCAAATAATTAAAGACTATTTTTTTAAAAGATTTTATTTATTTATTTGACAGAGAGAGAGATAGCGAGAGCAGGAACACAAGCAGGGGGAGTGGGAGAGGGAGAAGCAGGCTTCCTGTCAAGCAGGGAGCCTGATGTGGGACTTGATCCCAGGACCCTGGGATCATGACCTGAGCCGAAGGCAGACGCTTAACGACTGAGCCACCCAGGCGCCCAAGACTATTTTATTCTGTGAGGATTAGTAGTCTTAGCCATAACATTTCATTTTTTAAAAAAATCTCTAGAATCTAAAAATGTATACATGCTTTTACTCTAATAATGACATGTGAACTAATGTAGTCCGCCATGATCTACCAAATGGTTGACTGATTTGCAAAGGGATATGAATTTATATTTAGTAGGAATGTTTTATTAGGTACTGAGCTTTATCTACTTCATTTTTTAAAAAGATTTTTTATTTATTCATTTGAGAGAGAGAGCAAGAGCACAAGCAGGGGGGAAGACCAAAAGGAAAGGGAGAAGTATATTCCCCACTAAGCAAGGAACCTGATGTGGGGCTAAATCCCAGGACCCCAGGATCATGACCTGAGCTGAAGGCAGACACTTAACTGACTGAGCCACCCAGGTACCCTAGCTACTTCATTTTATCTGATAGTTTGAAAGCCCTATAAGACATAAATTTTTTATTATTGCTGTTTGTAGCCATTTATTCAATTAATAGTTACTGCCTTAATTAGATAAATAGAAAATGATAAATCAAAACACTTTTAAAATTGAAAATTTGGACTTATTTATTCTTTGTTTCATAGAATTGGTAATTTCATCAGTCCATCAAGTAAGGTGAAAGAAGACCACTATTAATAAACCAAATTAGTGGACTATGACATTAATTGATAATAAAATCCTAATGTACTGATTTTTGGAATATGGTAGGCCTATAGTCTAGTTTTCAATTTATTCAAGAATTTATACTTTCTATATCTGTCACACACGCACACGCACGTGGACACACACACACACACAGGACTTGTTTTCTCTTACATTCAACTACTACCAGTGGTCTAAATTTTATATAGGAGAGCAACTATCTTCTAATGGAATACATACACCAGGAAAACATACTTTTCACCACCTAGGCAAAAAGATGTATATTTAAAGCCTTTTAAAAAAATTAACTGATATACTTTATCAAGATATAAGAGCAGCAAAAACTGTAATTATTGGCTTAATAAATTTAATTCTAATATTAAAACATATATAATTTTTAGAAGAAATTTATAGACTAGAAAAAGGGAATAGGAAAGGGAAAAGAATGGCCAAATATATCCTGAAGAAGAATGAAAGCTAAGAACTCTACAGGGTATCAGAGATGGAGTTAGCAAAATCTATATGGAGATAAAACAATTAAAACAGTATGGTATTGTTACAAAGATGGAAAATGAAACAAAATAGAGAGTCCAGAATGGTCATATGTAGATGGTCACCTGGCATATAATAAAGTGACACTGTGATGGAATAGAGAAATAATGGTATACTGAATACAATATGCTGGGTCTATTTGATATTTTTATGAGAAAAAGTTTTTCTTTATCTTATATCATAAACAAAAACAGATTCTTGGTATATTGCACATCTAAATGTGAACAGCAAATAATAAGAATTTTAAAACATTAGACACTATCATTATTTTCCAGGGTAGGCAAAGAATTTTAAACAAAAAGCACTGATCATAAATAAAAAATAAATTGGACATTGTTATTAAGGGTTTTTGCTCAACAAAATACAGTGACAGAGTGAAAAACAAGCATAGAATGGAAAGAAATATTCATAAAATATGTACCTGACCAAAAAATAAATGTTTCCAGGGTGTGTGTTTGCATAAAATTCACAAATTAATAAGATGAAAATCAAAGCATTATACAATGAATAAAAATTGTAATAGGCACTTCATAGAAGATGTTCTGAATTGACTAAAAACATGAAAAGGTGTTTATTTTATTATTTATTTTTATTTTTTTAAGCCTTATTTATTTATTTGAGAGAGAGCGAAAGCAAGATTGATCACAGAGGGAGTGGGAGAAGCAGACTCACCGATGAACAGAGAGCCCAATGCAGGGCTTGATCCTAGGACTTTGAGATCATGACCTCAGCCGAAGGCAGATGCTTAACCAACTGAGCCACCCAGGTGCCCCATGAAAAAGTACTTAAAGTGATTATTCATTTAGGGAAATGTCAGTTAATCCCATAAGATATTATTCCAGGAATAGAAAAAGGTCAGATAATACTAAGATTTAGAACAGATATGAAGAACCTGGAGCTCTTAAGCACTGAGACCGGGAGTGCAAATTGGTGCAAAGGCTTAGCCTTTTGAAGTTGAACATAACTCCAGGATCTGAGACTTTCACTCAAGAGTATCCCAACAGAGATAGCTATGCATGTTCCCTATAAGGCATGTATAGTGATGTTCATTTCAGAACATTTCATGATAGCCAAAAACTAGAAATAAAACAGTCTATCAGCTTTAGAATGACTGAATAGCACGCGGTTTCTTTCTACAATGTAACGCTAGGGTATTGAGAATTAACAGACTTCTACTGTACAAGGATACATGGATAAATCTCACAGACAAGTTCTTTTAAAAAGGTGGGGGAGACATATAAAAGCACATTTTATATAACCCTGGTCATATAAAATTCAAAAACAAGCCACATAATTTAAGGTTCTGGATCTCAGGATAGTTTACACTAGGGGGCAGAGAATAAAGGTGGTAAGAGAGCCCCCTCTGGGGTTCCGGTAATACTCTATTTCTTCATGTGTTGTTAGAGATTTGTTCACTTTGTAGTACGTAATTGATTTATATAGTTATTATGATCTGTGTACTTCTATTCTCTGCATGTTATACTTCTATAAAAAGTTAATAAAAATGTTTTATGAAAGTATAAGAATAGCCCTGAAGGCGTGAAACCTGAGCTTACAGAGATGATAGTATGGCAAGTAAATTTCTCCATTTTATAGTAAGTACTCAGACATGTTCTAAGTTTATTATTGGTTATTTACCCCTGATGAGAAAGCAGGAAATCAGCTAGAAAAAATACTGCACAAGTCCCACAAGAACGGTAAAGGGAGAAGACTTGAAAGAACTGATAGAATCCTTAATCTGATCGGTAGTTTCCCTTTGTCGCTGGGCAAAAAACTTCAAGGTCAAGGAATCATGTACCCCTGATTGCAATTGCTACAATGTCTTTAAGTCTGTTGGAATAATTTAGTCATTTTACCATTAACATTTGCAACCTTGCACAAGGATGGTTTGAATACTTGCAATAGAATAGCATTTATGAACCTTAGAAAGAGCACGTAGATACAAAGTATAAAATGAATCTTAAGATGTAAAATTAAAATATGAAGTGTCTTCAGGAGAGAAGTATTTGCAACATATAGGACTCTCTGTTTTGAGTGGCAACAGATTTAACTCTTTGTCTAAAAACATGTATCTAAGAAATGTATCTCTTTTGGAGCACTTAATTCTAATACTATATAAAATAAAGTAACTTCAGCAGCCTCCCTGCATGGAGAAAAAAAAAAAAAAAAAAGGAAGAAACTTGCTCTTGCGCTCTCCCCTGCAGTCAGGATCAAAATCGAAGACAGAATTTTCCATACAATAGATGGAACACAGATGATTACACTGGTTATTAGTGAAAATCAGATAAATTTGTGACATTATATTGTAATTTAACCATAAATAATACATAGGTGGATTCTCATCAGTGGTTGTGAATAACAAGAAAAGATCTATTCCTTCAAGTTAAAAGCTTTTAAGAGCCCACTCAGTTTTTGGGGTCCAGGCCAAGGAGCCTGTGATTCACAATGGGACTCTGGAGAACAGGGGGCTAGATATAACCACTAAGGAATTACACAAATCCTAGCAGTTGATGAAAAGAAAAAGAGAAAGGGACATGTATGTGTATTGAATGAAAAATCTGGGACACTTTTGGGTATCAGAAAAATGGCAGAATAACCTCAGATACTATTCACTGAGAAGTTGGCACAATGGACAGGATTGTTACAGGCCTTGGGAAGGACTGGGGCCATAGCAGGAGGCTTCCAAACCTGGATGGCAAGGACTGAAAAAGCTACTGGGTGTGAATGTGTGCATGCATACACGCATGATTTTTTCTGTAAAGTTTTAGAATTACACCAATTAGGATGCATTTGCTGATAAAATTGCAATTATCTTGGGGCACCTGGGTGGCTCAGTGGGATAAGCGTCTGCCTTCGGCTCAGGTCATGATCCTGGGATCCTGGGATCGAGCCCCGCATCGGGCTCCTTGCTCAGCGGGGAATCTGCTTCTCCTTCTCCCTCTGACCCTTCCCCCTCTGCTTGTGCTCTCTCTCTCTCTCTCAAATAAATAAAATCTTTAAAAAAATGCAATCATCTCCACATGAATTAACCAACTGATATTTTATTTAGAGCATTACTGTTCCCTTAGGATAATCTTCTTCCTATCAAATGTTTTCAAATGTCTCTGTCAGTTCCAAAACACTGTGTTTCATCCAAAGCAAGCTAAATTTTCTTTGAGTCTACCTTGTGCTGTTCTATATCTAAAAAGCTAACACATGAAAGAATATTTTTCCTGTGTTTAGTTGAAAAAAATTTTTTTAGTGCTAATGAATAAACATCTTGTTTTTCAGTCTCTGGGCAATGTTAATAGCAGCTTGAAAGAAAAGCAACCTCAAGAATCTCACCACTAAATTAAAACGTAGGCATGAGCAGATGCAGTTACAAAGACAAACCCTGACAGGAATGCTCGGGTGCTTCCAAAATAAGTCCAGCTGTTGTGGTGTCAATACTCCAACAAAACTGATGACAGTCTAGGTATGAACAAAAAGTAAAAGGAGAAATTCACATGTAGAATCAGAAAACGTTCAATAATATCACCTTTACTGTTCTCCTTGGGAGCCTAAGACAGCTCTTCCTTCCTGTGGATTCTTACGTGTTCTTGGGTGTTCATGAGTAATGCTTTCCCTTTGGGCTTATTCAAGGCAAGGGCATGTCTTGGAGGGTGGATTTTGTTCATATTTAATATCATTAGATCATGCTTTGAAATCTAGTAATTCGAGGATTACTATGGCCAAATTAGGAGACTTGAGTCTTACACTATTTCTTCTACTAATTAACTATTGAATTCATAAAATTCACTTAACCTCTCTGGATTTTCTCAGCTATAAATCCATGATCCTGGGAATTTGGAAATAATGGCCCATTCAAAAAATTTTAATACAGGATACCAGCATACCTTTCTAAATTTTATTTTATTATTAAGGGCATCAAAAAAATGAGTATCTGGGACTATTGACTTAAGCTCCTGCTCCCCTCTTAATTTGTCACATTATACGCATCTCAGGCCATGAAATCTAAAAGCAGGTTACCACAAAACAAGTCAGCTCTCTTACCATACTTACAGAAATGCCTCGAGAATTTTGCTCATGTCCCAAGTAGTAGCACAGAATTACAATGTAAGCCCTCTACCTCCCTGATTGGTGCTGTATTAGTGTAAACAGAGATCTGATCAGGAAGGGGGGGAAAATCCTCAATTTTAAATAAAAGTATTTTTTCATCTTTTAAACGTGGTCTTCAAATACACTTAGGCTAAAATGATCTGAGACAAAGGAAATTATCAGAAACCTGAATGAGGATTTTTGAAATATGAAACCAAATCATATTCATATTGTGATTTCATTTTTGCCAACACTTTCATTCACTAGCATATGCAAATTGTAAATTCATTCAGCCAGTATTACATGTAGTGTCTACAGTAAGCCAGGCACAGTTGCAGACCAGAAAGTGTACACAATAAAAGGTTGTCAGGCTGGGGTTTTGTCAGGTTGAGTTAATAAAAATAGTCCTATTTTTTAAATGATGCATCTTAGTAAATGGTTTAAGTGTCTTGGATGTATATGGTCTTAATATATTTCTATTATACCCATGTATTTAGGAAATATGTCAAATGAAATCAAAGCTTTTTTCAAAAATGGCTTTACAGTTAATAAAACTTCTAAACATATAAAATTTAAAAGTAATGTTTGTGTCCTCAGCTACAGAGCATAATAAAATGCTCTCATAGCCTCACTCACACATGGTTCTGTTAAAGTTAGTTGTTTACAGTGACTTTCCTAACTAGACTGCAAGCTTTAAGAGGTCAGGAGAAACTGATGCCTTCCTGAGTTTATATTTAATTTCTAGGCTATTTATAGTCACATAGTAGGAGTTCACAAAAGTTTTTGTTGGACAAATGGCCTGGCATGTTGATCTCTAGACTTTTGAGGCTTTTTGAGATTTCAGTTATTTCTTCATGTTCTGTTTCTTTTCTTGCTCCCTGCTATAGCATCAACTCAAACACATGCCATACTTCAGGCTTCCAAACATGATTTACTTTGGTCTATTCATCCTGTCTCTTTTGAAGACAATTTTAAAGCACACAGCAATTTAGTGGAGAAGTTCAAAATATTTTGAATGGTAATCCCTTCCAAGGTGTTCTATATAGATTTTTAAACAACCATCTGTAAAATGGTTATAAACACATATTCTTGATAAAGCAGCGGGGAGCGTATGTATATATTTTTGAATTGTAATGCAATAAGAAGTAGAATGGAAGGATTTAATAGTATTCTTCAAAATGTTCCATGGGCACCTTGCCAAAATACTTAAGCAAATGGCTTTTTATATCCTTTTCTACTGAGTCAATATTAGTAATTTTCATAAAAGCATCTTATACAGTCAGGAAAGTCATGAAAGCATTTTTGCCATGAACAGAATGAGCTTAGGTGGAATATTGATTCTTCATGTCAAACACAGCTGGAGTGTTTCACCAGTAATTCCAGATCTAGCATACAGAGTAGCCTCACTATCCCTCATACCTAGTGAATCAGAATAAGATTGATTAATAGGTACCTTCAAAAGATGCTACTTGAAAGCTGGGTCCATGCAGCACCAAGGGAAATGAGAGAATGGTTTAGGCATCTTCTAAAATATTATGCTGAGGACAAACCAAAGCTGCCTTCCTTTTCTGATGCTTTCCTGGGAACAATAATCCACTTCTAAAGAGCCAGTTCACTGTTTCTTTCCCTTGTTCCCACCGCAGATGACTATAGAGCATACCATTCTCTGCGATGGGATTAGGCATCTGTTACAAACAGATGGGCTACCCCAAGTAACACATAACAGGTAATAGCAAAGCAGAATGGATATTCCCCAATTCTCAGGGTTGATTTAGTTGAATGCTCCTCCTATGAATATGTTGCTAAATTTTGTAGGAGTTTATTGCATTTCAGAGAATTGTCATGCTTCCGAGGACAGTTTAATGGGTCTTAATGCTTTGAGGTGTTTTCAGAATTTCTTGACTTCTGGTTTATATTTTGTCTTCAGGTTTTCTTTAATATTTGCCTATATTGTAATCATTAACTAATTCATAACTTACAGTTTTGTTTTCATGAGACACTTAAACTCTTCATATTTCCAAAGCTTATTTTTCCTTTAGACTTACAGATAATATGGAAGCTAGGCATCCCATGTTATGTTCACTGGCATTTTCAGAACCTAACTTGTATAACTATGTCATTGCTTCTCTATGTAATTCAAATCATAATATATTTTCCATTGAAAACTACTAAATAGATCACCAGATTATACTTATAAATATCCCCACTAACAATATGTGTTTAATGGGGGTATTTATATGATACATATATTTAAAATACATATTAGAGATATATATATTTATTAAACATATGTGATATATATTTTATATACGATGTATAAATACATATGATATATATATTTTTAATATATATAATAAATGGATCAGAGGTTTTAGAGTTAACTTTGAGGGGTGCCTGTGTGGCTCAATCAGGGTTAAGCATCTGCCTTTAGCTCAGATCATGATCCCAGGGTCCTGGGATCCAGCCCCATGCCAGGCTCCCTGCTCAGTCTGCTTCTTCCTCTCCCTCTGTTGGTCCTCCTGCTTGTGCTCTCTCTCTGGCTCTCTCTCTCAAATAAAAAAAAAAAATCTTAAAAAAAGAAAAAGAAAGAAAGTGACCTTGAAAATTTGTAAGTAAGGAAGTTGACTTTTTACTTCTGTGTTAATAAAATGCAGAACTGAGTTTGGGATAAAAACAGAAACATATGAGTGGCCTTTATGTTATCTATAAAAGCACTTCCTAAAGATTTTAAAGTGTATGAGTTTGAGAGAAAGAAACAGATCCGCACTTTCTTCAGGCCTTCAAAGTTTGGGGTCATCTATTACCACTGATAAAATACAGCATCATGACTAGCAATAGATTATCCCAATTCCTTCCACAATACCCTGTTCCATATTTACTGAATATTTATCACCATTTAAAGTCATGTAAAGATAAAATTTCAGTGTGGGAAGGGAAAGAACATTAGGCAACATTTTCTGTGGTTGCCAAATTCTAAATTCCCAGTGGCAACTCACTCTTTGAATCAGAAGTAGTCACAATCATGTTACCATATGACAAACTGTCACTTCATGAGAAATAGAAGGTATTATTTTGAATCCACAATTCCACAGATATTTCATGTTCTGACCTTAGAAAAACATGTATAGTTTGTCATTTCCATGGCACTGTAGAAACAAATCTACATCTAGTTGAATATATTTAAACTTGTGAATTTTGTTCTATAAAAGATGGGAAAAGAAAATAGTTTTCACATATGCACCTATAGAGAACTATTTATATTTTATTAATGTTAAATACTGAACACTTTGGACTATGCTAACTAAAATACAAACCCTAAGTGATAATTGTACTCAATTTATTGAATAAAGAGTTTACGATAGCACATGGAAGTCTTTATTTTTAAAAGTTTAGGGCGCCTGGGTGGCTCAGTTGGTTAGGCGACTGCCTTTGGCTCAGGTCATGATCCTGGAGTCCCGGGATCGAGTCCCGCATCGGGCTCCCTGCTCGGCAGGGGGTCTGCTTCTCCCTCTGCCCTCTTCCCTCTCGTGCTCTCTGTCTTTCATTCTCTCTTCTCAAATAAATAAATAAAATCTTTAAAAAAAAAAGTTAATATATTAATAAGTAATTTTTGAAATAGTGTAAATGATTTTAACTGTCATTGTTTTGAAATTAACAAAGGTAACTTTTTTGGTTGGAGGGCAGATATCAAAGGTAAAGAGATGGTTTCTCCAAAATTTAACCCTTAAAGAATAGATAACATAGCATTTATTATATGGCAGACACTGTTCTATGCAATTTTACCGACATTAACAAATTGTTTTTTCTTCACAACAGTCCTATGAGATAGGTGGTAATGTTATTATTCTCTTTTATAGATGAGGAAGTGAGGGAAAGAGAACATTAAGTGACCTGCTTACTCACTTACTTACTTAACAGCAGTTAAGCCACAATACCAAGGTGTGAATTGAGCTTGGTACCAGAACCTACTATGTGTGACTACATCACCTATTCTTAGTGTTCTCTGTGATGACATGCTGTCTTTTATTCCTGAGTAATTTTTGAAAGATACTTTTATGAGTTGAACTGAGTTCCCCAAAAAAGTAACTGAAATCCTAACCTTGGAATAGCATCTTTTTTGGAAGTATGGTTGTTGCAGATGTAATTGATTAATTAACATAAATAATTGATAAATATTCAGTAAAACCCTAATCCAATATGACTGGAGTCTTACAAGAGGAGGAAAAGAGACACAGAAGCACATAGGGAGAATACAACCATGTGACAACAGAGAAATTGGAATGATGCATCTACAAGCCAAGGAACAATAAGGATTACTGGTAAATACCAGAATCCTGAAGGAGGGATTCTTCCCCCATAAGTTTCAGAGGGAATATGGTCCTACTGAAACCTTGATTTTGCACTTCTAGCTTCCAAAAGAGCCAGAGACGGTAACTTTCTGCTATTTTAGCTAGCTCATTTGTGGTACTTTGTCACTGCAGCCATGGAAAACTAATACATATACTGACTCTATCAGCATGCAAAAAAACAGGGAGAAAACTGTAATACAGAGATAGGCAAGTGTAATCTTCCGAAAAGTGGAACTTCATTATGCGCAAGGGTCTAGATGAAAACTTTGAGGCTTTCAAAGAACTAGTGCTTCTTGCTTTTTTTATATATACTACTAGAAATTAAGACATGTTTAGTTTTGAGGATAAACTTACAGTTTCTGAATATTCCTTGCTGAGCCATTTCCAGTATCTAACTCACCTCTACATACTTGTACAACTTACACTAGAAATACTGAGAATGAAGACAGCATGTCTTCTCTTTGACTAGAATCTACACTCAGTGTCTAGCAGAGGGTTCTACCCAGCCAGGACTCATTGTAGATATGGCACTACCACTGGTGCTGCTATTGTTATGGTGCAAACTTACTCTAGAAAATGTTTCTGAGTTTCTCCTAGCAGAAAGGATGTCTCCTCCTCCTCCTCCTCCTTCTTCTTCTTCTTCTTCTTCTTCTTCTTCTTCTTCTTCTTCTTCT